>NC_142123.1:20726250-21071875 GCF_056152115.1 Neolamprologus brichardi | reverse complement strand
AGTACGAGACTTAAAAAATTCTCAGCTGTTGGAACACCCCAGACTTTTTGTCTTCATGTTGAATTATTGTCTGTATTTTGGCAGCAAAGCGAGTGATTTGATTTCACAGTCATTCCTTCATTCAGTGCAACCACTTGCTTCTGTAAGAAAAATATATGGCCCCCCAGTGGGTGACTGTGACATCTTAGACATTTACAGTACTGTACCTGTCACAGCTCTATTGCAAAGAAGCTAATTTTCTTCCAAAGGTTAAACTGTGGCTCAGGAAGGTCAGATTTTGTGATTTATGTTTTTAACAAAAGGTCTGGGAAAGAGGAAAAAATGAGTGAAAGAAATCACTTTTTGAGTATTTTGGAAGTTCTTTTAGGATTAGCAAAACAATGACAATTTTTCACACATCACCACTGAACAGGTGCCAAGAGTCATACATAGTCATCACTGGGAAATGGGTATTGGATAAATCAAACAGCATCCTGGGAGATGCCACATGTCTTTACCAATCAGATTACAGACATATCTGAGGGCTTTTTCTTTGATGTATGGGACAGAGATCAAGGGGGAAAGGTCAGTAAGTTAGCAGAGGTTAAAGGTTAGAGGTTGCTGTTGTACGTTTATCTTAAATGTCCAGTGGAGAGCAAGAATGGAGCCGGTCTCCTGCTAAGGGTCAAAAAGACCATGCAGCAAACTCCCAAGCTACCTGACACTTTTCTTTTAAAATCCATCTGCCAAAGTACTCAGGTTTATGTAAGAACAGTGAAAAAGATTAGTTGCTTTTTATAAAATATTGAAGGTATTTAATGAGGTTGGATTATGATTCAGTTTATAGTTAATTGGACAGGGTGTTGATTCTGGTGCGAATTTCCAAATAATTATCCCAAGCAAAGTGTAACTGAGAACTTACATCATTAAAGTAAAGCATCTAGATTTCAGTGCTTTGTTATTTTTATGCAAAAGTCTTCCAATGAGCCACAGCTGGCATGTACAGGTGTGCTTTAACTTTTTAAGACTAAAAGACATTTACAACAAAAGGTAAAGTTATTGTTCACTTTTGTTTTTAGTCAGCAGATGTAGGCATAAAAACGTACTGGTTTATGAAAAGATTAGCATTTTGGTAAGAATGCAGTCTGTTTTTTTTTTTTGTTGCATTTTATAATTTACATGTAATAGAAATTTGCGGGAAAAATGGGGCAGAAGGGGAATCAATAAATGGAATAAGTCCAGCTACAGGAGTTCTCCTTTGGAGAGAGTTATACTTGCCGTGTCTCTTGTTTTCAGTCTTTATGCTAAGTCTGGCTGATAACCTGTGACTCTTCATACTTGGCTAATACACAGATCAAAAGATCTTCTCATAAAAGCCTCTGAATAAAAAGAGAATAGCTCTATTTTTATTTGCCTGTGAAGAGATTTGTGTTGCAGGTTACATATAACTGATATTCTGGTCTCTTCAGTGTATCAGGCCTATGTGTACAGCTAAATAAAGTATCACACTTACACTATTTCACTCTTATTGCATACACAATAACCCCTTTGCTTTGTAAATCTAATAATTCTGCTTGAAACCGTTCTTTTCAGAAGCACAGAGAGCTTATTCAAAGTAGATTATGTACTTTGGAAAATGCCTGAGGATAAGTAAAGTTATTTTTTCAGTACATCTACATGTACACAAGCTTATGTTGTTGCTTTTAACAGCTTAATTTCCAAAATGTAAGCATGTGTAGTCACTTGAGTTTAAGCTATGATGACTAGAGCTGGCTTGGAGCTGACCCTGTCTCCGAATGACAAAGTGATCCCTTTGGTCTTAAAGCTGGGAGTAGCATGCCTTTACCTCTAATCATTAGGCATAAGCACAGTTTTAATAATCCCTGGACCATGGGAATTTCAAGACCTGCCAGTTGGCTGGAAATAGGCTTCATTAAAAGCATATATCAAAAGAGATGGGCCTTGGAGTTAGACCAATGGTCCTATTAAAGATCATATTTTTTTCAATATCCATTCCACTCTTCATAAATCTGTCGGACCCAAAAGCAATGGACTCGGGTCAAGCAGTCAGGAGTTCCTACAGGTGAGAGTGTGGTTAGTAATGAGTGAGGTAAGCCCTTTAGTGCCACATGTCAAAACAACTGAGGCAGTATAGGGAAACGTAAAGAGCCTGACATGATGAGGCAAGGCGGAGGAGCTTTGTGATATATAGAATGAGGGAGAGGGGAAACGTACAACACAGCAAGAGAAACACTGACTAATTAAACATAACCTGAAGTTATAGGAAAATTTATAGGAAAGGGTGAATGAGAGGTGATTTGTTCAGGCTCATCAAACTGCGGAGGTGTAGCCACAACAATACTTTCCAAACACATTCCACATGTGAATTTGAGATGGGAATTCTGCTTTTCTCTTGGGAGGCTATGAAAGGATTTTTAAGCTGAAACGCTATACTTCAAACATTTACAGTGGGACCAGACCAGCAGTCACAAATGCCATAGTCCAGTGACACAAAAACAGACAATACTCGGAGTAAGGAGGAGGGAGAGAGACAAGAGAGACAAAGGAAAGTGCAGTTTTCCTGTCGTGGTGAATGGAGATGAAGACTTTTCATACTGATTGAAAAGGAAGAGTGCAAGGTCAGATTAGGTCTGGAGACACAGAACATAGTTTACACAAATTCAGTTTGTGTATTCAGTGGGGATTGGGTGGTTCAGTGAATGTGTGGATCAACTGGAGACTTTCAGTTTTGGGTGTTTCCCTGCCTTCTTTTTGGTTTTTTTTTTGAAAAACATCAATTGTTAGTTTCATATAACACACAAAAAAATTTAGCGTTAAGTAAGTGAAGTTAAATGACTATTACCAAAATAAAGAGATTATTTGGAAGATTAACATTTTCATTCATCCAAAAAGTGATTACTGTGTCATTGATATCCATTTATTGCACCTTACCAACAAAGTAAAAACATACCCCGAGAATTTTCAAAAACTGAAACTGAAACTTAGTATATCTCCTTTGGGAGCCCTAAGCTCAGGCCTTCTTGCATAAGTCTCGACAGGCTTTGCACATCTGGAATTGGGCAGGTTCTTCCCCTTTTCCTAAGAAATTGTTTCAAACACATGTAAACAAACTAGCTACATGTTTCTCCAGAAATATTGTTGAGGGTTTGATTTTTATTTTTTTATTTTTTTTTTTGAGGAACTTAAGGACAATCATAGACATCCAGAAACCACCCTTTCATTGTCATGTTGAACGCATGTCTCAGTCTCATGTTGTGTACACTATCTTCAAAGACATTGCCTCAACTTGAACTAGTCACCCTGTCACTGCTGCTGCGAAACAGCATGATACCACTACCATGCTTCACTGTGGCATGCTTGATAATGGGCAGGGTCTGGAGCTCACCGGGCTCTAAGTTCTGGCTAAATATTTCAGTTTTTGTCATCTCATGTCTGGAAATCTTCCTTTTTCCAGAGTTTTATGAGTAATTCAGTCTAAATTGATGGGAGAAGGTGCAGAATTATCACATTTACAAAATAAAATAGGAAAATGTACTAGTGTGTAGTCAATCATTTCTTACATACAGTAGACCTCTTGTCTTTTTCGAGATTGTCCATTTAGAGGCATGACTTCCCTGTGCCAATGCGTCAGCCTCACCAACTCATCACTGCAATAAATAGTACTGGTCAATAGGTTATTTACTAGAATACATTTATTAACCCTATAACCTGAGTTTTTGAGACCTCTCCTTCATCTGTGTGATTTTTTGCACAACAAGTGTTTGAGCAATAAATTGCACAAAAATACTGGATGTAGCAAAATTATACAAATTAAAAACAAATTAATTATTAATGACTTTTTTTCAATTTGCCATAACTTTCAATAAACTCACCATTTTAAAAAAATATATATATTAACTTTCTGGCAATTATTTAATGTTTCAGGCTTCACAGTGTTAGAGCCACCATGGTGTCTAACTGCAGCTTCACCTCTACTCTATATTATGATCAGGTGTGTTGCATGTTTGGAAGTGCTATTTGCTTTTAACTATAAGCTCTAAATAAACTCGACTTGACCTAGGTGACTTGTACTCTGTGGTACTTTATGGGCAGCCAACCCTTCTCATCTGTCCCCCACAAGCTCTAAAACAAACACACCAGAAAGTATTTATACTTTTTAACAGCAGTGACCTTGTACCACACTGGCTGACAGATGAGGCATGGAAAAAGCTCAGAATAGGCTATCACTCCTCTCTCACCTTTTCACTGTTCTGTCTATAGCTCTCTGATCTCATATCATACACATCAGGACTTCTCATTCTTTTTCCCCAAAGTGTCCAGATTAACAGCCTTCTCACAGCTGGACATCCTCCCACACACAAAAGCAGCCCAAACAAAGTTCTCACCTACTCTGCAGCTGCTGGAAGTGGCTAGAGTAATAACAAATACTAAAGGCAGCTCCTGCTCATATATGACCACTTCCACATCGAGGGTTCATATTTTTGGAATAAAGTTTGTATAGTCTTCTTTCTGCAGAGTTGAGTGGTCTCTGTGGATGTGAGATATAACCCAAGGTCTTTATTGCTTGATTATGTGTCTATAAAATCTGCACACGTGAGTATGTGTCATTTTCTCTACAGCTGACTGTATTATTGCTTTCAGGCTTTCAAGCTGAAACTTAACATTCGTCTTGTAAAAACAGGTTTTCACACAGCAAAGGCGACCTGCTGCTGACCTGACCGACAGCGCAGCGCAAAGGGACGGGATTTATATCAGCACTCAACTCTGAGTTTCACAAAGCCAGAAACCCCCCTTGTATGGAAGACAGTGAGGATTAAATATCACTCATAGACCCAAATGACACTGACAGAAAAATGACAAAAAAAATGTGAAGCAGAAACAGAAAACTGTGGACAGGGAACCATTTCCCCCCCTCATGTACATCTGGATTGCTGCACTTTTCGCCATGGTGTGAAGTCTGTGGGTTACATCTCACAGCTGTGAAAATGGTCACACACTTACTATTCTCTATATCAGGGGTTTTAAACAGAAGGCCTGGGGACCAAACCAGGCCCAGCAAAGAGTGAAATTCAGCCCACTGGACAGCTTGAGATAATGTGAAAGAGTGCATAGATTTCAAACTTTTAACTGTATTTTCATAAGTTTTACAGTTTTTCCTGCTGATAAAGACTAACCAACCCATTCATTCTACTCCAAAGTAATAAAGAGATAAACAATTTTAATGACAGGAAAGTTCCTTTGTCCCCACTATTAGTGAGTCCACAGTAAATGAACAAAAATATATTATAATTACAGGATAGTAAAATAACCTTTTCTGCAATTTTACATATTTATCATGTAGTTTCACTGGTCGGGACGACTAAAGATCAAAATATGCTGTATGTGGCCCACAATCAGCAACTATCAGCTACCAGCTTTTAAGAGCTACACAGAGACAAGTCTTTAAGCTCCTTGAAGATGTAAGATGAAAAAACTAAAGGCATTAAATTGGATTTATATCACATAATAATACTGAAGCCATTCACTGTAGTGCTGAAATATTCAGGTTGAAAGTATCTATACCTTTTCTATATTGCAGAAATTGCTATCAAAATCTTCATGTGACTTTGACAAACACATTTGTACAAGAATCTAACTGCTTACGTCTCTCTTTCTCTCTCTCTCTCTCTTTTTTTTTTTTTTTTTTAAAAAAGTCATTTACTCTGGTGCCAAAAACTATGTGTATTGTCTGCAATAGATCTCACTGCGAACAGCAGATGACAGCACAGGGAGTGATCAGTTTTAAAGTCCCTCTGGCCTGGTAAAGAAAAGAGCCTGCAGGTAGGGAGGGAGAAGAAAAACAGCATGAAAGCAAATTATTAAGAACAACAGAAATGTTACAGGAGTCCAGCTTTTGAAAAAAACTAGCCAGAAAAGATGATGCAGCATCATTTGTGTTGTCAAATTAAGCTTGCATTTCTTATTTCAATGACCTAATACATTATTCCAGCCAGTTCCCCTTTTTGTTATGCTAAGAAAATCATTTGCACCAAGTAGTAAACTGCATGCGGGAGTTAAAAGTACTTAAAGAACTCCCATCATACCACATCAGTTAAGGTCGTAACTGCCACTTCCTTAACAACCCATGACCTGGCAGCAGGTTGTCAGGCTGGTATGAAAGGAGCTCTGTCATTCTAACTTTTGCCCTCTACCTTCTACTGCTATTAACATATGTCAACACAGGGAGAGTGGTGACACACACATACACACACACGCTGAAAACACTGTCAACACATTTGCAGAAGGACACAGCGGCGCAGTGGTTTCTCACACATTCTAACAGCCTCCCCTCTCTGTTAGCCCTCTGAACCTGTTAACTTGGCATGTAGACCCGCCTCGGCCCCCGTGTCCCTCCCTGCTGCTCCGAACACTTCTATTAGTCCTGAAACAGCTGTGGAGCAATGCTAAGTGCCGCATGTGTTGCTAAATGCTCCCCTCTGAATGTAAGAAATGCTTCACATGTGAGCCTGAAGAGAGCAGATCATCATTTCCTGTGTTGCACAGAGTCCAGGGGAACATTTAGCAGTTGCTATAGCTGCACTGGCTATGAAGAGTGAGAGCGAGTGGGACAGGGAAAGTTCAGTGTGATGCAACAACTGCTCAAAGTTGTTACAGTGAAGTTAGTGCACATCTGAGCACTTCCAGGATTGAAAACAGTCTCCGTGAATGTTTTTGGTGCTCAACTACCCTACGTAACTAAAAGAAGCAAAACAAGCTAAAAGGACTTTCAGTTGTCTTAGTATACTTACATAAAGTATACTATGTAGGCTGTACAGTATACTTATTTGCGTGGTTTTCGTGCAGGACTGGACTAGCATTGTATGAAATTGAACATGACACGGTGCATTTGCAACTTGTAAAGCATGTGAAAAACACATAAATCTAATTTTAACAATGAAGTTTGGAATTCATTGCACACAAACATCAAACAACACCACAACACACTCTGGTACAGTCTTTGATGCTGACTGCATATCTTCCTCCTGCTGGGTAAAAATTCATGGGTGGTCTCTCCTTGTCCACTGCATTCCCAAATTACATCCACCACATGTATTTAAAATAGTTTTTGAATAAAGGAGCTTGTGTTGAAATGTTTCAGCACTTGCTTCCACCAGTGGGAAATTCCTGTAGTTTCAATATGACTTCCACTTGTGTGGAAGTCCATTGGAAAGTGACTCTTCAACTTCCTTATCCACATCAGTAAATATTTTCTGGATGACTTTAAGGCCTCACTTGCTATTTTCGTCTTAATGAATATAAAAGATGCCGTTTTTGTAAACTGAAGTTCATTTAGCAATTGCACTTCACTGACTGATGAGTGTGCAGCATCCTTCAGCTTTTCAGTCAGAGCTGCTCTTCACTCTTATCATCCTGTTCCAATACAACAACTTGGCAACAACAACAAAGCTCACTTTAAGCCTTTGCAGCAGGACTTCACTAACCAAGGGGTGTTGCCAAAGTGGCTACCTCAAATATACATTTATATACAATCTATGATTCCACACACAACTGAAACACAACTCCCTGCGTGGGTATTTGTAGTATACTGCATGCAGCTATACCTGAAAGTAATTGGGAATACAAGTAACTAAAAAATCCATTTAAATTGTCAAAATTAAAAATAAAAAAAATTGAAAAAGAGCGAAAGAATCTGTCCTCAGTCCATCTGCAGCTGTAGCTCCTCAATGAAAAGCTCTCTTTGATTTATAAGATCTTTTATTAACATCTATCAGCTAGATCAAAAGCAAACTTTTCTTGTTTTTTTTTTATTGAAGTGCCAATAAAAAGAGAAAAACACAACAACACGGGCTTATTCATAATCCAAAAGAAGAATGAGCTGTAAAAGATTAAACACAACAAAGCAAAGATTAAAACACTGGGTCAATAGTATCTTACAGAAGGTTTTATGAAGCATCTTCATCACTTTCAACACTTTTGATGGAAGAAATAGCTTTCTGTTAAATTTTCCCTGTTACACTCCAACAGTTTTAATTATACACAATAAAACAGACTCCTCTTGACTTCAATACACTGAGAGTTTGCAGTTACAGCTTTACTTTTTCTGGCATGTTTTGTATCTTAAAGTGGCTAAAGTTTTAGCCGTTTAAGTCTACTGTATACTGCCCTGTTGAATTAATAGTGCTGCTGCTGAACCACATTTGTAAATTCACAGTTAGTTATAGTACTTCAGTGTGATGGACACAGAGCAAGACAGGGGCTGTTGGCATCTTATTGTTGCTAGCATTGTAACATCCCTCTGCTCTCCCCACAGAAACCACTGCGCCTATGTAGTTCAGAGAAACATCACATGCATCATGCAGGATGGAGTGGCAACCTACGTGAAGGCTGAGTATACCACCAAGTGTATCTGGGGTCAGAAATGTCCTGTTGTGATGTGAGTCAATCAAACGAAGTAATACAATGCTGCAGATGTTTTACAGTTCAGTCTGCGTCTTAGGAGTTTGGTAGTGATGTTTAAATATGTCGTTCTTTCTTTATATTTGGCAAACTGCAGCACAATGTAGAACATACTCTACGTCAATACTGCCCTCTAGTGTTATATATTATCCTTATTAATGCACATTTGTGATACTGCTGATTACTTTTTATTTATTTTGCTAAATAAAATAAAATGCAGGGACATCTGTGTTACCAATTCTGTCTCTGTGCATGGAAATGATTAAGATCTGTTTTTTATTTATTAAGAATTCTGGAAAGCTGTTGTTCTGCTTTCTTATTATTTGTTGAAAACATGAGAAAGTAAGGCATAAGAAAAAAAACATTTTAACTTGGCTTTAACTTGTTCTTAGGCAGATGTACCTTTCTGCTATCTGCTCTCAAAGTTTTGTCTAGTCAGTATGTCTTCATATACCTTTCGAAAGACTACACAATGGGAACAAGAGTGGATTTTCTGTGTGTGTGTGTGTGCGTGTGTGTGTGTGTGTGTGTGTGTGTGTGTGTGTGTAAAGAGAGACTTTGATTCACAATGGATAGAAAATTCAGCTTAAACTAAATAACAATGAAGTTGGGTGCTATCCCAGGTCCAATCCCCTGATGCCATCATTTACACCACGATTATCTTAATCTCTTAATCTTCCTCTAATCCCTGTCTAATCTCATAGTGAACAACCAAATCCTGTTATTTCTGCTCAGCGCCATCTTTCCATCCTGTATTTGTGCTCATGATTGATGAAAACAAAAGTACTTCTAACAGTAAAACCTGATATATTTCACTCATAACATTTGCTTAATCACTTATTGTAAGCACATTTATATCACATTTCCTTTAGGTATAGGACATTCTACAAGCCAAAATACAAGGTTGGTTTTAAAACAGTGACCGAGCTCGAGTGGAAATGTTGTCCCGGCTATTCTGGAGAAAACTGTTACGATGGACCCACGTCGCATCCAGATATTGTAATGCCACCTTTCAAGGGTGCAGTTCTTCCCCATCACCCAAGTGTGAAGGGCTTCCCCCATGGCCCTAGACCCCCTATTGAGCATAAGCCTGGAGGAGGCCAGCTGGAGCCAGGAAAACCCTTCCCTGGTATACCCACAGGAAAGACAAATGGTGAGAAGAGGTTCCAACTGGTTTATTGTAAAGTCTTGGAGTATTAAATTAACGACTGTCATTAACTCTGCAATGTTTTTGAATGTTTGCGCATTATTCTGTAATTGAAACCACTTATTTCCCTCATATTTGACATATTTATGAATGTCTCTAAAACATTCCCTTTTCTGTGATTTGCCTTCAAAATACAGGCAACAAATATGGCATTTCAGGTGTAACTGGTGAGCGCTTGGACCGTATCGAAGAGGACCTGCGTCGCCTTACCCAGGGTCTAGACACTCTTAATGGGGTGGTGACTGGTCTTGAGGGCCGACTACGCACATCACTCCGGGAAGACACCAATAAAATTCTGGTATCCTTGCTACCGAACAGACCTCGTGCGCCCGACTCTGCTGTGGGATTTGGGCTGATCCCAGATGGGACTCATGATGGGTTGGATGGAGCAGGAGGCTTTACTGGATTTGGTGATTTAGCAGGGAGAGTGACAGAAGTTAGGGATGAGCTGCGGGCCAAGACTCATATTCTAGAGGAGATTCAGGTACTGTGCCATAATGCCTGCTGATCGATCATTTGATACATTTTTTTTCATAGTTGAAACAAATAATGCCTCATTTCTTTTTTTTATTCCTTCAATAAATATTAAATTTAGTCTCTGATCTGACTTCTGTTCATCTTTAGGGGATGGTCTTGGGTCATGATGGCCAGCTGAAGAAACTGTTGGAAGGAGCTATAGGCATGCCCATCCCTGGCCCTGACACCAGATCTCTTCTGGATGAACTCTTAGATATCAAGCTGGCAGATATAAGGGCTGATATCCTGGATGGCTTTGAGCGCCGTCTGACGAGCCTCGAGAAGCACTGTGATCAGAAGATCGGGGAGGTGCAGAGGGAGTGCCACAGGGAGCACATGGATGGCCAGCAACAGATCCAGCAATCTCTGGATGGCAAAGAAACTGGGCTCAGGGAGGAGTTGGGTTCTTTGCAAGCTCAGATTCAGGGTCTAACACTCACTGAGAGCTGCTGCGGACAGGTATGACATACGTGGGGTTGTAATATAACAATATAACAGCAATAAACTGTAATCAGTAATCTGCTTATTAATTGAAATCCCGAATAATTCTGGTGCTTTATCCATACATATGAAATTGAAAGTTTTTGTTTTCCAAATGTTTAGGCTAAGCTTTATCTCCTGACAGTTGCTGAAACCTTATTGCATTATTGCAAATTTTGACGCTCAATGAAAAATTTCCCAAAACACCAGTCTGCTATATTACGGAAGAGGATTAGGGCCACCGAAAAAAGTTGGGGACATCTTTTTTTCTTCTTTTCCAGAATTCTGAAATTAAAGTCAGAATTCTGACTTTAATCTCGGATTCCTGAGAAAAGATTTTAAAAAGGAGAAAAATAATAACTAATTATTAAATGCAGAGTGGTGAAAAGAGTGCTTCTCCACTCTATGTTCGAAGCCCCACCTTAGAGATGACTCCATATGTGCTAAAAAGCCAGGGTTTCACTCTCAGACCTTTGAAACACACTATACTGAAATTTTATTATGGAGATTTGTTGAAAGGTACTAAAAATACCTTGGCTGCTCCAAATCCAGCTGAAATCCAGAAAGGGTCACATCACTAAATTGTAATAATTTATGAGTGCAGTTTGTTGGGCCATGACATGGTTTACACAACAACTAATGAGTTATTGATTGTTGCAGGTGAGCAGTCTTTCTCATCGTGTGTTGCTGCTGGAGGAGTCGGTTAAAGGTTTGACGGAGTCACAAAGGCAGCTCCAGACCGCATTGAATTACCAAACCATCCACATAGACACCCTGATTAAGACTCGACTGGTGGACATAGAGGGCCGAATAAATGCCACAAGTGGTAGTTTTGACGGGATTGAAGGGTTTCCTGGTGGTCTGGATGGTTTCAAGACTGTGTTTGAGGACAAGCTGAAGACCCTGGAGGAGAAAGTGTCTGTGGCCGTGGAGGAACTGAGTAACGCCACAGCCCCGGCTCTTCTGGAGGGGCAGGTGGTCCCTGCGCTGGAGACCGAGATTGAGTCGGTGAGGAGGAGAGTTGAAGGAGATCTGGATGGAATTCAAAAACAGTTAAAACACCTGGAGCTCCTCTGTACCACCTCTTGCCCACCCTCGACGCCACCAGCGGGAGGTGTCAGTGGCACTCAAGTAGAGGACGAGTGCAAAGAGATGGAAAAGAAGATGACAAACCGTCTGGACTCTCACTCTAACCAGCTGGATCGCTTAAACAACACCATTCAGAACTTGCTCTTCCGGATTGCCCAGGAGGAATCAGAAGGATCTATCCAAGGAGAGATCACATTGCTAAAGGTCAACATCAACTCTGTGAACCGCACTCTGAAGGGCCTAAAGGACTCTCTTAGCTTTATTGCAAGTGAAGTGGGACATGCTAATTCCACATGGGAACAAAGAGAGCACCAACTCGTCAACCAAGTGCAAGGAATCACCAAACTCATGGGCCACCAAGCCTCCCTCCTTGGAGCTGGGGAGAGGCGACTGGTCCAGCTGAAGGGGGAGCTAATGGCATTGAAGAGACAGCTGGCCGGGGAACTACGGGGCTGCCGCAGCACAGCAATAGAAGTGCAGAAAGAGGTAAAGGATGTCGATAGCAGGGTGACCCAGGTAGAGGGCCAGTGCAACAACCTGAGCGAGCTGGCGGATCATCTGGAACGGATCCGGGCGGAGCTTGAGAGACACTCTGACTCCTACCTGTCCCAAGTAAACGGTACCTTGGCAATCCATGCAGAACAGCTAGCTGAGCTGAAAGATGACATCAAAGACTGCAAGGTCAAGGATGCTGCCAACCACAAAGGAGACCAGTAGCATTTCAGCTACAGAATTTTTTAAAAATTAAGACTTAAGTGTGGTTTTTATTAGCCTTCATTTGCTTCTGTCTCCTGTCTTTTAAACCCACTCTGCACAGATGCAAATTAACCAAACTAGTGAAAGTCATTTCCCTGTGAGCTTCTCATCCCAGTTCCTCCAGATGTCCTGGGCGTTTAGTTGAGTCATCTGGAAAGAGAAGAGGACAACACAGAATACAAAGACACGCCTACGGTTGTATAGCTGGGCGATATTTTCTCTCAAGGTTTTATTCTAGAGGGCATTTCTCTGATCATGATTGTTTTGTTTAGACATTTTACCTGTTTAACTTATATGAAGTGACTGGATTGTTGTGATATTAAACTGTTTGCATTAGAGAAAAAAACAGCAAAACACAGTGCTGCTATGGGTTTTTGCTGAGAAGCACACTCAACAACCTCTGTGTGGACACTTGCCTTGTTTTTTCTGTTGTTGTTTAAAAAAAAATACTGTATGTCAACTTGGTGCTATTTGCATTTTTGTAAACCTTTGTTTGTTTTACACGTTTAAAAATGCCTTATACAAATATATCTCTGCTTTGTCTGTTGTGTTCATTTGCTGCCACTTGGCTCAAAGTTGCAGAGAAGTTCCATAATTCACCATTAGGGGGCAGTGAGAACACACAACACGGCGTGGTCGACAGTAGAGAAAGTCTAAAACAATAAGTACAACTTTATCTGTTGTAGCGTAAGGAACTGTGTACATCATCTAGTTTATCAAGTTCATTTTTTCTGTTTAATTATTATAATTAGAAATTGGGTGGTAAGTACTTCTCGTTAAACCCAATTCTCTAACCCGTCAAATTCTCCACTATATTTCAGCTTCAGTGAGCTACCCTGACCCCGCTGAGTCACACTGTGCTGTGGTATAGCAGAAACAACATCATCTAGGTCTCTCCCATCAATACCTTGGAAACCTTTTGGCCTTTTTCTTTTTGTTGTTTCTTAACATGTAGCCATTCCTGTAAAAATAAAGTATGTCATGACAACTTTCACAGTAGAAAGCATTCCTAATGAATTTTTTTAATCTACACTTTCATAAAAATCTGATGTAACACTGGAATAATGATTATTTTTTTACAGCCAGCTCTAGCCCATTTCTCTGAAAGGGATAATAAAAATGTACCTGACAAGATTTTGTCCGTTTCACCCCAATATTCTTCAAAAAGATCTAAAAAACATTGTACTCTTATACAGTCTGTTTGTGTCCTTCATTAAAAGGCTGCGTAACCAGCAAACAAAAGCTGAAACTGCATTAAACTGTCCACTTCACAGAGCAGTAAACTTTCTCCTTCTAAGAGTTTTTTTTTTAAAGTTACCACATAATTAAAACAGCAAAAATAATTTGAATTACAACTAAGTCAATATGCTTGCTGCACTGCAGGTTTTACAGAGTCAGCACGTAGTTAAAGACAGTAACATCCCTCCGTGATTAAGTAGCTGCCAGCATGTAATGGGGACCAGAAATATATCATTATTTGCAGTGAAGCATATAGGATTGAAGAATCTGATGCTTGACTAAGCAGAGTAAGCTGTTCAACCCCGCTGACTTAACCAAGCCGATGCATGAAAGTCTGAGCTCATTTGATACGGACGTGACTAAAATAGTTTGAGAACGATGTGCTAAAGCTGCAAAACAAATCAGTTCACAAGACTGTGGTGCTGCACGGCAGTCAGATAACAAATAAAGTCACTTGGTGAAGAGTTTGGCAGACTTTAAGATCAGGTGACACTTAATCACAATGAATGAATAAAGCTGGGAAAGATCAACTGTAAAAAGGCCTGCTGACCTTGCTCCACTGAAGCGTCGTCAGCAGACCTTTTGTATGCCGTCAGCACATAGCTTTTAAAGATAACATCTTACAGTAACCAGAACAGGATGGAGCAATGACAATAAGGAAATCCAGAGGCTAGATTTTAAAAAAGTTTTTAAAAAGTGCTTCAGGAGCAATACAGTGCAGACAGAGTGGCTGTACGTCGAAGTCAAGGCCAAATATGTACATGATGTGAGTCACACTTCCTTAGAATTTGATTCCCAGAAGCCAGACTATTGTAAGTGTAAATATTGTAAGTGGTCTTGAACAAGTTCTCCAGGCTTTCCGACAGTCTTTAAAAAAAAATAAAAATGCAATTAAAATCATTTGTTTCCATTTCTTTAGTTGAATCTACATAAAATATCAAAGATATCACAGCGTGAAATTGGAAAAAGCCTTGTAAGGACCCCAGAGACGCATCTGTTCACTGAAGTCTTGTGAGTAATGGCCTCTGTGGAAGGTTGTTTCTGTCAGGAAGCCATTCAAAGGAAGTGAAACAGCCACATGACATTGGAACTCAACTGAAAACCAGTGACAACAGGTGTCATGGAGAACTGAATCCAAATTCGACATTTTTGGTTCAAAACATCACCACTATGTATGGAAGAGATCATAAAAGAGGTACAACAGTGAGTGGCTACTTAGTAGGGTCTATTAAGCTGAGAATGGATAAAAAGGCTCCCATTATCTAAAGAAGAGCCTTGAATGTGCTTCAGGAAGTCTTGAAGTATTATTCCTGACGAAAGCTTGCCAAGGAGGGTTCAGGCTGTGTTGGAGACTGAAGGTGGTCTTACAGAATATTGACTTATTTCCATTTATGTTTTTGCACATCTTTCTGTTAAAGCTGTTTCACATTTCCCCGGGAAAATATAAAGAAGTGAAGGGTGGCTCAAGACTTTTGCAAAGTACTATACAGTGGGATGCGAAAGTTTGGGCAACCTTGTTAATAGTCATTATTTTCCTGTATAAGTTGGTTGTTACAATAAAAAAATGTCAGTTAAATATATCATATAGGAGACACACACAGTGATATTGGAGAAGTGAAATGAAGTTTATTGGATTTACAGAAAGTGTGCAATAATTGTTTAAACAAAATCAGGCAGGTGCATAAATTTGGGCACTGTTGTCATTTTATTGATTCCAAAACCTTTAGAACTAATTATTGGAGCTGAAATTGGCTTGGTAAGCTCAGTGACCTCTGACCTACATACACAGGCGAATCCAATAATGAGAAAGAGTATTTAAGGGGGTCAATTTTAAGTTTCCCTCCTCTTTTAATTTTCTCTGACGAGTGGCAACATGGGGGTCTCAAAACAACTCTCAAATGACCTGAAGACAAAGATTGTTCACCATCATGGTTAAGGGGAAGGATACAGAAAGCTGTCTCAGAGAGTTAAGCTGTCTGTTTCCACAGTTAGGAACATATTGAGAAAATGGAAAATCACAGGCTCAGTTCAAGTTAAGGCTCGGAGTGGCAGACCAAGAAAAATCTCAGATAGACAGAAGCGACGAATGGTGAGAACAGTCAGAGTCCCAGACCAGCACCAAAGACCTACAACATCATGTTGCAGCAGATGGAGTCACTGTGCATCGTTCAACCATTTGGTGCACTTTACACAAGGAGATGCTGTATGCGAGAGTGATGCAGAGGAAGCCTTTTCTCCGCCCACAGAACAAACAGAGCCGCTTAAGGTATGCTAAAGCACATTTGGACAAGCTAGCTTCCTTCTGGAATAAGGTGCTGTGGACTGATGAAACTAAAATTGAGTTATGTGGCCATAACAAAGGGCGTTATGCATGGAGGAAAAAGAACACGGCATTCCAAGAAAACACCTGCTACCTACAGTAAAATGTGGTGGTGGTTCCATCATGCTGTGGGGCTGTGTGGCCAGTGCAGGGACTGGGAATCTTGTCAAAGTTGAGGGACACATGGATTCCACTCAGTATCAGCAGATTCTGGAGACCAATGTCCAGGAATCAGTGACAAAGCTGAAGCTGCGCCGGGGCTGGATATTTCAACAAGACAACAACCTGAAACACTGTTCAAAATCTACTAAGGCATTCATGCAGAGGAACAAGTACAACGTTCTGGAACGGCCATCTCAGTCCCCAGACCTGAATATTATTGAAAATCTGTGTGAGTTAAAGAGAGCTGTCCATGCTCGGAAGCCATCAAAATTGAATGAACTAGAGATGGTTTGTAAAAATACCTTCAACCACAATCCAGACTCTCATTGGAACCTACAAGAAGTGTTTAGAGGCTGTAATTTCTGCAAAAGGCAGATCTACTAAATATTGATTTTATTTCTTTTTTGTGGTGCCCAAATGTATGCACCTGCCTGATTTTGTTTAAACAATTATTGCACACTTTCTGTAAATCCAATAAACTTCATTTCACTTCTCAAATATCACTGTGTGTCTCCTGTATAATATATTTAACTGACAATTTTTTATCGTAACAACCAACAATTTATACAGGAAAATAATGACTATTAACAAGGTTGCCCAAACCTTTGCATCCCACTGTATATGTAATACGGACAGGCAGAAGTGAGAAATGAAAAAAATCATGGAAAAAGCGGGAAATGTGAACAAAGCAGAAAAGAGTGGAGTCATGACCACACTGGGAGGAGGTGAGAGAACGGGCCCGGCTCGCTGAGGTGGAATACTCACGCTGATAGACAGGGATGTGACAAGAGCAGGGCAGACAGGAGTGCAAGGGATGGACACTGAGACAGAAAGCACAACAGTGTCAAGGGGGATGAATAATGTGAGAAGTGGAAACAGATGTGTTTACAGCCATCTTGTCTCTCAGCTGCGTGTCTTGTTTCCTGACAGGAAAGACATAACAGGAGCTGCAGAGGCGACATCGTGGCTCACATGCTGCTCGCAGGCTGGCACGCGGAACAAACTGTGAGCTTGAACAGGGCAAAAATTAAATACATAAATAATAATAAAATTTAAAAAACTGCAGCAGTGTAAATTTGAACTCCGGTGTCCAGTAGCAGCTGGATCCTCTGTCGTCTCTTGGGAAGCGGGATTACACAAAGGTTTGTCCTCTTGGTGACCCGGAGAAGAGACAGAAGAAGTGGGAGAGTGACGAGAGAAAAGCACGTTAAACAGGGCGAAGGGGAGCCGGTTCCTCTTATGCCGGAGTAAGGCTCATACCTGAATCTGTAACAGACCGTTATGTAATACCAAAGAATGTTACAAATCCATGCGACAGCCACACATGGGTGCTGTTGCTTTCTCTACTCCGCTGCTTCTTGCTGTCGTGCAGGCAGCGGCTCAAACACACACACGCACGCACAGGCCGTGCACCCCGTAAGGCACTGTTCTCCATTTTTCAAACATGTGATTTAACCAGCTATGAGAGGATGGGCCCCTGAATGCATGGTGTCAGCTCATAGATCACACACACACAGCTGTGTGTGTGTGTTTGTGTGTGTATGTATAGATAGTTAGGTGAAGACACTAACAGATGAGAGCAAAACCTTTGAATGGCACAACACTCAAAAGAATCATAACGAATGCCCGTGTGTGTGAATGCCAAAACAGTTCTTGAGATCTTAAGAGCTGCCCCCTGTGCGTGGGTCTGACAGCTAAGTGACACTGGCGTTAGCATACCAAAGCCTTGTGTTTCCCAGACTCCATTAGGATGTGGCTGCTCCAGCCAGGCTCCTGTGCGTCTGCCAAATCCCTTTGTCTCGCACTTGCGTGCACGCACACACACACACACACACGCACACGCACACCGGGACTGCTTTTACACAGCAGGAGAGAAGCAAGTATATTTTTTGCATACTTCCAAGCACATCATATAATAAAGCACACCCCTCTCCTTGTGCATGTGTAGTTTATGGGATCCATTGTGAGAAGTGGAGCACAAAGTCCATGGAATTCACTCTGAGTTTCTTCCCTGTCGTTTTGCATTTCCTTTTCTGATAAGATAATTCAATATCAGATGTCACTTCTGTTAACCACTGGAGATACTCAGCTAAATGTGCTAAACGCCATAGGGCTGGAGCTGCTTTGATTAAATGAGTCTTAAATGACCTCACTGGGGTTTTACTCATTTTGTTTTTGTTTTTTCCCCCGCTGGGTGATAAGTCAGAGGGTCTGAATAAGGATCATTTTTGTCTGAGGATCCGGTCTGTACAGTATTAACTGACAGCAGAGCATTCAGAGTGACATCAGTGGGGAAGAACAGGACTGCACTTAAAGAAAAAGAAGAATCTGGCCGCAGCATACTGGAACTTTGTTGTTAACTGTGAATCACAAGATCCACAGGCCAAAAATACAGACAAAAAACCTCTGTTAAGGAAGGAGTTTTAGAAGGAACAGGATGCCGTTTATATCCCCTGCTGTCAACGTAGAGCCCTTCTGCACTCGTGCATGCATTTATGTTTTTAGTAAAATTAATTAAGGAGCCTAGCGGAGGTCATTTCAAGCTACTGCATGCAACTTCCAGCTGAGCTCCAGTATTAGCTGCTCTTGACCGACTTGGCCAGTTTGTGTTCCGCATCTTGTTCAAGTGATGAAATATAAACTGAAGGTCTCTTAAGAGCAAGCGTGTCTGCGTGTACGTGTTTACACTGTGAAGTAGTCGTCGTGTGCGAAGTGTATCCTTGTTGTGATTTATAATATTTAAGAGTCACTGACCACACTGGGAAGAGGCAGCCGTTCCAGTCAGCTCCCAGAATGGAGATTGATCTCAACACAGACAGAGAAACAAACACACAGGCAGGCAGAAAGCTATCTTTACAAGTTTTACTTTTATTGGTGTACTCTGACAATAACAATGATGGTATAAAAGAAAAATCTCCATCATACAAATTTCAATAATCAAAAGATAATATGCCGATACACAAACGGATCCACATAAGGCTGACATCAAGTTTTGACAAGTGGCTTCAAATGGCTTCAGTTCAAGGAGATCGTCTCTCCTTACAATCAGAGGAGATAAATTTTAAATTTAGCTGTATTGTTTCTCTTTCTTTTTTTTTTTTTTAATAGTTAGCTTTCATACAAAAAAATAATTTGTGTGGATTTTGGAGTGGATTGTGGTCGCTGGTTTGGGTGCCTGTGTTTCATTGCATTGTAAGCATAAGGTGTTGTTTTTTTGGCTGAAACACTGCTATCCCGCAGCGCTCTCCTGTGACCTGCGCCTTATCTCAGCTGCTGTCACTATTAAAAAGAAACGTCACGTGCAGACACAAGGACAGTTAAATTCATCAAAGGATTTTACGTGTCCGTCTGCCACGACGTGTGCCTTGCATTGCGACAGCGCGTTAAAATACAGGGAGGTCTGCGGGATGCAGAACACCTCTGAGATCGTGAGAGGAATTGAAAATTTATGAAATGAGGTTATTCTTTCCATCAGAAACAAAAAGTCTGTGCTGGGAAGCAGTGATGTAAAAACATTGATGTCACTCTGTAAGCTTTACTAGCACTTAAATGGCACCGGATAAACCCACAAGCCAAACCCTCCCGAAGCCTTGTTCTTTAGCATCTGTAGTGAATTAAGACCTTATAGAATTTCTAAAACACTACACACAACAATATTTACAATGATAATTATCTTGATATGCACTTTTTTTCAATTTAAATATTTTTGCTTATAAAAAAATAAAATAAAAACTTGAATGGAAAAAAAACGAAACAACAAAAACAAGAACAAACCCAAAAAACACTGCAATAAATTAAGAAGCTTTAAGGCTGCCAGTTTTGTCAGATGCCCAAAGAATGGTCCCTTCATTTAAACTGGCACAGAATGGATGAGGTGAGATAATGGAACGATGAAGACTCTTTAGTGAGCAGCAGTCTTGGTCTGGGTCTGGACTGACACCAGGTTTATTTTATTTATGTAGATAGAACTGGAACAAGACTAGCCAACATGCTCTTATCACCAAGTGAAATCAATCTACTTACTGTTTTAGATCAAATCAGAAGTACTGACTCACTTGTCCTTGTTGCAAGGTCACAAAATAGTCAAAGCTGTGTACTAGTCTCCTCAAAGATGGTGTTGGCTTATGAAGCTGCTCATTCTTCATTGTGGAGTATAGAGCCTAATACTGACCCTAACCAGGCCTCAATCAGAGGGCCTCTTTGTATTAAGAGGTCCCGTGTGGTCCATCTCTTTACCTGAACACTCAATTTAAAACCATTTGGCTTTTGCTATAAGTCCACCTAGCTTTTAATTTAAAGCAATGAAACATAAAAAAGATATAATATACAGTGCATTATGTAGGTATCAAGACCTAGAATAATAACCTACCAGTTGTTCACAACAAGGTCACTATAAATAATTTTGTCATCAGTGCTGCAAAACCAAAAGGAAAAAACCCAAAACAAAACAGAAACTTTGAAACCTAGGAGGATAGGTAGACCTCGGAAAGGTTTAGCCATTTCACTCAAACGCACGTGGAAAAGAAAACTCAACTAAAATGCTGCTACTGTCTGTGACTTCCACTGGACACCTCCTGGGTGATAGGCTAGGAAGTAAACGTGCTTCTGCTTGCGGCAATTTGGATCAACTTTAAGGTGGAAAGGCAACAGGCTTACAAATGTATGGATGTAAACATGCTCAACATCTGCTCCTGTAATTGGAATTAAAATATAAAGTTTGAAGGATGTTTTGCCTGTCAATACCAGCCTCTGTGATGTTGGGATTAGTTCCAGTAAGCACGCAGAGAGAGTCCCTGGAAGGGACCTCTGAAAGGTCAGCACCATTGATCATCAATTAGTATAATGGAGGTGATCAGTGAAAGACAGTGACCAGTAGCATTGTCTGATTCTGTGTCTTGCTCTTCCTGTGGTTGTCACACAAAATGGCCTCCTCCAATATGTCTGCTCAGGAGATTACAATTTAATACCAGGCTACAGGTCCCATTCCATTTCATTAGAAGCAGTTATCTATCTATCTATGCTTTATCTTAAGAGGGAATCTGAATCCGAATGAAATGGAATATACCTCATTTACACAGACCTGAACCTCACCGTCCCGCACAATTACGCATGACTACATTTCAGTGCATCTATATCAGTTTGTGTCACCTATTAAACTGTCACATTAACTGCAAAATAAAATAAAAACGGAACAATTAAGGAAAATAATCCAAAAAAATAAATAAAATGAGGTCCAGCCTCTTTGCTCCATATTTCATTGTGGGAACAACAGTAAGTCAATCACCAATATTTTCCTCAAAAAGGTACATGTTAAGTAATGCGTACAAGGCGATTTGTGTGAAATGAAGTAGCTGCATGACTAGAGGACAGACAGTGAGGACAGTAAAGTCTGTACGATATATTAAAAAGGAACTTCATTTACAGTATTGGGATTTTACTGAAATCAACACTGTCAAATACACAAATCAGAGAGGAGCATTACACTTCTATGTACTGCCAGAGTCTGTGTCTAATGCACAGTGAAAGGCTGCATGCCACTGAACATAAACCTCTGTTTAGAGCAACTCCCTCCACCAAAAAAAAAAAAGAATTTCACAAGAAATCGCACAAGCCAAAGCCTGGCCACAAGTTAACAAAGCTAATCAGTGGTTATAACCTGACACTTCAGATAAGGATTGAGACAAGCTGTGTTTTTTTCCCCCAATCGAAATGTTGATAAAGAAAGAGGTGTCATTTAAAAAGTAAAGGCAGCCATCGAATGGTAGTTGTATTTTCACAGGGCCCAAAGTGAAGCAGGGCTGGCTAACAGTATCACAAAGACTACACAATCTGCAAAATAACAAAGCAAATGCTTCTGTAAACACCAGTGACAGTTACAGCAATCAAGTATTTTCTAATTCCAATTCTCTTTTGTCACAATGAAGGTGAGTAAACATTGAAGACGCGAAACCTAAAAATAAAAAACGGCAAGCGTTTATCTCTCCCTGGCCCGAATTCACACCCGCATGCCAAGTGAGGTCTGCAACCTGCCGGTCAAAGCTTCAGAAGCAAAGTCTCCCGGGAGGTCACCCCGATAACTTTGAACCGACAACAAGATACATACAGGCCATTTGCATAGCTCTCCCTCACTTACACACAGACACGCAAACAGGCACACGCAACTTCTGAACATGGTGGCATGTTTGCTTAGGCAAAGTTGGGTTGAGTGTGAAGTTTGCATACGCAGTCACTTCTTCTCTCTAGTCCAATGAGGGCATGCTAGCACCCGCGCTATTGCATCTGTATAGTGAGGAAGTCAGGGCTAAAGTTCTGCTGTCTGATATTACAGCTTATTGCTAACAGGATGAACATTGCACTCCAACATACAGCCACTTGCAGGCAGGCAGGACATTCCATGCAATTACGCAAACATCAGTCTTTAAATCGTGTGCTTGAAAGACAAAACACAAGAGATGGTTAAGGAAACAATATTCTCTAAACTCAGAAAGAAAAACTATTTCACATACAACATATAACCACAGCCTCTAACTCCCTATGTCGTCTTCTCTTGCTCTCTTTTCTTGTAGATTTGGCATACTGTATGCAGAACCAGCTGCAAGAGTCCACTCGCTTAAAGATGATGTGTCGTGTTATGTGTGCATGCAAATGTTTTCACAGGCGTACTGCATTTATGAAAGAAGAAGTGCAAGAGAAAAAGTAATTAAAAAAAAAAAAAGTCATAGCCTTAGGACAATGTCAGCACATTTAAGCCAAACTCTGCGTGCATGTGTGGTGTGTGTGTGTGTGTGTGTGTTTATACCTGCGTGCACTTAAACGTATGTGTACCATAACCTATCGAAATCATCGAGCACAGAGGTGCCACGTGGAGCTAGTGATGGACAGAAGAAGAAAATGAATTGAGGAATGAATGCTGAAGGCCAAAATGGTGCAAAAGGCATGTGGAGACTGAAGTCTAGATAAGCCCAGATGAGAGGAGTGATGGACTGTGGCACAAACAAGTGCAGCATTTATCCCTATTTTCTTATATGATTTATCAAACATATGCTTTTGATTCTCCTTCTTTTTTTTTTTTGCATACAACCAAAATAAACAAAGCAGTAAATCTGTCAACTAAAAAGTCCTAAGCAGTGTTGCAACTGGTGAGATATGGCTGATGTCCCAAAGGACTTTGATTTTGAAGTCCAGCTCTGCCTACGTCAGTAGTCAGCTATTGGTGCAAGCTTTCTGCTCAAGCTGACTGTGATGTTGGTGTAGAGAGGCCTTCTGGACACTAGGGGGGAGTAGTTTAGGTTGTTAAGACCATCCACCTTCTGTCTCTCCTTTGAGTGACGGAGAAGACTATACCTGCAGGTGCAAAATGAGAGGAGAAAACAGAACACTGTAAGAAGCACTTTTCTCTCATTACATGTGAAAAGGATGGCAAAATGTAAAAAGTCCAGCGTTTGTGCCGAATGGAGTGATTCTTGTCTAAACAGCCAAAAATACCTTATTTGTGGCCCAGGATTGTAATCTACTACTTATGTACATCACTAAATGTGCGAAGCTACAAGTTTGACAAAGAATGAGCAGTTGCCTCAACAAAACTAAGCAAGAGCCCACTGCCTCTCAATCAGCCACTGATTCTAACTAGGGCTGGGTATCGTCACTGATTTCTAGAATCGATTCAATTCCGATTCACAAGGTCCTGAATTGATTCGATCCACGATTCGATTTAATTCGATTCGATTCGATTCAATTTGATTTGAATCTGGGAAATTTTGACAGTCAGAAATATTATAATTCAGATCACTGCAATTACATATTTTTGTATCTATAAAAAGGAAGCTGACACATGCAAGACTTTATCAAAGGTGTGAGCATCACAGCAGATGCCTTTGTGTCAAAGTAGCTGAAGATAAACACAGAAAAACATGAAGATGATTTTCCTGGCCTGGGATTTTATAAAAATATTCTGCAGTACATCAAAAACAAAAGAAAACCATTAATCAACACATGAACATCACCTCTGACGTTACAGCGGTTTTTATTAGAGACACAGCTAAGCGTTTTGCATTTTGCATAATTTTAAAAAGTTTAAATTGGTTCAGTATTGAACGGCAGAAATGAGGCTTTCTTTTCGGAAGAATGTAAAAGGGAAAAAAAAACAGCGGCCGACAGCGCTGTAAACAACGGTAGACTTGTGCGTAACAAGCAAGCGAATATTGAAGAAAACAGATCTTTAGAGAGAGAGAGGGAGAGAGAGAGAGAGAGCTGTGCATCGTGTTGGAAGCAAAACAGTAAAAGTCAGAGTGAATTCATGACGATGTTTATGTGAAGCGTAGTTTGGATCTTCTTTTGCTGCTGGTTCGGTTAATATTGTTTGGAGAGACATCAAACTAACAGCTTTAGAATCAGCGCATAAAGGGCGTGAACACAAAGTGCGGACCCGCCGACAGATCAGAATCAGCGAGCTGTCGGCTTTCAGCCCCGACAGTGAGAAAGGCGACATCTAACTGATTCTGATCCGCGGGTCGCGCTGTGTGTTTAAGTCTTTGTGCAGAATCCGTGTTCCTGCTCTCATTTACTGTCTTAGCTGTTTGGTGGTTGTTGAAATTTTGTGAGGTTTCACCAGAGATTCTGGCATTTTGGGCAAAATAAATTTATATTAAAAAATCGATTCAGGATTTTAATGAATCGATTTTACGTTATCCAAGCCAGAATCGATTTTAATCGATAAATCGATTATAAAAACCCACCCCTAATTCTAACCACAGCGGGTTTTTTTAAACAATTCTAAAATATCTCAGAGTTGGCAAGGGGGGAGTCTGCTGCAGGCCTAACACAGACTATATATACACCCTTGCACTCTTTTAGTCTCCTGCTATGTTGTACCATCGATTTCATGCATTTTTCAACAGAAGAAAACTTTTGCATACTAGATGACTAAAAAGCTGGAAAGTGCTTTGGATCAATTCATATCAGGGTGTGATATGAATAAAAGTTACTCGACTTCATTAATGGAAACCACCCTTCACATTCAGGCGAGCTGCCAAAGTCCAGCTCTGGACTGCAGAAATTCCTTAACAAACAGCTGCACTGTGTGACAAATATCCTCATTCATGTAAATTAAAGAGTAAAAGTGAAAGCTGACTAAACTGAGGCAGAGGTCTACACCCCTGCTGCCTCAGTTTAGTCAGGCAAAGTGACCACCAGGCTGGGCTTAGAAGAGAAAGGCGCTAAAACATAATATTTCAAACAGGGGGGGATAAAATAATTTGACATAAAATATGCAAACGTATTCTAGTAGATCTCTAAATGATATGAGTATATGAGAAGCTTAAATTTACAGCTTATTTTAAAGTTGTGAAAGTGAAAAATAAATTCCACTTAGTACTGTGGCACTATGTAAAATTATATGAAAGAAACATTTACTCTTTGGGCCATTTTTAAGTTACTCAGGAATTTAGCCCTGAAGCATAGGAGCATATCACATGCAAAGTCTTTAAAAGAGTGGAAATTCTATCAAAGGTACTGCTTTGGCTTTTCATGTGACTGGCTTACATCACATGAGTCTAAGCCTCATTGCAATTATCAGCTTCCTCCTTTGGTTGGGAGTGTGTATTATGTACTGTTTGTAAGTGAGCTGTGAAAACCTAGGACACTAACCTTCCCAGGAACTGCACTTCTCCACGATGGTGATGTGGAATGGACATGTAGCGTCCCAGGTCTCCGTGTGGTCTGCTTACTGTGTAATTGGCAAACTGCACCCTACAGAAACATTTTTAAATTTTTAATCCATATTGTACACAGTTGGGAGGAAAAGGCATTGTGTTTATGATCCTGCTATAATAATTATCACAATAATGCCTCTGATAGCTGAGCTATAATATTGTAAATAGTTAATAACATGCTCCAAATACATCAGAAAGATTTCATAGTAAAGGCAAAAAGGAAGGATTTCATGGAAACAAATATACAAGAGAATCAGTATTTACAGTACACACAGATTTACTCTGTGTGTACAGCTGCCTGTGAGTTGTGTAGGTGGGGGAAACGCTCTGGGCCGAAGTGGGAAAAAACAATAAATTACAAAAGCCTTCTATGTGCCAAATGGCCTACCTCATCACTTGAGGATGCCTAATGTCAACACTACTGTTAACCACATGCTGCAGCTCTATCAGAAAGGCCAGTGTGTGTTTGTCTGTACAAGTTGCCCTCACCTGTTCCACAGGTCATCGTCCTCTCCTCCCCAGCCCCAGAACGCATTGGGAAATCCGTTAATCTTTTTGAACTGCTTAACCATCAGGCCACTGACACCGCCGAAGAACTCATTATACGGAAGCCTTTGAGGGACAGTTATGCATATTGAGATTCATTTTTTGCATCCGAACACATGTACTCTGTAATTCCCCAAAGACAATAATCAGGACTCACATGTAAGAATACTTGTCCAGTTTGACCGCAAAGTGTCGGGGCATGTCCGTACAGCCGTAGTAGTTTCTGTCATTCTCCATTAGATGGTCTACATCATGGAAGATCAGACAGTCCCAGTTCATGTCCTTCATAGCTTCCTTGTAGCCCACATTGAATAACATGGCTCGGTTAAATGGCTCTGTACCCGCCTAAAGAAAAAAAGATGATACTTTGGTATAGCTGCCTTTTCATAAAAAAAGGGGGAAGATAATGGGTTATAACTTCTATAAAACAGTGGCTTGAGATGAAATTCATTTAGTTGTTTACCTCTGAATTCAATTGATTGATTGATTGTGAAAATAAGTGAACCTACTTGTTCTATTATATAAAAGGCAAAGTGGAGTCTCTGTTTCTGCAGCACTGGCACCAGGTGTCTCAGGAGAATGGGCAAGTGTTCATGTCGGTTCCTGAAGGGAACTAGGATTGCCACCTAGGTACACAAAGGAGAATAACATGGGACTTGAATAAATTGCAAAGATATAGGGATAAATTTAGAGTAGAGTTAGCGTAGATAGCACCTTTACATGTCCAAATCAACACTAATACTGACATGTTTCATTATAATACTTTCCCCAATGTCTGATGTGGATATCTTGATCAGTATCTTAGTGTGTGCTGTGTGAAACCACTAAAATATTCCAATTAGCACCTGACTCATCACAAGATTGGCAGAGTGTCATTTCCACAATGAGAAGTGACATGGATCAGTCCGACCCCCCCCCCCCCCCCCCCCCCCAAAAAAAAAAAAAAAACACCCCACTGAGCTGCTGAATGACTGTGTAGCATTTATTTTTCTCCATAGATTTGTAATAATGGTTGTTCTTGTTTTGCACTTTCTTTTGAAGATCAATAAAAAAGTGAAATATTCACAGAATATAACTGGCTAGGAGACGCTAAGAAAGAGACAGGTGTAAAAAAAAAAAAGAGAGAGAGAGAGAAAGCGACAGAGAGAGAGAGAGAGAGAGGGAGAGAGAGAAAGAGACAGAGAGAGAGGGGGAGAGAGAGAAAGACTGCTGGCTAATGAGATAAACAGGGGAAAAAATGCTGTCAGACCATACACGGTCCTTTGGGGCAAAGGAATGTGAGAGAGATACAGACAGATGGAAGGCAAGATCACTCTACTGGGCAGAAAAAAAAGTACTGTTAGGCTAAAGATTAAAGACTGAAACAATACTGCAAAGCACAAACGCAGGCTGGAATTTAGGTTACTTCCTGTACTTTGTGTTTATGTGTACTTTTTCTGGAATTTGAATGTCAAATAGAAGAGCTCCATCAATCTTATTTGCACAGGGAGCAACAGAATAAAAGAAAGGGCATAAAAGGAAAGGTACACATAGGAGAAATTCTGATAATTCCTCTCATCATTTCCTTTCCATGGTGACATTAAAGCCCTGTTGAGGTAGAGAATATGTTATATTGCTGGCTTTACTTATGTTACGGTGATAGTATTTATGGCTAAGCTTCACATGTTCTTCACAGCTTCAGTCAGACATGCCGGAATCAGTCACAGTACTTGACCGATATTATGTGTGCTAAACACATGCATAGACGTCAACAGATCAGACCATTATTAAACTGCTATTGCTTATTTATTATACATAATACTTATTTGCTGTGAGATTTCAGATCGATCCTGTCTCAGTGTCTGATAATTTATCATAAGTAATTTATGAAGTAACTCCTGCTATGCTATGCTCTGTGTATAAATAAACACACCTTTCTCGTGTTCTCATGGAGAGTTTCTGCTGCTGTCTAATGCCCCAGAAACGCACAAAAAAACAGAACCTTTGTGGAAACAATATTTTTGTCTTCATTCCAGTTTTAAGGTTTTGCTGTTCATTTGACATTGCTATGCAAACTCTGCACTGAAACACTGAACACTCAGAGTAGAAACTCTTGCATTACTATTGCCTACATTACTTTTAGCAACGTGTTAAAAAAACATAGCAACTAAGCATGCACATATATCGGTGTTATTGTGGGGCAAAGGCGGGTTTTAGCAGGTCCAGCGCTACAAACCTAATGCTGCTGCACTGTGTGAGAGGCATCTTTTATATACGAAATGGAAAAAGTCATCCGGAAACACTTGCACAACCATTCAACTATCTATAAAAAGGTGACAATTCAATAGAAACCCAAGTGTAAAGAGCACATGCATGCTATAGCGTGCAGGGCTTAAATGTCTCTTTGCAATGTCACAGGAGGGTTAAGCAACATTCCTCAAAAAGTTCTGTTTGCTGTGCTTTAACAATATACAAACCATTCTATGAAGCCACTCTATTTCTTGCTCCACCGGCCACAGATTGTTTTTTTTTCAGTGGGCACTTACCTTCCAGCGAGGTAAACAGTCTGTGGGCTTCCAGTAGCCTCCAGGGGCAATGTTGGGCTTTCCCTCCAGCAAGGATCTTTCCACTTCTTCAAGAGATATCTCACTCATATTCACTTCCAACCTGCCCTCTGTGCGTGGGGGAAAGAGAGAGTGAGAGGGAGTCAAGCAACAGTCATGAAGCAAGAAAGGTCAAGAGCGTGGGGGAGAATATAAGAGACACGGTGTACGAGTAAAGAAGAACAGTAGCGAGAGGAAAAAGATCATAGGAATGTGACTAAGAAAATGTCAAAGCCTGCAACATTTGAGAAATCTGGGACATAAATTGTCTGCTTGTGCTATAACACAATACTGTATTTGATGCGTCATCAATCAAAGCTAATATAAAACATATTCTTGGAACAGTTTCACAGCTCAATACTACAACAAATAAGTACAGAGGCATAAGGAACATTTCCACTGAGAGCCTTTTGTTTTTCATTTGTTACCTACTTGTTATTACAGAATAAGGAGTTTGGTTCTAAGGAAAGAATTCAAATTAAATTTAAAATCATAACTTTAACAGTGCACTTACTCATGGAGGGCAGCCTCTCAGGGCAAACTTGTGAGGGGAGGTAGGTGAAACCCTCGGGGAGGTATGTAGTGGGAAGAGCATCGCTTTCGCTGAAGTTGAAGTCATAAGAATAATCTGAAAGTGAAAAAAAAACATGACCGGCTTCATGCTTTAATGTACAGCGTGTATAAAAAAAGAAAATGATTTCAGGAGGTGGACATTTTCTAAAGTAATGTACACAGAAGCTAACAGTAATTTATACAATATGAATACATGTCTGTATTATAGTCAAACTTGTCCCATACTTTGGCGAGCATGTCTGGAGCCACTAATGCCACCAACAGGCAATCACGTGAAACTTACAATTCCCCTTTTTCCAACAGCACGTGTTTCAGTCATTACCAGCAAACAGCTGCAGAACTAAAGGACTTTGAAATTGATTGATTCTTTTTGATACACCCTGTATTTTACCGACAGCTTTTCACTGTCATTCAAAATATCTTTTGTAGTAAAGGCAAGCATGAGTCACTTACTGGAAAGCAAACAGACTTAACTGTGAAAACACCATAGCGCTTTTTCTTTTACTTCCTTATTTAAACATTGTTTGACACTGCACTCATTCTCTTGTGAGGATATGAAAAACAGCATTTGTGCTAAACATTTCTAATAAACTAGTGTGCATGGGCATGTTTTTACCTGTGCCATTTATGCTGTAAGCCCCCCTCACTACTTGCTCCAGAACCTGAGCTCCAATGTTCTTCACGTTCTCTCTGATCTGGATCCCTCTGGCCTGGACCATAAACACATACTCATTCACTATGGACAGAAGAAAAAACAGGCGAAAAAAAAGAATTAATACACTTTATTATTAAACACAGACTCGAGGCATGTATTTGAGAAACCCAAGCACAGACATGAATCATATTATGTTAATGCAAAACCACTTTTAAAAATGTATGAAATGTCTGAGAATGCATGTATTCATTCTCAGATCACTTATCCTTTCACTTCTTCTTTCTGAGAATTATTTCAAAAAATATTCATGTTTAAGAAATGCGGTTGCACTGCAAACAGCATGGGTGTGCTTAGTAAGGAGGGAATTTCCCAACTAAATATCAAGAGGCCGACCGATGGCATGTTAATCTATGTTGAAGAGAAGCAGTGGGATAAGAGGTTAAACTTAAACTTTTTTTAAGAAGGAGGAATAAATGAAAATAGATTTTTAATGATTGATTAACTTCCTTCTGCAATATTTTACTCTATTTCACTAAGCTATTTCCAGTCATAAAGGTCTGGAAACCACTGTATCGTTATGAAGCACTCTTTTTCGTGAGAAAATGTGACAGGCACATATAGGATGTGGGTTAAACTACACAGCACAGAGTAGTCACATACAGGAAACAGGAAGTAGCAAGAGATTCTAGGTGAATGAGAATGTGCCAATCTGGGATTGTAGTGAGATTTCTATTGTACCAGCGACATCTCATCAAGCTGACACAATATTATGTAGTAGATCTGTTTGCTATAACAGTTCAGTCGATTTATTCCTAACTATAATTGGGAACTACACCAGAGAGGCTTAGTGAGCGTTCCAGTCAGCATGAAACTGACCTAAATAAACACCACAACAGTGGTTAACCTGCCAAGCAATGTAGTGGAACAAAAGGGGGTTATGTGGTCTAACTGTCTAACTACAAAAGATATTAGACCCAGTGCAAGCCACCAACATATTTTGACAAGTCTTTTTCTCATGCCTGCCAAGCATATGAATATACAGTAAAAAAAACTAAAAAGCCAAAAAAAAATACCCTGCCACAACATAATAAGCAGGTGTATATCATAGCAGATTTTAAATGAGCTAAACAATGTCAAATGAGAAGACTCTTAGATTGTGGTGAAAGCACTTTGGTCCACTCTTCTTTACACCGTTACTTCTGTTCACTGAGGTTTATGGACAGTCCATTCTTGGGATCATTGTCCTGCTTTGGCCAAGCTTTAGCTATCATACAGATGCTTCACATTTGCCTCATACTTCAATATATAAAAAAAGTTTGCGGTTGACTCGGTGACGGTAGAATTTAGGCCTGTGGCTGCAAAACAAGCCCAAACCATCACCCCTCCTCCACCATGCTTGACATTTAATATGAGGTGTTAGTGTTGACATGCTGTGTTTAGCTTTCACTAAATGTGCTGCTGTGCATTAAAGCCAAACATCCTCACTTTGGTCACTAACTGTGAATAGCTGAATACACCTAGTGATGCATGCACTCTTTGGTGTACAGTAAAGAAGTATGACATACTATGTGCATAGTAAGAAGCTTTAAAAACATTCAAAAAACATTTAAAACACTGAATCAAGTTTCAGAAGTCAAACAAAATAGGCAAAAACACAGCTCATAGAATAACTTCTCTGCCTTTGTAGCTCTGTGTCCAACACCGGCAGTGTCAAGATGATCTGCATTATTGCGGACATCGTATCTGTGTGGATGGCATGTATACTGCTGAGCTAGAAATCCCCTGGATGTGATTTGTCATGGTAATTGAGTTACAGTTTCCATCACATTTATCTTATCTTATACAAAATGCCAGGCTTGCAGGATCAGAGACTAGTGGCTGAGCGTTAGCTGAAATCAATGTTCTCATTTTACTTCTGCAGCACTCAAACTGTACAGTGCAGCTGGAACCGCAGAAGACGACAATGGAACAGACAACAGATTCTCTTCACTTGCACTGTAGCATGTAGAGGAAGCGCGACACGCATGCATGTTCAAATGTGCGCACAAACATGCATGCGCACACACACGCATTAACTGATGCCCTTCTGAGGCACCATATGGATGGAAAAAGGCTAAGAGGCGTCTGGAGTGTGACCCAGTGCAAGCCACCAACATATTTTGACAAGTCTTTTTCTCATGCCTGCCAAGCATATGAATATACAGTAAAAAAAACTAAAAAGCCAAAAAAATACCCTGCCACAACATAATAAGCAGGTGTATATCATAGCAGATTTTAAATGAGCTAAACAATGTCAAATGAGAAGACTCTTAAATTGTGGTGAAAGCACTTTGGTCCACTCTTCTTTACACCGTTACTTCTGTTCACTGAGGTTTATGGACAGTCCGTTCTTGGGATCATTGTCCTGCTTTGGCCAAGCTTTAGCTATCGTACAGATGCTTCACATTTGCCTCATACTTCAATATATAAAAAAAGTTTGCGGTTGACTCGGTGACGGTAGAATTTAGGCCTGTGGCTGCAAAACAAGCCCAAATCATCACCCCTCCTCCACCATGCTTGACATTTAATATGAGGTGTTAGTGTTGACATGCTGTGTTTAGCTTTCACTAAATGTGTTGCTGTGCATTAAAGCCAAACATCCTCACTTTGGTCTCATGTGTCCAAAGGATGTTTTTCCACAAGTCACAAGACTTCTTTCTGGAAAAACATCCTTTGTAAACCTAAGCCATACTGCCATATTATTCTTTGAACTTAGAAAGAATATCTTTCCCCTGCAACCTGTCCAAGTCAGAACAAGACTAAAGAAATATGAATGTACTCTTCGTAAACTAGCATTTACATGCCAACCGAAGCCTTTAGAATCTGAGATATTGTTCCTGGGTTTTCTTTTGGATTTTCTGTAAACATTGCACGGCCAGCTCTTTGGATGAATTTCCTGGGTATCTGTACACTCCTGGGAAGACTGGCAATGGGCTAGTACTAACCCTCCTAATTTCTATGGAAGTAGTAAAGATGTGCCATTTAAAGACCTGTTGAGTACCAGATTATCATTATACCCTGATATTTAAGAACCTGAAAGTGGTGAATTGAAAAAGGGTGTACTTTCATTTTACCGTGAGTATATTATATATTAACTACCCTATCATACTGTACCAAACAGCAGCATACAAAGATTAAAGCAAAGCCAAGAAGTCTTTTCTTTGGCGTAATATATGTATATATCTATCTATCTATCTATATATATATATACACATACATACATACATACATACATACATATACACACATATATATATATATATATATATATATATATATATATATATATATATATATATATAGTCGACTAGTCACCGATTATTTTTGGGATTAGTCGACTAATCAGATCATGCATCCATTGGACGTAAAACATACAGCTTATTGCACCAGCATGCATCTGCACTTATATAACTATCATTAGCTTACAGCTTTAAGTGTTTAAGGTATGTGCTAACTAAAAATAAAGACAAGATGAGAGTTTATTAAATTTTAATGACATTTGCAGATTGTTTCAATGGAGTTTAATCTGCTTGACGTTTATTCAACTGTGTAAAAACTGTAACTTTAATCTCAGCCAAACCGATTTAATCAGGAACAAATAAAATACTAAAAAAAGCCAAACAATAACATTTTTAAGTTATCTAAGTGACTTGTATATCATGTTTAACCTGAGTAGCGAAAGACGGTGGGTTTGAAAACGATTTGCCGGGAGTCCGGTGTTCTCACCGGCTCTAGTTAGCATTGAACCCCGGCTCGCTATCGAGCTGGTGGGTAACAGACATCTCCGAAAACGTCGGAGCGCTTTTGAAAGTATGTGGTGTCTTGATAAACTGAGCAGATATTTTAGGTTTACACAGCTACATTTTCGCCTGAAAATATGTTAATAATTTATTTTGTGACCCAGAAAGAATAATAACAGTAACATTAAAACTAACTAGCTGCCGCCATTGTTGACAACTGCGCTGGGCCGTGCTATGAATTCTGGGACACAGCTTGTTCTTCTTCAGGGTTTAACGGCAGCTGGCATCCTTGTACATGCAGTGCTGCCATCTTCTGTTTCAGTCCGTTATTACACTCTTAAATCCTACTACTTATTCCTGCGTCTTTTGGGATCTTACAAAGCATCAAACCATGTGTCGACTATTAAATTAGTCGTCGACGATTTTAATAGTCGACGTAATCGTGACTAGTCGAAATTACAAACTAAAACACAGCCATGTAGCAACATAAAAAAAGGTCAACACTGTCATCTGCTGTGCCCACTGGTTTGTGCTATACAGAGCAGTGGGCTTACAATTTCTCTCACATCTAACATGCACTCTAGAGGCTGGATTAATGGTTTATGGTGAGGTAGGCAAGGCTATAAACTGTGACAAATGCAATAGCCATGAGAGACCTTGGCTTTAGAGGAAACTAACATAGCAGGTTACAACACAAGGCCATTAACACTGGACATATCAGGACAGAGGAGGCATGTATCACCACAGAGCTTTGTCAGTGTGTCAGTGTCGGCATATACAACTATATAAATGAGACATGGAGACATGTAGGACCCCCTCCCCAGCCAAACCCTTCCAGCTCTTCATCCCATCAGCACCACTCACTGTAACCCATCAAGCACAACAGGCAACCTTGAATGACCTTGTCTTCTATAGCTCTCAGAGAACATCCAGCCGTCACGCCAAGCACAGCCCACCTATCCTTGTCTCTTTCTCCATATCACTCCCTCTTCCCACTTATCTGTCATTTCCTCTATCTCCCCCTTCATCTAATTGTGCTGCCGTCTCTGTGTAATGTGGTTTGTATCACTTTCTGTCAAGTCCGTCTGTTGCTTTCATTTTAAGCAAATGAGCTGAATGATGGATTGCAGGCTTATGGGGACAATTCCAGGCACCGACCCTGCATCATATTGTAGTGCGAGAGAGGTTAATCGAAAAAGAAAATGGAAAGAACTAAAAAAAAAAGTAAACACACGCACATACCCCTTTGTTTTTTCTCTAAAAAGGCAATTAACTGCACACTGATACAGCTCAGCAGTGGGAGGTGATTTCCCCTGTTCTGCTAGCTAGGCGATAAGAGCTGAAAGGCATTTTTTTTTTTTTTTTTTACCTCAGACCAGAAAAGCTTTCTGCATGCATGCACCATAGTCATTTTCAAAATGTTCATTTTAATGCAGCTGTATATCACTGACACCGACAGAGCCACGCCAAGAAAACACTTGTTATTACCTTGTTGGACTGTTTGCAAATGATGGTGAGAAATACATAAGCTACAGTGGATTGACACTCACCACCCACAGCCATGCCTCAGTCAGTGAACCCATACAAATGCACGCACATGTGAAATGAACAATGCCGTGTTACCACAGAGAACATTCTACATCCTCCCCCCTCCCTTTACCCATTGATAGGTGTGACCCCCCCCCCCCCCCCAACAAAAAAAACAAAACAAAAAACCCTGAAACAAAAAAAAACAAAACAGAAAGTTAGAGAGAGTAATAATGGTCAATCTTTTTCGTTTTTTATCTGACCAACTGCGCAAATGAAAATGTGATTTTGCTCAGAGAATCTGAAACATACCAACAAGAACAAAGGGAATGCCAGCTGTGCTAGTTACGGCTACGTTACACTTCGTCATAACTAGATCAGGAAGCTTCCACTAAACTTACAGCTCCCCTGCACACACACACGCATGACACACTGATGAGCACACACACACACACACACACACACACACACACACACACACACACACACACACACACACACACACACACACACACACACACACAGAGTCTGTTTCACATTACATCTAGACTAACTCCAAATAGCGCTGTGTATAAAAATAAAATCACAGGAAAACCATCATGCGTGCACTGACCAGAATGCTCGTCACGTGCACAGGAATGCAGACCTGCTCCCAAAAAAAGAAAAATGCCTTAAAGTCTACATTCTTAGTGCACTCTACGCCTTTTTTTTTTTTTTTTTTTGACAAGATCAGTACTCTTTTACCGTAAATTAAATGACGTCAGTACTTATGTTCATGGCTGTGTGCCCACTTCCCAGGGACGTGGGAACCACCCCCCTGCCTTCTAAAAGCTTCTAACCTCCTCTTGTAACAACTGAATTCAATCAATCATTGTTATCCACAGTATCTCTGAAATGCTGCCTCCCCCTCCACAATATCTCTGCTGGTGGTAAATGCCTGCTATGGAGAGATGTCTGGAAAAGTAAACTACTCTTTTGTTATGCCACCGTTACTGTCAGTGAAAATATCAGTTTCATACTGTGTGTGACTTGCATCAGAAGTGAAAGCAGTGCGCTCTGAAATCCCTATACTGCATGTCGACAAAGGAAAAAGAAATAAGAGAAAAAAAAAAGTCTAAATCTGAATTGACCTCAAGGAGGAAGTTAAGAACTTAACTTCCCTCCTGTTAATGATCATGGTCCTTTTCCTGGCTCTTCCCATAACATGCTTGTATTTACATTTTGCCATTTTATTTTTTATTTTTCATACTTCTGGGATATCAGACATTAGAATAGATACATAATCAAAGGTTAAGTTATTCATTCATTATGAGCAGATATGAGCATACGAGAAACATAAATCCTACATTCAGTTTTTTCAGATAAGAACAAATGGGAATACCTACAGAGATTAGACGTAAGAGTGGATTTATACCCTCTAGCAAAATTTTTACCATTATATTTTGTTTTTTTTATTGATCTAAAATTGGAGGTGAATACTGATCAATGATTCATGTGCTCAAAGACTGTGAGCACAGGAAGCAGAGTAAAAATGGGGAAAACACCAGTTTTAAAAAGGAACTCCCTTCCTATTCACTTTTGAATTTAAAGAGCTTTAAATGTGAATGTTTTAAGAGAGGAATATTGCTTGAAACTCAAACCTTCTTACAGAGACTGCCTCATTCTTGACCGCTAGGTTCTAAGTTTGCTTTGAACTTCCCTCGTTAGTCACCAACTATATTTATACGATCACTATAATTCTGAAAATGGATTTAAGGTGGGTCATGCAAACAGTGTTTTTTTTTAACTGGGACATTTTGGATGTAGCATTTTTGGATTAAGACGTGATACGCGAACGTTACTGGGGCTTTAGAACCACTCTTTGGAAATGCCTGTCGTATTCCAAAGTTTGCAAAACATCTCATATCTGTTTAGCGTCAGCTCTGTTTGTGCTAAAGAAACTAACCAGCAATTTGCAAAGATGGAGGGGACATAAATGCCTGAAACTTTGTGGCTGGAAGAAGAAACACACTTCTTGAAAGACTGCAGGAAACAGGCATACTATATTATATGTATGAAATGTAGAATAGAATATTTTATAGATGTAGGAATTGACTGTACATAAAGTGTAACTGTAATGGAAAAATTATCGCTGTCTATTTATAAAAAAAAAAAAAAAAGCCACATAATGTAATCATGCTCAGACACAGTATACACTAACACATGCCAGCAGGGACAACATGAGGTGCAGTTTGAGTTCATTATTGGTTTTGCACTAGCCATTCTGTCCCTCCATCTGTTCTGCTCTCCCAAATGTATGGATATGTGTGTGTGTCTGTGTGTGTGTCTGTGAATGTGAACATGCTCATATCAGCCTTTTTGTCTGCATATCTGACCCCCCCCCCCTGACTCGTTATGTCTGCTGAGCCACTACATGGCAGAGAAGCATGGGGGACCAGAAGTGGCAGTGAGAATTACATAAACGACACAGTGGTGCCAGGACCCCTTGTTTTCACCCTGCTGCTGGCAAATACTGGAAAACAGATCTAAAGGAAAGACTAAGAGAGAGGAAAAGAGGGAGATGGACAGATTGTTGATACATATGGGTGTTAGCTCAAGATGGAGAGAGATTCTCCCTTACTAGTGCGCGCTCACATTCTCATCCTAATGGGACATTTTTGTAAGTGATAAGAGCAGGCAGGATGAAACAGAAGGTTATTTCCCAGTTTGTTCACTCAATCATGACTATGGGAAATGTTTGTTTATAAATGGTCCAAGATTTTGTCCGAAAAGAGTTCAGATCAGAATGAAAGAAATGACTGGGTGTGTGATCACAGGGTGGCAACATGACATGAGGAACAATGAAATCACTGAGAAGTGAGAAGTGAAGGAAAACCTATGGTTCCTCTTCAGGTCAGTTACAAAAAGGAAATAAAGAGGTCATATGTATTACAACTGATGTTATACCAGAGAGTTATCTGCTGCCGTTGATGACAGTAGTTAACCGCCTCCATTAAAAAACAACAAATAAACAAACCATTGCTTGTTGCACGGTTTAATAAACATACTTTTATTTAAGTATTAAAGTGTTAAGTGTACCCACATGAACTGCACTGCTTGAAGTGATAAACATCTTGAGAATAATCACATCGAATCTGCAGCCCTCCTCTGGTTTATCAAGCTTTACAACAAATTCAGCTCCTTGTTTATCTAACAGGCGCACAACTGCAACAAAAGTGAGAAAGTCTGCCTGATGCCGGGATTCTGAAAGCTGTTTTATTATTGCTGGACAAGCTGACTGTTCGTGCAGAAAACCCTAGAGCCACCAGGAAATGTTCTGGTTCTCCTGATAGGCAGTTTTATTTTTAGCTCTAAAGTAAATTGGTGACTTCATTGCTAGCTACAGGGAAGCCTGTGCCCAACTATAGGTGGATTTCTATGACGTTTAAGAGAGCCTTTCACAGTTTTATAGTGTTTCAGAACTGCTCCATGCCTAAATAAAAAATAATAATAATAAGGATGCACAACTATTAAAAGCACAACTTCATTAACAATAACAAATATATACTGTAGGCCACAGTTTACAGAATTTCTTTATGTAATTCCCAGCATAACAAAATGGAATATTCAGCATTCGGACTGAAGTTTAAGTGCCAGGACACAGATTAGGAGCAATAAAAATCTAAGTTTTATCATTTTAGAGCATGTTTTATTTCCAGTTGCTGTTAGCCCTCTGAAGCAAGTCTGCCCCCAGTTGGAGAGCGCCCTTCTCCTCCTTTCTCCTGCACTTTTTTTCTACTGTAGTATGCCAAGAATATCTCAAGTGCCCGTTTTGTGAACAACAAAACAGTTCCTGCCAAATACAACTATGCAGATCATTAAACCAGCTCAACATGACTGGGTTCTTTTCACGTAGCTTTTGGTCTTTTGCCAGATGCTTCTGTTTTTCTCTTGTATTTCGCCAGCTAACCCGACCTGCAACTTCCTTTCTTGCCTCTTCATTTCACAAAATCTGAAATTGTAGAGTTTACTTATTTTGCACATCTAACCTTGGTAGAACCAACTGACCTTCCGATCTGTATGACGAAAAAACTGCCAAGTCACAATATGCAAGACAGTTGCAGTGTTGCTAAGACAGGGCATTGCTTCATTCCTCCAGTACACCCACAGCTTCATCTCACCCCTTTCCTCCTGCTTTTATATTTGGCAGTTGTCCAATGAATTCCTGTGTTATTGCAGTGGCTCTTAATAATGGGCAAACAAAGGACATGCACAGACAGGTACACATGGACCCCAACCCCCAAACATACACTGTACAGCACATTTCCTGCTGCTTGATATTTTCCTACCAATCTCCCCCACCACAAAGCTGAAGTCTCTTCACAGCTGGAGGTTACTCCTGTTGACTGAGCAATGGGCCAGAGCGGCAAGCAAATGCTGCACGCTGCACAATAGTAGTAGTGACATATAGTGGAACAAGATGCAGAATAACGCAACCTTTCCTTGTGATATACACATTCAACTATCTACAAGGCACGCTAGAGCTACCATTCGAAATCCTTCAAAATACATCAACTGTGCACAGCACCGAGGTTTCAATGCCCACATTTGAAACACTCTTCGATATTATGGTTAATCACATCAATGCTAAATTAAAAACTCTATCTGCTTAGCTGCAACATAAACTGTGTAATGATTTTGGAAAACATATGAGATGATATTCCAAGTTAATAATATGGAATAAATAATGTATGTCTGTGCTATTTTATACTGCATGCATGTGTATGTATGCATTAATTAGATAACATTAAAAAAAAACTGCTAAGGCTTTGGAGCTGCATTTGATACATTTAATATTTCATGAGAATAATAGTACTTCTGTTTTAATGCAAATGATGCATATGGAAATAACAAATCTCTTTACTCAGCCATGCATTTCTACTTAACTTCATTAGAACATTTCCTTGTTCAGATGAAACCCTGCACAGATTTAAAAAAACACAATTTTTTGTATTTCCCCTACTGTTCCCGTGTCTGAGCCAAATGAATGGGGAAGAAGGAAGTGGTGCTGGATAAACAGACAAACAGGTGCAGCTGTACTGATTCACTTTGCACTGACAGCAGATTAAACAGATGATTAATGTTGAGGCATTTTTTCATTTTAATAATAATAATAATAATAATAATAAAAAAATATAATAATAAAAAATAAAAGATAATTTTATCACCTTTGAGCCTAAAGTCATGGGTTATTTAACCAAGAAATACCAAGTCATTACATTTATATTTATGTATGAATTATGTTTATCTTCTAAAGATAGAAAAGCAGTGTTTAAGCTGAGCCTTGTGTTGCCTTACATGTGAAAGATGACTCCAAGATCTCACAACGAGGAAAACAGCTTAATAATTTAATACTGTTACTAGACTGTTATTTGATATAAACAGATACCCGAACAGGAAAAAGATGAAATGGTTTATCTCTAAAATCATTACAACTTTTTATTTGCAAAATGCAAATCACTCCAAAATCCAAGTAGCAAACAATATTACTGAACACTGCAGCTTTACACCTTTGCCTACTTTTCAGTTCCTGCTTTAACGTATTGAGTAATGGCCAGAAATGTGGTTTTGTATAACATGATGTGAAGCTGTCCTTTGACAATATTCAATTTCATTATTTTATCATAAATTTTTAGATCGCGCATGAAGTGAATGAATTGGAATCTTGACGGTTAAATCCCCCTAATAAATATAGTTCTGGTTACAGTGATATCTGTTGCAGACACACATTAATAATCACTCTTTATTTTTATTTTTTAAATCAGCACAGGGGCTGTAAAACAGCTATGGCTACAGGTACACTTGGCAATGCTGACGATTTCAGTCAAAAGTTACTTGTAAGTCCATATTGGGTAAATAATCAGCCTTTCTCCCACATTCTTTGATCAGGGGTGACCAGATTTGCTACAAGGTTGCAAAGGTTGCACTTCATACTGGCAGACATTTTCATGTACACTTATATGACACAAGCGTTTGTCAGTGTCATGTGTCAGTCAGGTGATTTATTTAGCAAAAGTAAGCAGATTTTTCCAATAATTACACGCAGCCACTGAATCCAGTAATCTGTTGTGGCCAAGAGCACCCACAGCATGAAGCATAACTACTTTTTAAGGATAGAACTGGACAGCTTGCTGTGACTCTATCATTACTTTTACCTCACCTTTATTTTTATGTCAAGGTATAGAAACTAGTCCAAATGGAATATGCTTAAAGCAAATAATGGTAGATGAGCAAAACTTTACAGTTTAATGTCTCCATGAAACAAAACTGGAATTTCCACTATGTTTTCATGTAAAGCTTAGACAGCGAATATTTGCTTTCAGTAAATGGCTTTTGCGAGCAAAGTTTAAAACCAATGCTGTCCCTGCAATAATGATCCCCTAGAATCAGCAGTGCGTCACTCATCAACACACTGTGTGCATTTGGATTATGCCTCACCAGCATGTTTGACTGCCCTCAAACATTTGACCAAAAGTAACCACGGTAACCGTCTCAAAAACAAAGGGAGGCTCAGACCAGGTCAACAAAGACTGGGATTCTCCCCCAGATGATTAGGTTACATAAATGATTAGTGCCCCAACACAAGACCCTCAGTAAGCCTCTAAAATAACTCACTGCCCTCCAGCTAAGGCCTTAATTATACTTTGTTGTTTCTGAGAGTCCGTTAGGGTCTGAGCAACTGAAACTTTGTCATCATACACTGAGTGCGAAGGTCCGTACTGACATGTGCCTGCTAATTTTTTGAGAATGCTTGAACTCCACCCCAGGGATTTTACATTACAATACACCAACTGTGCATGTGTCCCAGATGCAGTCCCAGACGTCAAAGAAGAATATCAGGAATGACTACTTTCTGTGTCTGTCTCCAACTGTCCGCAACAGAGTATAATCAAGGTTTAAGAGGAATGACTACTCTGCTGTACTGTCTCTAGCTGTCCGTGTCCATAACAGACTATAATCAAGGTGTAAGCAGTGGTATACCAACGCTCACCTCCACTAGCTATCTGTTGATCAAATATCCAGGCAGCTAAGGAGTCATTTTACAGAAAAATGATTGAGCATATGACTGTGCTTGCTATGCCCTTCTACTTGTATCTCAAAGAAGCTACAAGTAAAAAAAACAGGAACAAACCAATAAAATAAAATGAGAAAGACATTTTAAATTTGAGTAAATCAGAGTTTAGGTTCTTTATCATAATTTATTAAACCAACACTGCTGAGATTAAGTGAACTGTTCAGCACGTTTCACTTCAGTATTAGATTCTCTCTACTACTACCGAATAGACCCTCACCTTTATTCTTTGTGGCCTCTATCAAAATCAAAGTGCTTGAACCATTCCTCTGAGATTCTGATCCATGTTGACATGACAGCACTACACAGATGTTGCAGATCTGTGGGCAGCACCTTCAAGTTACTCATCTTTTGTTCCCCCACATCCCAAACACGCTCTTTTGGATCGAGATCTGGTGATAAAAAAATAAAATAAATGTATACTTTATTGATCCCCGTGGGGAAATTCCTCTCTGCATTTAACCCATTCACTCAGTGAAGCAGTGGGCAGCCATTGGGCGCCTGGGGAGCAGTGTGTAGGGACGGTACCTACCTCAAGGATACCTCAGGGTAGCCATTCAGTGGATTCAAACTCCGGACCTTCCGGTCACGGGGCCACCACTCTACCTATTGAGCTATCCCTTCCAGTTGCTTATTTGATCACAGGGAACTCATTCTCACATTTAGGCAACCTGTCTAAAATTAAATGAGCTTGTACATTATTATTTATAGTGTATTTAATTACAACAGGAGCGTTGACCAAAGTGCTGTCAAGTACTTTGGTACTTGTATTGATAGCAAACACCAAATATGAATTAACAAATAACTCTCATGCTGTATTAAAAGCCAGGAAATAAAAATGTGTTTCAAGCATACATGGCCGTTATCGTGCTGATAGCAGTCATTAGATGATGCTAGCTCTGTGTTCATTAAAGAACAACAACAACAGCAATACTCAGGTAGATTGTGCCAGTTAATAATCATCAATTTCTACCAAACCATTACTCTACTTCACTAGTTACTCCACTTTGCCTATTCTCTGTAAGTCCTAGAGAGGTGTACATGAATATCTTAGTAGAATATCTGGTGACATATCTGGAACTGATGACTGGTATTTTCACACTACTGTCTGCAACCCGTATGTAAAAGTTGTATTTATCGATAAAGGAAATTAGAAAGATCAGGAATGACCAGTAGTAGGCTGGACACTGATTGTCAATATATTTATATTTATTATATATTGAAAACTTCACTCAAACATGCCATGTAAAGAATATCACACAATAAACATGTATCAGGATATTTTCATTTCTTCACTGTGCTTACAGTTTAATCAATTTAATCTTGTTTACTGCTTCCTGCAGTGGCAGAGTTTTAAGTCACATGCACATGCATTTACACATATGAAAAGGGTCTACACTGAAGCAGAAATAACAATTTATATGTGTTTATTGAAAGGCAAGGCAAGCGCTCTTCTGAGTCATCAGGGTTACTTTGTTTTATTTATACTAGTTCTATTGAAGTTTACTGAGAGGTCCTATCTATACAATCTCAATCCAAAAGAAATGTCTCTATCAAAAATCCCAAATTACTATAATGGCTGTATCAATGAGGATTTGTCATCATACAGACCATCATGGGAAGCAGGATGGTCTGTCTCTTTGGTTCCTGTGACAATAAAAACTAGTCAGTCCTGGATGGGAACAAGTCCTGAGGGAACCATGGCAACTGCAGTGAAAATGTCAAACACCAAAGTAGAGGAATTTTAGTGTCTGGACTCTCAGGCATTCAACTTTGTGTGTGTGTTTAGATTTCATACAGTTTTCTACTTACTATTAAATCAGAGACGTCCATTTGCAACTGTCTAAAGAGAGTCACAAAACTTAAAGCTACATAATTAATCCCTATTCAGCACGCTTGTCTATTCACAATGAAATCCACCTGAGGCAGCTTGGCACACAGTTAATATTTCACCCTGGCTCTCTCTAGCTTCTGGAAATTAGCCTGAGGTTGCTGGCTAATTCCAGCAACTTCATGTAGCAGGAAGGTGTTAGAGGGAGTAAGAATAGTACTACACTGGACCTCTAGGACCAGGATAAATTGCTTTAAGAGTGCCAGAGAAGCACAGGCATTAACATTGAGACACCAGCATCAGCACAGAAGTAACCGACCCATCAAGCACAAATGGGCTCCAAGTATTATGACACACAACAGGCCGCATTTTCCACAGACAACTCTACTCACTTGCACTTAAATACACACGCGCATACACACTCACTTAACACTGCAGTGCACAGACACCATTATTATTACAAGTGGATCTCTACTGGAGTACAGCCAATTTTTAGTTCTATGGTTACCATCAGCCATGCTTTTAAACTCTGAGTATAAACACCAACAATACAAGACTTAACAGAGGCAGTTTTACTACAACTAGTACTTATTTGGATTTTAATTCTTCTAGTGGTACTTAAAATGCTCATCAACCGCCTGTTTGTTCTTAGTCAAAGTACCAATTTAACAAATCCATTAAGCATAATGAACTAAAGTGTAATGCACCTTGACAAAATTAATGATTTACCCCATTCAGACTAGAGTAACAGGGCTGCATTGAACATGTTGTTGTTACAAACATGTACTATGCAGACCTAATGTGGGCTTCCCTAGAAATTCCAAACTGCAAATTTAAAAATATTATCTGTCTTATCATTATAAGAGTCTTCCTCCCGTAAACCTTCCCACCTCAGAAGTAATTTTTTACTCAAATTAGGATTCAAATGATCCCGAAGTAAGGTAGAAACTTAAGTTGGAAACTTTTCCAGGCAGTAAGTGGCTGCACAAACAAATAGATGCACATAAGTGAATCAAGCAAGTTTGCAACACATAGTGGGCGTGGCCAGAGGAAATGGAAACTGCTCTGGGAAAACAGCTTTCTCAGAAACACACTGCAAGCAGCATGACAACATAGAACTGCCCTGATGGCTCTGCCCGTAAAGTGATGAAAGGGCACAATGCCAAGCAAAAATTCAGAACGTGGTCCTTCTGCAAGTAATTTCTTGAGACAGGGTGGGGAGAATGCCATCAGCATATATTTCTCATACTATAGTACTACTGCAAAGCGAACAAGGGATGACATTGCGATTGAAGTTAGATTATCAACTGCAAATGCATTCTGCAAGTGGTGATCTATTGTAAGAAAATAAGCTACAAGAAATAGATTTTTTTAAATTACATTTCCACTGACATCCACTGGGAATAATTCTATAGCAATAAATATATACGTTTTTAAACACACAAAACGCCACATGTTACATCATTTAAATGTGTAGCCATAAACTACCAATATGTTGAAATTCAAACATGCTAAAATGTGTTTTGCAAATGAAAGGTGTGGTTTTCATTAGCGCAAGATAAGAAATTGCTTGATTGATGTCATTACATTGCAAAAGATATGATTCACGATTCACACCTAATTCATATTCTTTCTCAGAGTTTCTATGAGTTTTTAAAAAAGAAATTTTTATGATTTCCGAAGCATGTTTCGGTGAAAGAAAAGATCAACCCTGCAGATATTGCTAAAAAACAAAAACAAACAAACAAAAGAAAACAAAAAAAACATATTTTTTATAGATTATTTTAGCAAATTCAAATTAGATTTGACCGTCTACATTTAGAAATTCTAAATAGTTAGTTAGGGCAAGACAAATATTTCCTGTGCAGCCGAGAGGATGTGTGGTAACCACATAACTTGAGTGTGTGTTTGCTTTGTAGTAGTCAATTTAAAAATTGCAGGGGCAGGAATAGTTCAGTAGGTAGAGTGGTTGCCCTATGATCAGGGGTTCAACTCCACTGAACGGCTACCCTGAGGTACCCCTGAGCAAGGTACTGTCCCTACACACTGCTCCCCGGTCGCTGTATTGGTGGCTGCCCACTGCTTCACTGGATGAATGGGTTAAATGCAGAGGAGTAATTTCCCTACGGGGATCAATAAAGTATACCTTATTATTACATTATAAAAAAAACATGAATGACACACACTGTCAAGGTGTGTACTATCATCAGGGCACACCTAGATTTGAGTCAGGTACAAGGTAAAATGGAAATGTCATTACATAAGGAGTTTCGCCTGCACTTTTCCATATTGATGGAAGGGTAAACAGGGTCTCCAGTGTCAAAGAGAGGCACCTGGTTTCTTGTCTTCCTTGCTCTCCCTGGATATGGAGGTGTGTGTGCGCGTCGGTGTTCAGACCTATAAATAGAGGCTGTGTCTTCCCTAGCGCTCGCTCCAGTGGGATCCTCACATGTTTTAATTAAATAAACTGCTTCTATCACGCCCAGCTGTGCCCTGCATCCCCAGTCTGCGTCAGTCAGCATCCGTGGTCAGGGACAACATAGAGGATGTGGTATCAGTGCATATGAGTACATGCAGACAGAGAAACTGAGGGAGGGAGAAAGTGCACAGAGAGCGGCAAAGAGAGAGACAGAGTAAGCTGTGAAATTGGGGCATGGTGCACTAAAGCCACCTGAGTATCATAGGAAGCCCTGTTCAGGTGCTCTGGATGGGTTCCCCAATGTGCAAACCAGCAGAAGGAAAGGAGCTCAGTTCAGCTCTTTCATCCTCCCCTCTCCATTTCCCCTCCTAACCCTCTTGCCCTTTTTAATTGTGAAATTTCCTCTCTATACTCTGAACTATTCTGATTTACTTTTCAGTTCATATTAAAATGTGTGGCAGCCCAAAATGATGTATTTCATATATTTATCAAGGGTTGGAAAGATGGTCATACGTGTTGCTTAATGGTACAGGATTTTGTTGTTTAACTTATTAAACGCACATTGCATGCTGGGAGAAAACAACTGCAAAAGTAAAGCTACTCCTAAGTATTTTCTTGGATTATTTGTGTAGAATGTAGCAGCCGTTTCACAGAAAAACATTCCGAGAACTGCATTTTCATTGTTCAAATCTTAAAAATGTGGTCAAAGCTAAGGGAAGTTCAGACTACAATGTGGAGAGTGTGGTCACAGTTTATCAAATCAACACTAACATTAAAATATCAACCCGACAGTTTTTAATACTCAGAGTATACACACCAGGTAACAGCATTTTGTATGTCTGATTGTTGATTTATCATTCAAACTTGTCTGTATCATATTATTATCAACTTATTTTAGGTAGGCACGTAGGTCCAAGAGATTAAAGCCATTCAAAATGATGTATTCTGTTGGGGAAATTTCATTCGAACTGTATCATTGTGTCATTGTTTCAGATGTTCAATTTATACTTATGTGTAAGCTCACTGATGCATCACTGACCACAGAATGTGAAACTTCTGCGTATGTCTCTGAATCAATAACACTGCCAGTGAGTAAAAGGTAAAAGATCACAACATATGATTAAAAATAAAGAACAAACCACTCCCTTTTTAAGCACCATCGACAAACCTTCAGTTAAGGTCTGCTGCCAGAGCTCACCCAGGCTCCCCAAGTGTAAAAGACTAAAGTGAGGCTTTTAGTAACAGCAGCAAAGCTGCCTTGTTTTCCTGGTTACCATCTATAATTAATAGACTGGCGCTTCTGGTTCTTCTTCTGCTTCTAAACCAAACCCCATTAATCCATGTGACCATTACAGCCACACAATAGCTGACACCTAGGAAGATGAATACAGGCATGTGCAGCTCTCTGTCAGTTACTAGACACCATCAATGCTCGAGCTGGAAAATAGTCAACTAAATGAAGGATTTTCACATTTAGAGAAATCATTGGTCTCTGTTACTCAGACCCAACACAGGCTATTCCTGTCAGCAATGTTTTCTCCATATGAGAATTGATTTGATTATTGATTAAGTTGTCCAAAGCTTGTAAAAAGCGTGAATAGATCAATATCCATTTAGATGAGGAAGAAGTAAAAGCTTTTTCTTTGATGTTTTAGAAAGGCTACAGTTGGATCACATGAATTCTATGTCATCTTTTTTTTGTGCTGGTTGTAATGTTGGTGGTAGTGTTGGTAATGGAATTGTCTTTCTATTTTAGTCAAACAAGAAGAAAAAAAAACAAATAATTATGGATCATATGGAAATTATCTATGTATGCATAGCCATGCTGTTGCGCCTTATTTATACATTAAACATGCAAACGCCTCATGTCATCCTGTCTTGACTGTTTTTTCTTTTCTTTGGCTGTATAGTTTTGTTTAAGTGAATCATGCGCCTGACTGCATGTATCCATACATACGCAACAATGTGTTTTGTAATGTTGCTGCAACCCTGTGTTTTGTAATGTTGCTGCAACCCTGTGCGCAGTGACATCTCTCTCACCGTCCATAAATCCAGTTAGTGGAGCAAATTGGAGGCAAAGTCCATATTTTATTAGGCGAGTATCAATGTCGTCAATTTCACTGCAACCTGTAAATAGTGACAATAAATGCTTCTTATCATATCCGTCAGCGTTTTAAAATCCAGCTAAAGGAACAATTGTTGGCAAGGTCCATATTTTATTGGGTGATATTAAGGTTTGTCAATGTTCTTAAAGCTAATTAGTGGAAACTTATAATAAGCAAAGACAAAAGTCCACTACATTCTATGCCATCCTCTTTTTTTGTGTGGTGGTGGTGGTGGTGGTAGGGTAGAAAAACTAATTGTCTTGCGATTTTATTCAAACACGGAGAAAAGAAAGGAAAGAAGCTGTTCTTCAGACAAACAATCTCTTGGTTTATTTTGGCTCAGATTGATGATTTGTGACATCTAAGAATAGAACTAAAACAAGCAGTTACTACTTCACTATGCTTTAAGAGAGCCTGGCTTTAACTACCAACACAGTTAGCCCAAACAGGACATCCAGTCAGTAAATAGTCAAGCATCAAAGTATTTCTAACTTTTAAGCACTTTTAACTTCAGTCTTGACTTCCTCAAAAATGTATGTTTACTTTCCTTTTCTCCTTGTCTAAATATAGAATAATATTCAAAGCCATGATTTTGCTCCTCATTTACATATTGTACACAAAAAAACGCCCTATCATAGCCTGCCTTTTCTGTTTTGTTTTTTTATCCCCTTATGCTATATGGTTTTGTGACAGGCTGAAAATGATCGTGTGTATGACTGGGCATAGCCTATGTATGGATGTATGCATGCATGTGTTTTGTAATGTCACTGTCAGAGCACCTGCAACTTCACTGCACCCTGTAAACAGTGACAATATATGCTTCTTATCATATCCGTCAGCGTTTTAAAGTCCAGCTAAAGGAACAATTGTTGGCAAGGTCCATATTTTATTGGGTGACATTAAGGTTTGTCAATGTTCTTAAAGCTAATTAGTGGAAACTTACTGTAAGCAGAGGTAAAAGTCCAAATTTAATTAAGTGTACATATGATGAGCGCGAAAGAATTAGCTGGTGTTAGTCCAAAATAGCATGCCTAGTTATCCAGGCTGATAGGATGAATGGGCCACGGCTGAAGCTACAAGGCCCTAAAACAAGGATGTGCCAGATGCTGAGGTGACGGGGATGTCCACACACACACTCAGTAAGGCACACAGAGAGTAAACGAAGAAGAGAAGGGTGGAGATGATGGGAAACGTTAATGAATTAATTATAGGAGGTATTCAGGACATGTGATATTACACAATTGCATGTGACTAACAGGCGGCATATGATCTAGGAATGACTCGCTTGTAAGTGATCCCTATGCTCAGGTTGACACCGCAGATGTCATTAAGGCTCATGTATCCAAGATTCATAAAGTATATCAAAAAAAGAGAGAAAGAACTGTAAAATTGAGATGACTCGGCGTTGATAAGTCTATCAGTGACATCAGGGTATAAGAGATGAGGGCCAAAATATCACATTTTTTCTGTGGTCCCTGACGATACGATGAGCAATATAATCATAGCCGTTAGGCCTGCTAACATCGGGATGAATATAATAGACACGCTCATCAGTAATGCTATTATTATAGTGTCCAGGTACATGGATATTATAGACTGAGCTCCAGCAACCCAGATGGCCATCATCATCATCATAGATTGGAAGATGAGTACAGGCGCATGGCAACGTCTTTTCTCAGCCAAGCTGTCACACATGACCTAACAGCCCATACAAACAACCTCACTACATCTTCATCACCTACAATTTTTGGAATAAATTCATCAATTTGACTTGACTTACCGATTCCGGGGGCGGAGTAGATGAAATACAGTGCCGAGGTGGACAGCGTAAAAAGGAATAAAAGCCCAAGGAATGACCTTCTCCGGAACCGCAAATGTGTCGGCATTATACAGGCAACAGAAGCACACACAGGCACGTTCGCGTTTCTAAAACAATGGCAGATCCGTTTCGATGTATCCAGATGCCAGAGCCAGTAGTCCGGTGGCGGTGTGGGTTAAATGAGCCGAGTGGAGTGGCAGGGCTGCGGCAGCGGCAGCGGCAGCGGTGAGCCAGGCGTCTAGGAAGTCCGTCTATTTCCGCGGCAGGGCGAGTATAGGACCACCAATATTTAGGAAATGCACTTAAATTCCATTACTGTTTTGGTTTAGGTTCGCTGCGGGTCCGATGAAGAAAGGTCTGATAACGGCAGCACGCTTTGAACTGGCCTGATACACTTACTGTGAGACCATCATCTGGGTTTCACACTAGTCGCCGATGGTGTTGCCGCTCCTGCGTTCTGCCTTGCCTCGCCTGCCCAGCCCTATGAATGGAGCTGTCCCTCCGCAAAAAAAAAAAAAAAAAAAAAAAAAAAGCAGCAGTAGCTGAAGTGGGCGTTCACAACAGCTCAGCTCGGGCCTAGCAAACATGTACGCGCCCGACGTTTACCGACGTAACACCGGCGAGAAAAAATTCGAATAAGATGCCCGCTTCGATAGACGTTGCACCCGTTATGGCGTAATGGTTAAAGAGCTTTTCACAGCACTACTTGAGCTAGACAGTTGGCTAATTTATTAGCAATATTGGGATTAAAAAAATCATAGGGGACGTAAATACTGGGTGTCCACTCCCTCCTTCCATGAGTATACTGTGACCACTGTTTGGATGTAAATACAAGACTATTTTTAACCTAGAAGCCCTAAAGTCTGTCCATTTAAAACACAGACCTCTATTACGTATTTGGGCAAACCATTTATTTTTTTTCTTTTTATAGATAGCAGAATCTTCGCAGGCATCTTATATGACTGACTACAAGGTGGAAGGTGTCTTAGTGTTATGTAATACACATCTGGTACTTCGCAAACAGCGCAAGCCACAATAAAACTACAATACCCACGAAGCACCAAGAAGACGGTTGACGTTAGATTACAATGGCTCATGGGAAAGTGGAAATACAAGAATTGTAAACGCCAACATTTCGTACGTACACATGAAAGTTGAATTATTCACGGGACCAAATATCTATATCTATCTTTTTTTAAACGAACACATCAACAACTTTTGAATGTTCCCTTAACCTTAGTTAATACCGCCTTGCGCGGTAGCTAAAGAAACTACAACTCCCAGCAAAAGATTTAACCGGAAGTAGAGTCGAAATGTCAACAGATACATGGAGCTGTCGACATGAAACAGACGATCTTTTTTAATTACAAAACGTAGCTTTAATGTTTAAAAGAGTCGGTTGAGGATGAGAGGCGTTATTGTTAAAGTCTTGTCCTTTTTTCTGTTGTTCGTAAGTTTTTGTGCATCAGAGCGAGCAGAGAGGGAAAACTCACTTGCCTTGCATGAGAGAGATGACGATGGAGGAAATGTGAAACAACAGGACAATATTATAGCCGAGGAAGGGCAGTCAGTAGAAAACCATGAAACAGAACATGGTTCGAACCTCGATTCAAACGAGTTACAGAAGGATGGGTCATCGGTCAGGTCAGAGACGACAAAAACTAATTTCAGTACTCTCTTTGGATTAACTTAATGTAGTGTAAAGCGCTTTGGGGTCCTTAGGGACTGAGTAAAGCGCTATACAAATGCAGGCCATTTACCATTTAACTTGGCACATTGTTCCTAGCTAGAAGTAGTTTCAGTAGTTTAATCATTTTTTGTATGGATGCCAAATAAATATTTATACTTTATAATATTACAAGTACAAAAATACATAGACAAACATAATTCCACCAAAACAAAATCTGTATCCCATCTGTTTAAACTGGGTAAATGTTTTTATGTGCTTCATTCAGCTCTGTCTAACTTAAACTTAGACTAGATCAAAATGGCAGCTGTTTAAATGCAAGACCTAACTGAGCCATATTGAGATAACTGACATAGTCACCTCTGAATCTAATCTCTTGTCTGTCACCTTACAGTAAGTCCAATGACACCACCGACAACTACTACAATGACACCCTTCACTCAACAACAACTACTGTCAAGCCAACTACCCCGGCACCCCCAACAGTCAAGCCCATTCTGCCAGTGCAGACAGGGGTTAAGGCCCAAGAAGAAGAACAGTCCAGCGGGATGACCATATTCTTCAGCCTGCTTGTTATTGGTTAGTGTGTTTTCACCCATCACCGAATAAGTCTGACTCCATATTGTCTGTCAAGATCACTGTTTGTCTGAGCAAACAGGATAGACCAAAAGAAGTAAATTGTTTTACAGCAGGAAATATGCATCTTGTGGTTAACAAAGCATGCATAATTCATCCCATACCCATAATAATGGAGAACCAATTTAGTGTTTTATTAAATCAGGTTTGTAGATGGGGATCTAGGATGATACCAGTGCATATAGAGGATGTGGTTACACACTGAATGGCCATGAAATACCACCTAAAGTAGCCATTATGCACATTAGTCCACTATCTTGCTGTCAGATTATAAACCAAGATACTATCATGAGTGACACATGTACTTACTATTTAGACTGATTTACACTGCGAAAGCATGCAGTTTTAGTTGTAAACTAAGAAAACATCTCATCGGTTTAAAGAAACATATGAAAAAAAATGTTTACTAAACTAGGAAAATGGAAAAATTATCTCAGAGAGCAGTTTAGAAGCCACATAGTTGTATATGTTGTAAAGTTGCCTCTCATTACCTTGCATGAATGAATTTGGCCTCGGGGTGATCATGGCTCAAGAGTTGGGAGTTTGTCTTTTAATCGGAAGGTTGCCCGTTCGAGCCCTGGCTCGGACAGTCTCGGTGGTTGTGTCCTTGGGCAAGACACTTCACCCGTTGCCGACTGGTGCTGGTCAGAGGGCCCGGTGGCGCCAGTGTCCGGCAGCCTCGCCTCTGTCAGTGCGCCCCAGGGCGGCTGTGGCTACAATGTAGCTTGCCGTCACCAGTGTGTGTGAATAAGTGGATGATTGAATGTGTAACAAATACAGGCCATTTAATTCAGCATTTCCCATATGACTAATAATTCAGATTTAATCAGTAAATCTCTCCTGGATTCAGTGTCCAAGAAATTAAATTTAATTAAGAAATTTAATTGGAGCTCAATGGTACTCTTCGTCTCTCATTGACATCCCTGTGCACCTGGGTACTGGAAGGAAGGCAGCTTGAGAAAAGATGAAAATACTGTAATATTTGGGAGACGGTGTGATTTTATTAACATCCTAACACTCACCCCCAGGTATTTGCATCATATTGGTGCACCTGCTCATCAAGTTCAAGCTACATTTTCTTCCAGAGAGTGTGGCTGTTGTGTCCTTAGGTAAGTACTGCTTATGTATTATATTTGTAATTCCATTTGGCATCATGCTAAAATTTTAACATCATAAGTGTATTTGTCCAAGTAATTAAAGCAGAATTGTATTTCTTGTTATCTGTCATATTTATGTTTACATAAGGTAATATTTATATAAATATTTATATTTATGTTTAAATAAGGAGGTTCACAAAAATATATATATATTATGTCAACATATTTCCATTTAATTTAAAAACCACCAACTAGGCCAGAAATATGGGTGTAGTGATGGACTCAGACCTAAACTTAGAAAAACACATTAAGACAATAGCAAAGTCAGCTTACTATCTTACTAAAGATCTGATGTCTCAACAGGACCTGGAAAAACTAGTCCATGCATTCATCTTTAGTAGGCTTGATTACTGTAACAGCATCTTTACAGGTCTACCTAAAAAATCAGTCAGACAACTACAGCTCATTCAGAACTCTGCTGCTCGAGTCCTCACTAAGACCAAAAAAGTGGACCACATCAGTCCAGCTCTGAGGTCTTTACGCTGGCTGCCTGTCCGTCAGAGGATAGACTTTAAAGTTTTGATGCTGGTCTATAAAGCTCTGAATGGTTTAGGACCAAAATACATCAGTGACCTCCTGACCCAGTATGAACCTTCCTGATCCCTCAGGTCATCTGGATCTGGTCTTTTATCAGTTCCCAGAGTCAGAACCAAACACGGAGAAGCTGCATTCAGCTTTTATTCTCCTTATATCTGGAACAAACTCCCAGAAAGCCTCAGATCAGCTGAAACATTCAGTTTATTTAAATCCAGGTTGAAGACTCACCTGACTCATCTGCATTTGAATAAAGCACCAAATCCGCATTGTTTTACTTTTAAGCTTAAATTTCAAAACTTATATTTTAACTACTGATTTTATCTACTGCTCCTTTTTTTCATCTTAAATCATCCTTTTTATTTGTTTTTGGTTTGTTATGTCTCTGTAAGACACTTTGAATCACCTTGCTGTTGAATTTTGCTATATAAATAAACTTGCCTTGCCTAATTTAGATAAAACGCTTAGCCTTCAGATTTATCTGAATCACCAGTTTTTAGCATTTTACAATGAACGTTCTGTAAGGAACTTTATTATGTCAAAGAGGTTAATCCTCAATCGGATATTAAGAGCTCACGGCAGAGCAGCCTCAACCATCTAATGTTTGAACCTTCTGTTTGTGAGGAGCAGCCAAACAGAAGTAATTTTCCTTCAAATTGGTGTGGCCTTAAAGGCAGAAGAGCAGAAATGGCTTATTTCAGACAGTAGATGAATTGCACTAAAGCATATGGATTATTTTAAATGTTGAGATGTCTTTGCATTTTTGTTAAAAACACAAATCAGTAGCTTGTAGAAGAACCTTTCCAGCAAAAACTTGGAAGTAATTGATTTTTGTATAAATGAACAATCTCTCGCAGCATTGTGGAGGAAATTCTTTACAACGTTGCTTCACTTCATTGAATTTTGCTGGAATTTCTTCACGCACAGCTCTGTTAAGGATTGCAATCAGGTTGACATCTGAACTTTGATTGGGCCATTGCAGCACCTTGATTCTTTTTTTTTTTTTTCAGCCATTCAGTCCTTTTCCATGAGCCAATTTTGGCCAACCTTTAACTTTCATGCAGATAGCCACACATTTAAAGCAAAAATACTTTGGTATACAGAGGAGTTCACGGTTGACTCCACAACAGCATGGTACCCAGATCCTGTGGCTGCAAAACAAGATCAAATCATTTTTAAAGAGAAGTGGCTTCTCCTGGCAGCTGTTAAAAGCAAGCGGTATTTGTTCAGTCTTTTTCTAACACGCTTCACTCAGGGCTGTAGTGTCTGAGATGTAGCACTTGGGTTAACACCCCAGGCTTCAGCTTTTATAGAGGTAACACACACTTGCTGATAAACAGTTAATCAGACATATTACCTCTTTCGTTGTACATGTACAATTACAGTAAAAGTCTATTCATTTTTATGTTAATTCTTATGGCAGCATTAAGGGGTGGGGGGGTAATTAGTTTTTCACAAGACTTCATATATTACTCATATGTTCTATACACACACAGAGACTCAGTTTTCATCTGTGTTATGCAACAAAATGAAACAGGGTAGACGACCTAAGGGAAATAATTTTTCTTTAGGTTGTCTGTGTGATTTAAGATGAGCAAACACTAACTCATTGGCGCCATTTGCAGCCTTATTCAATATTTAAGAAGTACTTAATTTAAAAAAACAAAAAAAAAACCAAGATGTATTTAATTTTTCTCCTGAGGTGCAGCTTTGCTTCCTCTGTGCGGTCAATTTAGGTTAATTCTGCTTCTAATTCTCTCCACCAGCTTCCTCTTTACATGTCTGTGCAGTTACACTTACTATAATTCAGTGACACCCATCTGTCTTCACCCTGAAGGCCTTTTGCTTTTGCACGACCTGCTTGCTGCATATAAGATGGGCCTCGTCACAGGGGACTCTGCTGAAGAGAGATAACGCACTGCTTACAAATCAGAAAAGGCTGCTTTTCCTTCCTCATCACTTCCTTTTCCCCTATCTATTCTTTGTATGTCTTCCTCTGCACTATCACTCTCCATCTGCCAATATATCTAGGACTTACACACAGCTTTGAGGCTCGTGTTTAATTTCTGTCTTCATCTTATCTATCTCCTTTTCTCGACTCTTTACAAAGCTCTGTGTTTCATCACCCTTTTAATTAATGTTCTGCTGGGTTGTGTAGAAAGAGAGCGGAAGCCCCAGCAGGATGTTCTCAAAGACAAAAGTATAACCATAGCTCTTTTAAACAAGTTATATTTGAACTATGATGACATTTATGAGGTATTTACTGTAAACCACTAAAATAGCATGTGTCGCGTGATTTTCATGAAATTAAGTAGTAAACTTGTTTTTTTCAAACACTGGTATTTCCTTACTCTTTCCAGGGATTCTAATGGGAGGCTTCATTAAGATCATTGAGTTCCAGGAACTGGCCAACTGGAAGGTATGGTTTTACTGGGTTTCAACATGTCTTTCTTTTCTTCTGTCAGCACTGCACTTGGTCCAAATTTAAAATGTAACTTTTTTGGTTTTGATTACTTTAGCATTAGGTAAAATAATCACATTCGTCTACACTGCAAGCACACAAACAAATACACATATGCAGTGCATGTCCACAGCTTAACCCATAGCAACCTTTCTTATCTCCACACACACTCACTGCTCTCAGATTCAAAATGTGTGGTTCTTAGTGTTGCTTGATTTTCTTAGTATAGAGTAAAATAATTACATTCCCACAAATGCACAAAAAATATACAAAAGTATTCTCTAAAACCTTTGCCCATTTTATACTTTGGATAGATACAGTGATTGATCATATTTAGTGCAGTTGCACTCCTACGTAATGCACAGTCCTGTAACTTGTAGTAACTTGTCATGCAACAAATTCTCTAGAAAATCCCTTCCCACGCCTGCCCTAAACATCTGCTTTCATTTTTCATCTTTGCATCGTATTTCTTTCTTCACTCATTCATTAATTTCCTGGTTCCTGTTGTCACAAATGTCATCATTCATATCATGCAAACTTTGTTATTGACCTGTAACATGCACCATTTTTGTGCTTGGTATGCCCGCCCCCCCCACAAGCCTTTTCCCCCCCCGCAGTTCTCGGACCATTTAATTAACATTCCCTGTTCTCTGCCAGTGAGTTAGAAAACAAGTGAACAGGAGAGGTACAGGGAAGGATATGCAGAGTGAAAGGGAGGCAGGAAAAGAGGACAGGTTATGCCAATGTTTCTTGCACACAGGGTCCCATTGTCTTTTAAGCTTGGAGCCCCCAGGGTATTGCTGAGTCATCTACATTAGTAACCAGAGCCCCTGGAGCCCCTTTCCACACATTGCCCCAGTCCTGTGAATCTCTAGACTGCTATGTCTGTATTTGTGTTTAAGTTGTAGCAAACAAGCCTGCTCTCCTGTCTATGTCCAGGCAGCAGTGACTTCAATAGTAGTAAAGTCATATGAATTACACTATGGCTTGCAGCTGCTTCTTTGCAGGAGCATGGATATGCTAAGTGGTTTATAGCCCATTTGAGACCTGAAAAGACCTAGGACACAATGCAAATGAATTATGTCTGACCTATTTGTTTTTTAAAAAGCTTCCATGAAGCACGATGAAACCAGTTTGAAGTAAGATTGCCAGTGGCAGAACTGGGCTTCTGTAAGCAGGATTTTTTTTTTTATTGTTTACTTTCAATTGCAGCTGTTTTGAAATTGTACGTTTGGTTGTAGGTTTGTGCTTTATTTTTATAGTTAATTAAAGGGATCTATTCTCCCTGATCAATGTCTTTTGGTAGCTGCCTGTAAGGCTGGCGCCACCTCATCCAACTAGAGCATTTCTACAGCTGGCCCACTTGGTTAATCTCGCCAGCCTGGAGGACTGCCTTATACCCTGCCTGAAGGGTGTACAACTCCCTCAGGCAGCAGCATCCTGTTATTGCTGGATTTGCTCTTTCCTTTTTACCACCAATCTGCTGTCTTTGCTTTTGACAACTGAGCTTTCTATCTTCAGTGCACTCACTACAACCCACCATACAAAGAGAGCCTTTTCCTGTATGCTTTTTTTTCTAGCACATGCCGGGAAAGCCTCTCAGTTTTTTATACTTACCTTCATCCCCCCCGTCTCTCCCATGTTTTCTGACACAGACTGTGGAAGTAGCATGCTAGTATTAAGTATTACAATAGTAGAAATTTGTCTCATCGCCAAAACAGAGAGAGATAAACAAGAATATTTGTACTCCAAACAAGACCTCTCTCTCTGTTTAAGCTTTTCTGTATTGTCCTATCTGGGCTTGTCACTTTGCTTCAGTGGCAGCAGTGGTGTGTTTTAGCCCCAAAGGGCTGCACATATTTTATTAGATGTCTCCCACGCCACGGAGAGAGAGAGAGCGACAGAATGAGAGAAGTTTTAATTGTGGTTTTAGGGGCTTTTTTGTGCTTTTTTTTTTATGTGGTGATTTCACCGGTTGTCAAAATCAAGCCTCCAGGGACCCTGTACTATAAATGAAGGTCTCTTCAACATCTGCACTCATATTTTTTGTTATCTCTCAACTCTCTTTTAACTGTGTTCTCTTCATCGTTGGCATTCATCTTTTCTCATTTAGTTCAAGTTCTGTATCAGCTCTTCTCCAGAGTATACCCATCGTCAGCTTTCTGGTTTTATCCATTTCATCTTTCCTTTCAGCTTCTGAAATCTCATTACTCCTCATCAGTCCATAACTTTCTCCATAGTTTCAGGAGGAGATTGCAGCGCTATCTTGCCTAAAGTCTAGTGTTTTGTCAGTCAGTATAAATGTAATGCCCAACAACATTTGTTTGACCCAAAATTCTAAAGAACACCTCTTTCTTCTTTAGACTGTTTTATTTAACAATTTATTTAATTGTTTTATTCATTGATAAATATTATTTATTGCACTCCACTTTTAACCAGTCTCTTACCTGCAAATTAATGAGAATCCTTTGAGGTATGTGTAGAGAAAAACCAATGTGCACTTGTGCAGTCCTCCCAGTTGGCATTTTTATTTGCATTAAAGGAACACGTGCATTGGTGCCTCGGGAGTACAGTGGTAGACGTCAGGTCGCAGTGCACGCATGGCATACTTTCATGTATCTCCGGTGTTAATATTCATTCCTGAGCACCTGGCCTGAAGACTTCTGCTTGACCTAAATGTCGAGAGAAACTGGTAACCTGGAAGCAAGAGTTGGTCTACTTTTCCTGAAATTTGAATGTTTTGGAAAAACAAAGTAAGCAAGGGCATAGCCTTTTAGCATAAGCATACAGTACATCCTCCGCAGGCTGTCCTCAATGCTTGACCCTCTGTGCTTGTAGCCATGGTTTTGTTGATGTTGAGAAATTTACCATCTGAACTAAAATGACTGCTCCTGCACCCACACGTTTGGTTTCTTTTTTTGTGGTTCTGTCTCATCTTATATCACTCCAGTTATACTCTTTTAATTCTAAATGATTACTTAGAAAGGGAAAAAACAAATACCTAAAAGCAGAAGATTATGCAAGAAGTTATGCCAGCATATTTTCAATTAAAATCTACTACCCCTAAAAGTTCTTAAACCTTTTTATTAACTACTTAATAAAAACAAGTAGTTAATAAACTACTTATCGTGTTTGATATCAAATTCTATAAAAATAGTGTCTCAAAAATAGTAAATTGGAGGATTGTGGAATGGGGATTGTGTATGTGAGAAAAAAGTCCTCGATCTAATTACACACTCAGGCGTTGCCAGCCTGTTGCAATACTTTTCAGGAAAGCCACATCAACTGTGGCAATAACTGTTTAAACGTCCATCTGCTAATGGGGTTGTTGGGATTGAAATTCAGGTTCAACCAGCTGTGATGACAGGCTTTCATAATACAAAGAGGGAGATTGTTGACTGAGTGGTGTAAATATGGCTCTGCCTTTTTCAAACTTTCTAACAGAAGCAACCGCTGTATCAACCGCTCAGAAATATAACTTGTGCATGAACATTTATTAATGCATACTGTGTTGACACACCCGTCCAAACACACTTTGGCTAACACAAGAACACACGGTGCATGATGCACAGACACATTGGCAGCTAGAGCGTAAGGCATGGGCACATGATGCCTGTGCCTGATCTTGGAGGCTGGCCCATTTAGCTGAGAAGCAACAAAGATTGCATTATTTTGCTGAAATAATCAGAGAGCCAAGGTCCCTGTGTGTGTGTGTTCTTGTTTATATGAACGATGAGCTCACAGCCTGTTTACAGCATGTTGAAGTGAGCATGTTTAAAAGCTTCTATAGAATGGTGAGTTGCCTAATAGGAAGGCAGGGCAGGCGGTCCTTAGACAAATACCTGTTGGGTGTGTGTGTGCTCATTGTTGAGGAGTCGACATCCAAATTTGTTTTGTCAGATAAAGAGCTGTAACTAGAACAGCTCAGGCAGCCCCCCTTGCCCTCACAGTTTCTCCTCCCCCATGACTCATTAGGTCAGCTGATGGTCACTGTACCGGCTTTCATGTGTCCGATGAATAATCTGGAGTGTTTGTTGAATGCGTAACCACAAGTTAGTGTTTTATCATTTACTGGCATGTACATACTTAATACTTAACAGTATTGCTAAGAATTCCTGTTTAGATTAACAATGTCAAATGTGTAACAGTCCAAATTATTTAAGTGCCGTTTTTCTTTGAATAGCACCAGTTACATTTCCCTTTAACGTTTTCAAATGTTTTCTTTAAATTTGAAACTATGACTCAATGCTTGTACATGTCTCATTTTACAGTAATGACTCTTGCAATTGTACTTGTACCTCATCAGTTTGTTACTATTGACCAGTTTGCAGCTCTAATTTAAGGTTAAAGGCAGCATTTTGTCGCCTCTCTGCTGCAGTTTATTAAGCAATAAAATGTTTTGTTTTTTATTTTCCTAAAAGGAGGAGGAAATGTTCAGACCCAACATGTTCTTCCTTTTGCTTTTGCCACCAATCATCTTTGAATCTGGATACTCTTTACATAAGGTACGTGTGTGTATGAGGCTGGATTTACACAACCAGCACCCTCGTGTTCTTAGAGCAGTACAAACCAACACGTATATTTATAAAGGACAAAACTGACCTTTAGGCGTGACGGAATAAGACTCATGAGACCAAAAGTCTGAGCAACCCAGCAATAAGCTGGAGCCTTTTAGTATGTGTGTTACATTTACAAATGCAGTAACTACAAATCATTCAAAAGCAGCAAGAGGCTTAAGCAGGTCACCTGTCTGTGTTTTCTGTTTTGATAATTGAGTTTTTGCTCCCTTTGTTTTTATTTTATCAATATTTTATTTATTTTTTATATTATTAACTGGCTTCATTTTTTCCAAACAACTAAAAGGTCACAGTCTTTTTAGTTTTTTACAACTCTCTGTGAAATTATGCTATAATTTTTTTTATGCTGGTAGTACCTAATACTTAACCTGCATGTTCTTGTGTCTTCAGGGTAACTTCTTCCAGAACATTGGTTCCATTACCCTCTTTGCTGTGATCGGCACAGCTATCTCTGCCTTCATAGTTGGAGGAGGCATCTATTTCCTTGGCCAGGTGATGTTTCTATTAATCTAGTAATCAACACAGGCCCGTGACACACAGCCCTCATTCAGTTAAAGAGTATGTGACCTCATGATATAATATTTTCAATGTTCTGTCAGGGTTTTGTTAGTACAGGAAATGTTTAATGGGATATGCTCAAAAATAAATTATTGCTGCATCACCATTATCACTTTCTTATTGTACAAATCTGTAACACTGATATCGACGTAATCAGATGTTCTTGCAGCTTAACAATCTGGGATTTTGTTTTTTTGTTTTTTTTGATAATCCTCCTCACAGGCTGATGTTATCTATAAGATGACCATGACTGATAGGTGAGATTTTTTTCTAAGCATTTACTGTGAGCTTTCTTACTTCATTGTGATGGAATTTTTCTGTGTCAGATAAAACTTGGCTCGGTTTTGCTTGACAGGTGTAAAGCCTAGTCTTGGACTAAACATGTATTTCACTGATGAAATCACATACTGAGCTGAGATAATTTTCTGCTAGTGTGAATTCTTTGAATTTACCATTTTTTACGTGAGCCACAAAAGGTCAAAACTTACTCACTAGTGTAACTTACTCACGTGGGGAAATTAACAAATTTCCCACGTGTGGGACTAATAAAGGTTATCTTATCTTATTCTGTTTTTCCCCCCCTCTATTCTTAATAACACCCTCTGCCTACTTAGTTTGAACTGTGCCCTCTGCATCTGAAGGGTTTGTCTTTTAGGAGTTCAAAGTAACAGGATAATCCACCTACCAGAGACATATCCAGTACAAACACAGCATGTTACTCCACACCCATGTGTTTTTTCTAGCAACTAGCACATTCCGGCAGTACTTTAGCCTATGTATTTTATTTGTTTTTGAATGAAGCAAAATATATAACTCAGAAATAACTTAAAGGAGTTTACATTTGGGGGATTTTTTAGAATGTAGGGTACATAGCTTAATAGATTTTCTGATGGAAAGGCCCAATACAGCCTCTTGACTTCTTGAGTAATTGCTCCATTTTTACACCTGTTTCTGCGGTTTTTTGTTTGGTTGGTTTTTGTCAGTTTTTTTCTCCAGGAAACTTTTGATAATCTTCTAATGTTTTATTTTCCTAGTACTAAAGTGTGCTACTTTGTATGCATTCTGACTCTTTTAAAGTCAGAGAAAGTAAAAATCATATTTCTTGTCTCCTGCTTCCTCTTATTTATTTTGGAAATGTTTTTCCTCTTATACTGCCCATATGTGTTTGTGTCTTAATTTCTTTTATGAATGAAGTAAATCTTTCTCATTCCCTTCTACTTTGCTGTAGTTTTGCCTTTGGCTCACTGATCTCAGCTGTGGACCCCGTAGCTACCATTGCCATATTCAATGCACTCAACGTGGACCCAGTCCTTAATATGCTGGTGTTTGGTGAAAGCATTCTCAACGATGCTGTCTCCATTGTCCTCACCAAGTAAGGACACTCCTTCATGACTTGAATATTCTCCATTGCACACACTGGCACATTTACATTTTCCCAGTCTTTATCAAAAAGTAGGCCTAAGGACAGCATGCATAGAGTCTGCACTCTGCAGATGTTATACAAGGGTTAGATGTACAACACAACATAGCGTCTTAAAATCTAACAGCAACTGAGGCCAAATCCAAACTTCTGTTTTCATATTAAAACAGCTTTTTACATTGATCACTGTACAGATGAAGTTCATTTAATAACCTTGGCATGTAGGCACTACTAGCACGATAAAGCAATAGCTGCTGCTGTTTGTTCAGACTAAAACAATTTCTAGCTAATAAGGATCAGCAGGATTTCCAAAAGTGTCAATATTTCAATTCTTAAAACACTTCACTGGATGCTATGTTTAATTATAGTAAAAATTGTTTCATATGAAAACATATTAATATGCCCAACTTGCTTGACTGTGATCACCTCATTAAGGTCCATTGTGGCATTTTGTGGTCTGTAATAGACATTTACTGTGGCAGTCATATAACAACAAATAAAGATGCCCAAATGCTCATAGAAATCAGCAAAAAATTACATGTTTCAAAACATCACAAGTACTACACTTCTAAGATTTCTTCAGTTTTCAAAGTAATTCAACCTTTGTTACAAGCACGGACTGCTATTAGTTCATTCAGATTGCTTTTACAGGTACCAGTTAGACAAAATGCAAACAAATACTAGCTATAAAGTGGGATCAGAATAGCAGTACCTGCTTTTAGCTGAAATCATATTAGCCCATTACAGCACTTACTGAACTGCAGCTCTCCTGATCAGTTTAATTTTATTCAATCACATTGTTGGTGCATAAAATAAGCTTAACATTTTTTCCCATTTTGAAACAAAGGCCATTGAGTTCACAAAAGAAGAGAAGGAAATGCAATCATTTTAAAGTAAACAGTGGCATTTCATTTACAAGAAGACCATGAAGTTAACAGAATAAACATAAACATTAGCCATTGTTTATGTTCGGACACACTGGCAACCTGGCCAAGGTGTACCCTGCCTCTCATCCTATGGCCACTGTGATAGGCTTTAGCTCCTCCGCACAACACTTGAGAGAGAATGGGTGGTGGATTAGGTAATAATGCAGTTATTACTGCGAAAATTTTCACAAGCATGTTTCAAACTGGGTATAAATTAGTGACACCAACAGATAATATAATACTGACAGAAGGGACCTTTAATTATCCTTTGGTGAGCAAAGTCTAAGAGGCATCTTTGTGATAACCAACTTGCTCTTACATCCTGTAAGAGGATGTAAGAGCAAGTTATCATTTTTCTAAATTGGGTGGCATATTGCACTTTGAACAGAAACAGGAAACAATAGCATGATCTGCCAACCACAAGAGTTACAATCTATATACAATCTATACAACTCTGTGAAAAATACATCATTAAGTAACACAATAAAGATCTACTGATGTATATGTATAAAATGCCTACATTTTCAGTATTTTTTAAAATTAAATTTCAGTTCATTTTCTTTATATAGCGCTTCATTCATAACAGCACTCAACTCAGGATCTCAGGGCATATGTATTTGTATAGCCTGCTGTCTCACGTTATACTAAATACTGATGTTTGCAATAGTGAGGAGAGAAAAAACTATTCTAACAAGAAGAACATTCTTGAACCAAGCTCAGATAGGACAGCCACCTGCCTCGACCAGGTTACATGAGGAGAAAGCAAGGAGAGAGAGAGAGGGATATTTTTCATATTAAAACATATAGTCATGTGCTCTTGTGCTGACTTATATTGTCCTCAAGGCTTAATTATTTGGTTGAGTGCAGTAGACCTCTTAAACACACCAACAGTGACACACCGGTGGCTTAAAATTTTGATGTCAGGCATTTTCCAACCTTTGAACTTGACCTAGTTTTTGCAGATGACTCATTTTACTTTCATGGGTAAGACTGCAGAGGATAGAAATAGCAATATATTTTGTTTTTATAGACATCAAATTACTGGATGTGAGCAGGCTGCCATCAAAATCGGGAAAAGGATGAAACCCAGTGGCTGGAAGGCTGAAAGTGGTCAATGTCTGAACTTATCACTGAAGTTTGTCTTGACGCACCTTTAGATTTTATTCAGAATATCTGCTACTCAGAAATGTTTATCTAGTTCCTACTGTTATCTGCTTACTGAGTACCTCAGACAGGCGACAGAAACTTGACAGACAAGTTTGACAGAAACAGTGTTCGGGATTCCTGTTCACACACTAGCTTCAGTATCTGCACTCCCTTTATTGCTTCCTTATCTCTCCTACTCACTACAGGATAAATGTGCAAAGTGATCTTAAGTATCCGGGTGTCTCTGAGGTCTAAATGAGTGCATAAATAATAAATAGGCTGACTGAGCAGCCCTGGCAGTGTGCTTATTGTTAGCACCCAACAAAGTGGTTTTCTTAGAAAGCGATCATGTAGTTTGGCCCAGCCATTTCCAAACGCCACACAGAAGCTAATGCTTTACCTTGGAAGGTTGTTAATAAACATTGTGATTATAAATAGGATGTAAACTGTGAACCCAGCTAAACTAATATTTATAAAATACACAACATGCAACATTTTTGGTGCCAGCAACAAGATAATCATTTGTCACGCTATAAGAGATTTTGGTGTTTCTGGTAATCCCAGATCACAGTAAATGTTTGGGAACTTTTGTCTTACAGTTTGTTTCTTATTGTGATGAAAATAAAGAAACAAGTTGAAATGTCTCAGTTGAACCAACAGGAATGTGATAGTTGCAGTATGCCTGCTCTCTCCAGCTCCTAATTTGGTGGAGTGTTTCTGCCCTCTAGTGTCAGCTGAAGATATTACAAGACTAAATGCATCACAGTGCCACTGAGATTTAATTTGTTACTTTCCTCCCTTTTTTGTTTTTCAGCACAGCGGAGGGTTTCTTTTCCCGCTCAGACAACTCCACGGTAACAGGCTGGGAGACTTTTCTACAAGCTCTGGGTTATTTCCTTAACATGTTTTTCGGTTCTGCTGCACTGGGAACCCTCACTGGACTCATCTCAGCTCTTGTATCCAGCCGCCATTCTCCTTGCATCTGTTTGTACTTTATATGTGTAAGAATTTTATTTTTTGGTCTGGCCTTATTTCAATTCCTAACTTACTGAATCAGTTTCTGAAACACTTTGACCTGAGGAACACACCATCGCTGGAGTTTGGGATGATGATCATCTTTGCCTATCTTCCCTATGGACTGGCAGAGGGAATCAAATTGTCTGGTGGGTCAATACAATCACATGCACATAATGAATACATGAATAGTTTTGTATGTTTGACTTTTCCTCTGACCTCCATCTCCCATCTGTTTCCACCTACAGGAATAATGTCTATCCTGTTTGCGGGAATTGTGATGTCTCATTACACCCATCACAACCTATCTCCTGTCACCCAGATCCTTATGCAGCAGACACTGCGCACTGTGGCCTTTATGTGTGGTCAGTAGATTCTCGCTTAGCATCCCAGTTCACCACTGGCTGTCATTATCAGAAGTTTTCACTGTTTTCTTAAATTCTTTCTCCAGAGACGTGTGTGTTTGCGTTCCTCGGCCTCTCCATCTTCAGCTTTCCTCATAAATTTGAAATGTCATTTGTAATCTGGTGCATAGTAAGTTGTCTTTTATTGATGTCATTTTAATCTGTCTGCTTATTCCCACGGTAATCAGGAATGACAGCTGTTCTCTCTCTGTAGGTCCTGGTTCTTCTTGGCCGTGCTGTGAACATCTTCCCTCTGTCATTTTTGCTGAACTTCTGCAGGGACCACAAGATCACACCCAAGATGATGTTCATCATGTGGTTTAGTGGTAAGATGACATGACTAATGTGTTTTGTTAATTACAGGGCGTCATCTTTTTATTGGTGTCTAAACCACACTCATTACACTAACACACTGCGCACATCTCCAGCTGCAAATGAAAGCAGAGTTTGTGTTATTCTGCAGCTGTTTTGGAAAAATCGGTTGCGTTTATCACATTTTTGATAAAACATGGACATCTAAAATTCACTGATTTTAGCTTATCCTTATCAAAAGAATGTCTGATTTCTTTTTCTCTGCTTTATAATATAAAAATGAATTCATAATTTATGTTTTTTGGCTTGGTAAAACTTAGTGTCCCAGAACGCTGCTACATACTGCATGTGAGATGCATTGTGTTTTGGGAATGCGATAACGAGACAATGCATGAGTTTCAAATTGATGCGAGTGAATGCGACAACTAGTGAAAAAAGAAAAGCATCACTGAAGCAGCATTTTCTGTATTCCAAGATTAAGATAGTCACTGAATTCTGTGTAGTTATTTAGAGATAAAATGAATATTTTGCTTCGACTTTATTTATTAACTCGTTCTTTGTTTGTTTAGTAGACACCGCAACAGAAGTGAATAAACCTGTGATCACTGTGAGGTCGGACAATAAATTTGTCGACTGCATCAAAAGTGCCTGTAGGAGTAACAAAGTACTGCTTAACAAGATGACTTCCAGTCTCAAGACTCTTTAGCAGCAAAATATTTTATCGTGATAATTTTGCAAAGAGTTTCTGAAGAATTGAAAACTGACCAGAACAAGCAGGCTGAGTGTTGTGGAATGCAGTCGGGGTAGTTCAAAGAGAGAGTTAGAGGAACACACCACTACAGCAAAGAGCATCTGAAAAAACGTCTCTAAAGATAGTCAGAAAATCTCTCCAGAAATTTGTGCTATGATGCTATCAATCATGCTGAGGAGGTCTGAGTCTGTCATTGAAAATAAAGGTGGGTGTATGAAGCACTGAAGCAGTAAAGCTCAAAGAGAAAAAAGTGGACCAACTTTTTTAGCAAAGACTTCACACTGCGGTGCCTGTTTAGTAAGTCTAAACTTCTAGTTTTTGATATAGCAGACAACCATTGTCTTACTGTTTTTGAACACAATAAACATCATCATGTATTTAACTAAACAGAGATGTGCTCCTGTTGTATATCTTGTGCATTAAAACTAAAATGTGGAAAAAGTCAAAACACATCGAGCTTTATATAATAACCATTTCTTGTGAAAGCCATTATGCTAAATATTTTATTTTTCCATTCATTCTGCTTTTTTTTCCCTTCTTTGCTAGGTTTGCGAGGTGCTATTCCCTATGCCTTGAGCCTTCATTTGGGTTTGGAACCCATTGAGAAGCGTCAGCTAATCGGCACCACCACCATCATCATCGTGCTCTTTACCATTCTTTTCCTCGGGGGTGGCACCATGCCACTCATCCGCATCATGGACATTGAGGATAGCCAGTCACGGCGTAAAAACAAGAAGGACGTCAATCTCAGCAAGACACAAAAGATGGTAATGATTGAAGCACCCAGGGTTCTAGTACACGGGGGCACACAGAGAGTTTGTTGTCTGTATTGGTACTAGCTGCGCCATCCTCTCATCTGCCATCAGGCTCTTTCTGCGCACTTCAGAGGGAAAAAACATCAAAGGGTTGATTGTGAAGGACACTGAATCAGTGAGGGGGAATGGACTGCTATCATAGAGATTCACACTTGAAAACACCAAACCTCTGACAGGCACAAATAGACCTTAGCCAGTGGCACTAATAAAAAGATTTTCCCAGATCAAGCTCTTGTGTTTAATATTTCAGTTAACTGTATTAGCTCTAGCTCAATATAATGGGTCATTCTTTTGAAGCAGATCCTATTATTGAGGTCATTTGAAGCTAATGGTGGTGTATTTCCATGACTTGCATGTATAGTATTTGCATGTTTGATGTCTTCCAAAGCTAAGTGTTACCCCCTGAGGTACTAGCTGCTAGATCTATCAAATCCCTATTTTTCCTTACGGGTCTCCAGCCCTCTTTGATGTAATTCACTCTTTGGTCCCTTTGCTCTTTCCCTCTCGTCTTTGTTCCTTCTGTGTGTGATCTTGACTCACCAGTCTCACCGCTTTTCTGCCATTTGAACTTTTTCCTGCGTTCATATTTTTCTCCTCCTTGCGTTGTTGCCCCCTCTCATTTAAGTGCTTTATATGTTTATATGACTTCAGCCTCTGTGCTCATCTTTCTCTACAGGGTAATACCATTGAGTCAGAGCATCTATCAGAACTGACAGAGGAGGAGTATGAGGCTCAAATCTACCAGAGGCAAGACCTAAAGGGCTTCATGTGGCTGGATGCTAAGTACCTTAACCCCTTCTTCACTCGCAGGCTTACACAGGAGGTAAGCGAATCGGGGAGAAATCTTTTGTGTGGCACATAAAGCTTAAAAAAACCCAATCACAATCCTTTGTTAATACTTTATTATTTTCCAGTTGTCATGCTTTGTCCCCAGTCATTGTGATTTATCCACAATTAATATATATCTCACATTATCATGATGTATTTATTCATTGCGAGGGGAGGATGGGCGTTTTGATTTGGATGAGAATCTGTGTCGTCAGGAAATGTGTAAAGATGGCTGCATGAACCATCTGCGAAAAAGTTGCCAATATTGGTTAGAAGAATGAGAAATTCCTTTTATGATGTGCACAAGCATGTGAACAAGCAGGTCTTTTCATCTAAGAAATGCACCAAAGTAACAGAAAAACACTGAACATTAGATTGTTTAGCAAGTTGGATCTTACTGCAGGGCCATTGCGTTTCCAGATCTTTTGTTTTGTCCAGTTCTCTGCATCTTTGTGTGATTATTTCTGTATGTGCATGTTCGTTCCAACATATTGCCAAATTTTTGTGTGTCCGATGTGTTTTAACAGGACCTGTTACATGGCCGGATCCAAATGAAGACTCTGACCAACAAGTGGTACGAAGAAGTTCGACAAGGGCCGTCGGGCTCTGAGGACGACGAAGAAGAAGCCGAACTTCTCTGATTACTTTCACTGTTTGTTTTTTTTTGTAAGGCAATTTATGGACATTGTGTGGGCTGTGGTTTGTGTGTCCCTCTGTGAAAATGAGCATACTTTTCATTTCCCCCACAGGAATGTGTGGAATGTGTCAAGTCACAGCCTGAGTAAAACTCACATTTAACACTGTAAAACTGAATGAGAAAAACATGTTGTTACTTTGTAAAGAAATTGGCAGGATATCTGATTGTATGCACCATTGACATGTTGAACAGCAGGAAGAGAGTTTTGCTGATTCTCAGAAACCTTTCCTGTGTTTTTCTTTCTTTTTTTGTATGAATCTTTCAATCCAAGGGAAAACTCAAGTGATACTGTGATGAAAATGTTCAGTTCTAAAGCACCTTATCTCTTCCCATTTGTATGGGTCATTTCTATTTGTCCCTTGCTTAGTTAAAAGTACAATGGAAGTTTTAAAGATTGTGAGGGGAAAGATACAATACAATGGCGCCAATGTTTATATACTGCCAGAGGTTTGAATAGCTATTCAACTGGATTTAATTCTCTCCAAGTCTCCACATTTTTGTTAATTAATTATTCTGAGTAAATTTTAAGCATATATATTGATACATATGTAATAAAGATTTTTAAAAAGGACCAAGTACCGCGCACCAAAACAAATGCAGGAGAGAGTTAAAACTAGTTTAGCAGGTGGGATAAAACTAATAATTAAATGCTAAATTCCAGATTATTTCTCTGAAAAATGGGAAATTGCTTTCATTTCTATGTATACTTTAGCTCTAAAAACAATTAACTTCCATGTGTTTATGCTGATTTGTGGGTAAGATTTCTGTCACTACACTGTCTAAAAGTGGACCTTGTTCACAAAGTATTTCTTTTGATCATGGGCACCAATGAATGTCAGATGGCAATGTCTTTTTTTTTTGTATTTATTTGAAGAATATTTATGTGCCGTTTATGGATAATGGCTTCTATACAAGCTCTGTGAGTACCACAAGATGATAAAAATAAAGAAATAAATATCTCTCTCATTTATATACACATATATATGTACACATATGTACACACATATACACACATACATATAATATAACGTATAATATAAAAAAATAATACTGTTAATAATTGAATGCATTAGTACTGGAGTTAGGCAACCTAGGTGCGTAAAGTAAGTGGTTTCACACATTTTCACTTGAAATATTAGTCACGTCTTTTTATAGCACACTATTATTCTGGATAAAATAATATATGAATAAAATTCAACTTGTGCACTCATGTCTCCTAAATATATCTTAGATAACACAGTGTTTAAGACATTAACAGGTTTTAATGTGAATTTCAGTGATAATCACTCGTTGAGCATTATTTTTGCAGGGTTCACTTTCCATTCTTAAGCTGCAGGAACTAATTAGTTCATAGACTGTAGTAAGTGGAAGTGGAAGGTTAAATGTGTCTGACATAGACAGGAAGCCAGACTGGTCCACAGAGTAATTAGAATACATAAAAAGGTCAATGCATTATCCTGCTGGGAAATTATCCTATACCCATACAGTCAAAGCTCTCATGTCCAGTCCTGATAACACCAGACTATTATACCCTTGAACCATCTTGTGGGAACTCATTAGGCATATTGATGAAGAAGTGACAGTGTTTAACTGGAGGTAGAACATAAATGAATGCGGCCAGTTGGTCCACATACAGCATATCTCTGCGCATGGTTTTGATTTTGTGCATTTGTTATATGTAAACAGTGTTCTCTATCTGAGGACAAAATTTAATCTAATGGAAAAGAGTTTTTGAACTGTATACAATTTTTTTGTGTTTGTTTTTTTACATGCAAGTGGACAGCTTTTCTTTTCTTTTTTTTTTGAGGTTAGATGGAAAAATTAAAAACTGCAGAGTGACTGAATTGAGTCTGGTCCTCTGCCAAACAGTAAAAAATAAATAAATAATATGTTGATGGAATTTGCATTACATTGGTATAGGTGTGAATTAATATCCCACTCTGGCACACTTACAGTTTCTGATTATGCACACATGCATATGCACGCAAATGAGAATTCGATTTCAGCTCTACAGCAGGGGATTTCACTGGTTAATTTGCTCATATTTGGAATCAGAAGCTACAGTTTTTATAGTTTCCCTATATGTCACAGCAGTCTCCATATGCTGAGAATTGCTTCAGCTTTTAACTATGGAAACTTGCTAAAGTAATTCACTATTATGACATTAATGTTCAAAGGCAGCAAGCAAATTGAGGAAAGACCATCCGGGAGAAGTACAGCACATAAATATCCAGTACTTAAACAGAGACTCGTGGTTTAATGGAGAAAAATAAACTTAAGCGATATATCTGGGCATCATGGTTTTACTCTTTTGCACCACAAAGAGTAATATATGTCAATTTATTTACTAGTATATATCAGTACAGTTTACCAGCAGTCTTTGCATCAGCGCTCGTTTAGAGAAAAACCAAAGTAAAAGAACAACAGCTTTTTGTCTTCTGTCACATATAAAGTCACCTCGGAAGGCAAAGCAAATACTTATACCAGCTGCCCCCAGTGATCCTTGTTTGTCTGGAGGGGGGGGGGTGCGTGTGTTTTCTTTCCCGGAATAAAGACAAAGAAAACACAGCCACAACAGGCAGCAGATGGCTGGATGGTTGAGTTCAGATTTTTCATCAAAGAAAAGTACATGTCACACCAGGTGTTTTGAGTGTGGTTTGATCTTAGTTTGTCATAGTTTTCACTGGACATGGAGGTGTTGGAATACAGAAAGCATATCATGGAGAAGCAAAATGAAAATGGGCCCTGTACCAGAATGTATTGCACTTGGATTCTGTTGCATGAAATCCAGTCGCTGGGGCTGCAAATGTTGTGAGCAGTCTTTTAAAGGAAATATCTATACATTTAAATATTAAACCAATATGCTGTACAGTAAAGAGAAAAAGTCATGTATAAAAAGAACATTAGCGTTACTTCTGCTCAACCTGTTCACTCAGTAATGCAAGACTTGAAGTGTTCATTCTTTGACCTTGATTATGTAACTGAATATAACAAAATAACATGAAATCACATTTCATATGATGGCTTCTTTGTATTTAGTAAGATGACAATAGCCAGCCACATTTAATCATGGAATCTAAAATCCCCAAATGATAGGAATTTGGATTTTAGCACACAAAAATAAGCCTTAGGGTAGACAGCTCAGTTCAAGTTTATTTATACAGCACTAAATCAACAACAAATCAAGAACAGTCACCTCCAGGAATTTTATAGTGCATAAAAAAGATCTTACAATATTAGAAAGAAGACTGAACAATCAGACAAATTCCTCTGGACAAACACCAGGCGATGGTGGGATGGACAAATGCCTTTTTAAAAGGAAGAAACATCTAACAGAACCAGGCTCAGGGCGGGGGAGACAATGACAAAACACAGATTATAGGAAAGAGAAGACAAAAAATTGTCATCAGCAGGGGTAAACATGGTGTAGAAGAAAAACTCTGTGTATCACAGAAGGTCCATGCCTCAGAAAAGCTAAGCAGAGAAACAAAAGGCTGTACTACTAAATTAATGGTACTAAAAGGAAACAGCTGGAGGAACAATTCACAGCTAATAGGCTCATTGGCAACAGGTCAATATCATGATTAGTGATGATACTAATAGTGGGGCTGTGATCATCTCTGCTTACCTTTCTGTAAAAGTCACCACACTCCACTGAAGTTACTGTTGCCTTCCTATCAGCTCAAAGCAAAGCATTGTGGCCATTCTCCTTTGACCTCCAATAAACATGTTCACCCAGAGAAATGCCATTCACTGGATATTTTTGTTTTTTCTGACCATTTTCTATAAGCCATGGAGATGGATGTATGGGGGGGGGGGGGGGGGGGGGGGATCCCAGTAGACCAGCAGTTTCAGAAATACCAGTTCACTCTGGCATCAGCATCAATGGCAACTAATAATTATGTTTCTTCTCTATTCTGATGCTTGGTTTAAACTTCAGCAGGTTGTTTCGACCTTGTCTACATGCTTACATGCATTGAGTAGCTGCCATGTGATTGGCTGATTAAAGAGGAGTTGAACAGGTGTGCCTAATAACTGTGCCGGTGAGTACTTCTATTTCATATATGAACTTTGTTTTTAAGGAATTAACAACTGCACTGTTAGTCTGTGCAAAGTAATGATCTGTTTCTCAAATGTGTGCTCGGAGGATAACAAAAGAGAGAAAGCTTGAAGTGTTTATTCACTGGCTGAATTGACCACTCAGCACAAAGAGACGTAAAGTCAATGGCGGCAATGAGAGTAATCAATAATACACATATGGACTTCGTGGTAATTAGATCACAAGATTTAGAGGCTTATTGTGGCTAACCTTATTGACATTTCATTAGACATCCTGTAACATCAATAGTTACGCCCAATGTGTTCTGCACAGCACTGAAACACCTACCTGTCACTCACCTGAACATCACTTTTGAGGATAAGCCATTATTTTGTCATAAACACTATTTATTCCAGTGCTGGAGTTAGGAGTTTGTCGGATTTTCATTTAATTCAACTGTATGTTTCTTTTTTTTTTTTATTCACTCAGCTCTGTGTCACTTTAGTGCTTGTTTGTTATTATTCTTTTACTAGACTGCAGCACGTTTTTGCTTTCCTCATGTATGGTACAGATATGTATGGTTAATTTAGCTTATATATATATATATATATATATATATATATATATATATATATATATATATTAGGGGTGCAACGATACTCGTATCGATATTGAACCGTTCGGTACAGTGCTTTTGGTTCGGTACGCATATGTATCGAACAATACAAAATTTTTAATTTATTTTATCAACTTTCCTTCTGACGGTGCTGTCTGTGTTGAGCACTCAGTAGATCTGCGCTAGAGAGTGCAGCCTAGGCGGAGTAGTCGAACGCAGATTCACTGAGCGGAGGGCAAGCTAGCGAGACAGAAGTTAAGCTCTCCTTGCAACATGGCAAATTGAACCTCCCCTACCCTCATTCAGATCTGGTGTTTGGAACTATTTTGGTTTTCATGTGACGTATGACCCTGAAGGTAAGAGCGTCATGGACTAAAGTAAAACAGTATGTTGGATGTGCCAGCAATGCTCAATTACATGGGTGGGAACTAGTGTGTTAGCGCAGTTAGCTCGTTAACGTGTTGGCCGTCCAGCCCCACGCACGGGGCGATCCGCGGTAGCTCATTAACGGAGATTTGCCGTGTTGTGGCGTTAACGTCATTTCAACAAGATTTACGCTGACAGCACTAGTGGGAACACAACGAATATGACTGCACATTTATGCCGACATCATCCTAGTGCACAGACAAGTGGAAGCAGACAAAAACAACAAGCACGCATGCTACAAACTTTACCCGAGTCATTTAGACAGCCGTTAGCACATGATTCTCCTTATGGGGACCTGATATGTTTAATATGCTGCTGAGAATATACCCCAGAAGAAGCGTATAGTATAGCTTTTATTTTGGAAAGAGCCATTTCTCTGTAAAAAAAACTCTCTTTTCCAAAGATGAGTGATTCCTCAATCAGATACAGGGCTCGCAAAATCGCTAGCCCGACGTCCCGGGGCTTTTTTCCAGTCGGGCTACCAAAATCTATCTCTGCCCTGCCCGTCGGCCTATCGTAGGAAGGAAAAATATATGTCAATGCTTTTGCATTCTTTCGGAAATGTAGCTGGGTAATTATGTCATTGGCATCGGTGAGCCACTGTCAATATGTGACATATTGAAATCGCGTTTGAATTTGCGCTTGTTTTTTGCTTTCACTTTGCAATCACGCGAACTGTGTATAGAGAGCGACAGTACTGATTGGTGAGTAATGATAATTTTTGCACCAATTCCTCTGACATCGTCTTATCAATCGTTAGCTTACTATGCAAACATGACAAGTGAAATCTCCCGCAGCAAGCTTAAACATGTGAGAGGTTGATCTCGCAGAGAATCGCTGAGCGTTATGTGAGTGCGTGTGTAAAAGCAGCAGGATATATATTTTAGTTCTGCTGAGCCAAATAAGACAGGTCAGGGTGAAGAAGTGACAGCCAAAGAAAAGCTTACCACAAAACGGAAAAGTTATGACAAATCAGACTATAAGGCAAAAAGAAAGTGCAGCTTTATGGTTCCATGGACAAAAGAATTTCTGTGGCTGCAATATGACGAGCTAAATAACTAGGGCTGCACATAAGTGGTCCACAGGTGCGCATTCGCTGTCAAAATAAAAAACGCGCACAAGATAAGAAGTTGCAACGCGTGTTTGCGTACATAATTTTTGCGTACAATGATTTTCAGGAGGAGGACAGACATTTGTTTAGAACTCTTAAAGATGTCGAAGAAGCAAGCTCCTTTAAGCAATTACTGTGATGTTCCTCCACCTCCAAAGAAATGTCAGAAGGAGTCCGAACCACAAAAGAAGCGCGTATTCTCGGAAAAGTGGTTGCAGGAGGTGAGCTGGCTTCAAACAAATGATGAACGCACAGAGATGTGGTGCAGAATGTGCCGTGCAACTTCAGAAAACACTTGCAAAAAGAAAAATGCTGCAAAAAGAAAAACACCTGCAAAAAGAAAAACACTTGCAAAAAGAAAAGCGCTGCAAAAAGAAAAACACTTGCACAAACAAAAAGCGCTGCAAAAAGAAAAACACTTGCAAAAAGAAAAACACTTGCAAAAACAAAAAGCGCTGCAAAAAGAAAAACACTTGCAAAAAGAAAAGCGCTGCAAAAAGAAAAGCGCTGCAAAAGCACACACAACACAACTGGGAGACACTTCAACGAAGTGGAAGCAGAGCGGCCAAAGAGTAAACTTCCAAAAGTAAGTTCTGAATATTATGTCACTTATTTATGTGCAAATGTTTAATAACGAGGAACATTAAAACATTACTGTTGGCCACATGTTGCCAACAGTAATGTGGCAAAGTTATGTGACATTAGCGATGTTTGTACTTTCAGCGTTTACTTTGTTTTAAAGTCTTTACTTTATACGCCGTTAGATAGTCGACCTTAATCTTACAGAGAATGTGATGATTTTGTGGATAATTAAAGTCAGTCATATATCCACAAACACAACAGGCTGAAAGTCAGTGATGCTGCTCTGTTTGCAGTCCTGAATATCACGGCACAAGCAGGATTCACTGCACTGTTAATGTTAACTATGTTATATTGCTGCCTCTGTTCGGTGGTGTTGAGCCAAACGGACTTTAACGTGTGTTTGAACGAGCTGACGGTTCACTCATTGTAGCGACTTCCACAGTTGCTAGAGCCCGGGGATGGAGCCCGCCTATTTGCCTGACGCGCTGTCAACTTTAGCAATAATGCGAGAGGTGGAATTGTTTGCTTGTTTATTAAAGTGTTTACAGAGTAATGTCATCTCGAGATTTGGACTCTTACAACGTCACAGGCTCTAATGTAACAAGACGAAACATGTTGTGCAGCGGTCAACAAAAACTACGGCTACCCAGCCCTCCTCTCTGTCAAAATCAAAACCAGTGAATGACAGACTGACAACGCCCTCTTAATGTCACCGCTAGCACCCACGTGACTCCCATTACACATCACCATAGCAACCAAACAAATGAAAACCCAGTGATCATCAAAAAATTCAATACATTTAATTATGGTTCCTACACTCATTAAGCTGAAAGAAAGATGCTTTAATCACAGCAGTCACACATGTGTCCACTGTACCAGCTGGGAACTCTTCTTGTTCAGCACTCGTAATAACACTAAATCCTCCTGTTTGTAGCAGTGTATACACCTGAGACTGTCACCTGTCTGTCTGTCCTGCACTCTGTCTCTGTTTCTTTCTCTCTGATTGTGGAATAAAAGTATGAACATGTATTTATAAGTTACACTTGTGTTTGAATCCTGCAGCTTATCACACATTTGATTTCCATGTGTGACGACTGCAAGTGTCCAGAGTGAGGACAGACTGAGGGACCCACTGCTGCACATCATCTGTGAGGCTTTGCACCCCCAATGATCCACCAGGAGAAACTCAGCAGTGTGTGAGGAAGAGGAGGAGGAAGAGCCAGCAGCAGCTGACAGATGGAGAGAATAGACAGACTGTTCCCTGTTTGTGAAGGACTGCTAGGAAAGTTTAACATAACTAATTGTCTGTCCTGAATCAGTCTTATTAGGTAATGTTCAAATAATGTTATCATCCCAGTGTTTTCAGTGTGGGAGAAAGTACTCAGGGCCTTCAAGTTACACACTATGAAAGGCAGCAACAAGTTTAATATTCAGAAACCTAAAGTATGTATCAGCAGCAGAATGGAGCTAAAAATAAATGTTTGTTTCAGTTCTATGAAGCTTTGAGTATTTTGGATCAGTAGCACTGCTGTGTTTGTTGCATCATATTGCTGTAATTGTTTATATGCTTTATATATTCTGAGGTAAGTTGATCTATAGTGTTACATCATATTCTATAAGGATGTTATGTGTTTGTAGACTTTCTGCCCAGTTTGACCCATTTAGCAGAAGTCAGCCTGTTTAAGGCTCTGATATCTATTCTGTATGACTTAAAGCAGTTATGACATGGTCTGATTTTCTCACCCAATAAAGGAATATTTCATATATCAGTCTACTCTTCATTCTATCAGAAACAATTATCACAGCTCGTACATTTGCTTCTTCCACACATATGTAAGCATTGAGCCAAATTTAGTAATAATGCCAACATATTAAAAGAACAATATTCGTCTCTTATATATAATACATCTATATATACACTGTCACAGATACTTGAATCTTTACTGAAGCTCAGTGTTTGACACAGAGTTCACTCACATGTGCTGTACCAGTGTACCTGCACATGTGATGTGACAATAGAAGTGATTTGATTTGAGAGTTCAAACTCACTGCTGTAATAACTGATAATGATTAATATAATAACTATAATATTGGCCATCTCATATTTACACTGACTTTAGTCTCATGAACAACATTAGCTAATTGTTATTTACTAGCTAATCTTATATGACTGTTCAGTACAGAAATGAAGCCCAACAATCACGTTTTACAGTCCTGTGGTCTCAGCCTCAGATACTTATTAAATCACACAAAGCTCGTGTAGAAACAAACAAACGAACAAAATATGTTCTCCTTCATTTCTGTCAACCACACGTTTCCCGCTATCATGGTTGCTAGGCAACCTGGGCAGCGCGACGGAGGCTAGATGTCCCATTTCACAAGCCTGACACTTCCGGCCTTAGCGGTCTTTGAGTACGCGGCCCTTGAGGACCGTTGAGGCTGCGTACTTTAAGGCTGCAGACCCTGAATTGGGATACAGCAATTCAGGGACTGTTTCCCAATTCAGGGTCTGAAATGGGACGGTCGCCTAGCAACCATGACAGCGGAAACGTGTGGTTGACAGAAATGAAGGAGAACATATTTTGTTCGTTTGTTTGTTTCTACACGAGCTTTGTGTGATTTAATAAGTATCTGAGGCTGAGACCACAGGACTGTAAAACGTGATTGTTGGGCTTCATTTCTGTACTGAACAGTCATATAAGATTAGCTAGTAAATAACAATTAGCTAATGTTGTTCATGAGACTAAAGTCAGTGTAAATATGAGATGGCCAATATTATAGTTATTATATTAATCATTATCAGTTATTACAGCAGTGAGTTTGAACTCTCAAATCAAATCACTTCTATTGTCACATCACATGTGCAGGTACACTGGTACAGCACATGTGAGTGAACTCTGTGTCAAACACTGAGCTTCAGTAAAGATTCAAGTTGCATTTATTTATATTTCCTATCACCTTAAATCTTCCCTTAAAGACACTCAAGTATCTGTGACAGTGTATATATAGATGTATTATATATAAGAGACGAATATTGTTCTTTTAATATGTTGGCATTATTACTAAATTTGGCTCAATGCTTACATATGTGTGGAAGAAGCAAATGTACGAGCTGTGATAATTGTTTCTGATAGAATGAAGAGTAGACTGATATATGAAATATTCCTTTATTGGGTGAGAAAATCAGACCATGTCATAACTGCTTTAAGTCATACAGAATAGATATCAGAGCCTTAAACAGGCTGACTTCTGCTAAATGGGTCAAACTGGGCAGAAAGTCTACAAACACATAACATCCTTATAGAATATGATGTAACACTATAGATCAACTTACCTCAGAATATATAAAGCATATAAACAATTACAGCAATATGATGCAACAAACACAGCAGTGCTACTGATCCAAAATACTCAAAGCTTCATAGAACTGAAACAAACATTTATTTTTAGCTCCATTCTGCTGCTGATACATACTTTAGGTTTCTGAATATTAAACTTGTTGCTGCCTTTCATAGTGTGTAACTTGAAGGCCCTGAGTACTTTCTCCCACACTGAAAACACTGGGATGATAACATTATTTGAACATTACCTAATAAGACTGATTCAGGACAGACAATTAGTTATGTTAAACTTTCCTAGCAGTCCTTCACAAACAGGGAACAGTCTGTCTATTCTCTCCATCTGTCAGCTGCTGCTGGCTCTTCCTCCTCCTCTTCCTCACACACTGCTGAGTTTCTCCTGGTGGATCATTGGGGGTGCAAAGCCTCACAGATGATGTGCAGCAGTGGGTCCCTCAGTCTGTCCTCACTCTGGACACTTGCAGTCGTCACACATGGAAATCAAATGTGTGATAAGCTGCAGGATTCAAACACAAGTGTAACTTATAAATACATGTTCATACTTTTATTCCACAATCAGAGAGAAAGAAACAGAGACAGAGTGCAGGACAGACAGACAGGTGACAGTCTCAGGTGTATACACTGCTACAAACAGGAGGATTTAGTGTTATTACGAGTGCTGAACAAGAAGAGTTCCCAGCTGGTACAGTGGACACATGTGTGACTGCTGTGATTAAAGCATCTTTCTTTCAGCTTAATGAGTGTAGGAACCATAATTAAATGTATTGAATTTTTTGATGATCACTGGGTTTTCATTTGTTTGGTTGCTATGGTGATGTGTAATGGGAGTCACGTGGGTGCTAGCGGTGACATTAAGAGGGCGTTGTCAGTCTGTCATTCACTGGTTTTGATTTTGACAGAGAGGAGGGCTGGGTAGCCGTAGTTTTTGTTGACCGCTGCACAACATGTTTCGTCTTGTTACATTAGAGCCTGTGACGTTGTAAGAGTCCAAATCTCGAGATGACATTACTCTGTAAACACTTTAATAAACAAGCAAACAATTCCACCTCTCGCATTATTGCTAAAGTTGACAGCGCGTCAGGCAAATAGGCGGGCTCCATCCCCGGGCTCTAGCAACTGTGGAAGTCGCTACAATGAGTGAACCGTCAGCTTGTTCAAACACACGTTAAAGTCCGTTTGGCTCAACACCACCGAACAGAGGCAGCAATATAACATAGTTAACATTAACAGTGCAGTGAATCCTGCTTGTGCCGTGATATTCAGGACTGCAAACAGAGCAGCATCACTGACTTTCAGCCTGTTGTGTTTGTGGATATATGAGTGACTTTAATTATCCACAAAATCATCACATTCTCTGTAAGATTAAGGTCGACTATCTAACGGCGTATAAAGTAAAGACTTTAAAACAAAGTAAACGCTGAAAGTACAAACATCGCTAATGTCACATAACTTTGCCGGCATGTGGCCAACAGTAATGTTTTAATGTTCCTTGTTATTAAACATTTGCACATAAATAAGTGACATAATATTCAGAACTTACTTTTGGAAGTTTACTCTTTGGCCGCTCTGCTTCCACTTCGTTGAAGTGTCTCCCAGTCCCAGTGCACTTGTTAGCATGTTTTGGTCAACTGGTCCGTCTGATTATTGTCTCCCCAGAAACATTTCCGTTGTGTTTTTTCCTATTTCCGTTGTGTTGTGTGTGCTTTTGCAGCGCTTTTCTTTTTGCAGCGCTTTTCTTTTTGCAAGTGTTTTTCTTTTTGCAGCGCTTTTTGTTTTTGCAAGTGTTTTTCTTTTTGCAGCGCTTTTTGTTTTTGCAAGTGTTTTTCTTTTTGCAGCGCTTTTTGTTTTTGCAAGTGTTTTTCTTTTTGCAGTGCTTTTTGTTTTTGCAAGTGTTTTTCTTTTTGCAAGTGTTTTTCTTTTTGCAGCGCTTTTTGTTTTTGCAAGCGCTTTTTGTTTTTGCAAGTGTTTTTCTTTTTGCAGCGCTTTTTGTTTTTGCAAGTGTTTTTCTTTTTGCAGCGCTTTTTGTTTTTGCAAGTGTTTTTCTTTTTGCAGCGCTTTTTGTTATTGCAAGTGTTTTTCTTTTTGCAAGTGTTTTTCTTTTTGCAGCGCTTTTCTTTTTGCAAGTGTTTTTCTTTTTGCAGGTGTTTTTCTTTTTGCAGCATTTTTCTTTTTGCAGCATTTTTCTTTTTGCAAGTGTTTTCTGAAGTTGCAGTCCGTTTGGCCTCTCAGGGCCACTGTAACTACTACTACACCCAGCACGCCCCTGCGGGCGGTTTATCCTTCAAGCTCGGGTCCTCTACCAGAGGCCTGGGAGTTTGAGGGTCCTGCGCAGTATCTTAGCTGTTCCCAGGACTGCGCTCTTCTGGACAGAGATCTCCGATGTTATTCCCGGGATCTGCTGGAGCCACTCGCCTAGCTTGGGAGTCACCGCACCTAGTGCTCCGATTACCACGGGGACCACCGTTACTTTCACCCTCCACATCCTCTCGAGCTCTTCTCTGAGCCCTTGGTATTTCTCCAGCTTCTCGTGTTCCTTCTTCCTGATATTGCTGTCATTCAGAACCGCTACATCAATCACTACAGCCGTCTTCTTCTGTTTGTTTACCACCACTATGTCCGGTTGGTTAGCCACCACCATTTTGTCCGTCTGTATCTGGAAGTCCCACAGGATCTTAGCTCGGTCATTCTCCACCACCCTTGGGGGCATCTCCCATTTTGACCTCGGGACTTCCAGGTTATACTCGGCACAGATGTTCCTGTACACTATGCCGGCCACTTGGTTATGGCGTTCCATGTATGCCTTGCCTGCTAGCATCTTGCACCCTGCTGTTATGTGTTGGATTGTCTCTGGGGCATCTTTACACAGCCTGCACCTGGGGTCTTGCCTGGTGTGATAGACCCCAGCCTCTATGGATCTTGTACTCAGAGCTTGTTCTTGTGCTGCCATGATTAGTGCCTCTGTGCTATCTTTCAGTCCAGCTTTGTCCAGCCACTGGTAGGATTTCTGGATATCAGCCACCTCCTCTATCTGCCAGTGGTACATACCGTGCAGGGGCCTGTCCTTCCATGATGGTTCCTCGTATCCCTCCTCTTTCTTGGGTTTCTGCTGCCTGAGGTATTCACTGAGCACTCGGTCAGTTGGGGCCATCTTCCCAATGTATTCTTGGATGTTCGTTGTCTCATCCTGGACTGTGGTGCTGACATTCACCAGTCTCCGGCCCCCTTCCTTCCGCTTAGTGTACAGCCTCAGGGTGCTGGACTTGGGGTGAAACCCTCCATGCATAGTAAGGAGCTTTCTTGTCTTTATGTCAGTGGCTTCTATCTCCTCCTTTGGCCAGCCTATTACCCCAGCAGGGTACCTGATCACGGGCAGGGCGTACATGTTGATGGCCCGGATCCTGTTCTTACCGTTCAACTGACTCCTCAGGACTTGCCTGACCCTCTGCAGGTACTTGGTGGTTGCAGCTTTTCTAGCGGCCTCTTCATGGTTCCCATTCGCCTGCGGGATCCCCAGGTACTTGTAACTGTCCTCTATGTCTGCAATGTTGCCTTCTGGTAGTTCAATCCCCTCAGTTCTGACTACCTTCCCTCTCTTTGTTACCATCCGACTACACTTCTCCAGTCCGAACGACATTCCAATGTCATTGCTGTATAGCCTGGTAGTGTGGATCAGTGAATCGATGTCTCGTTCACTCTTGGCATACAGCTTGATGTCATCCATGTGCAGGAGGTGGCTGACAACCGCTCCGTTCCGTAGTCGGTATCCGTAGCCAGTATCCGTAGCCAGTCTTGTTAATGATCTCACTGAGGGGGTTCAGGCCTATGCAGAACAGCAGTGGGGACAGAGCATCTCCTTGGTAGATCCCGCACTTGATGGTGACTTGTGCTATGGGATTGGAGTTGGCCTCTAGTGTTGTACGCCACATCCCCATTGAGTTCCTGATGAAGGCTCTTAGGGTTCCATTGATCTTGTACAATTCTAGGCATTCCAGTATCCAGCTGTGGGGCATTGAGTCATAGGCCTTCTTGTAATCAATCCAGGCAGTGCACAGGTTGGTCAGTCAGGTCTTGCAGTCTCGGCTGACTGTTCTGTCAACCAGTAGCTGGTGTTTTGCACCTCCGGTATTCTTGCCAATTCCTTTCTGTGTCCTGCTCATGTATTGACCCATGTGCCTGTTCATCTTAGCCGATATGATGCCTGCCTGACAGGAGCTTTCATGTAGTACTATGGGTTGCGTCCTTCTCCCATATGCTCTTCCAGTATTGCTCCGTCTCCAGCCTTGGTGGTGCTGTTCTCTTATTATTGTTCCCTTGCCACTGAGAGTACACCTTTGCTGGTTCTGTGGAGAACAGCTGGTTTATTCTCCTGCCTTCTATCTCTCTGGTGTACCTCCTCAAGCGGCTGGCCAAGGCTGTGAGTCTTTGCTTGGCAGTTTCCAAGGCCTCATGTATGGACAGCTTGCTGTATTTCTTATGCACCTTCTTTGTCGCACCTTTCTGCAACTCCGTTAGTTGGCTAACCTCCCTCCGTGCTACTTTGATCTTGCCCTCTAACCTCCTTCTCCATGGAGGGTACTGCCCCTTGTGGCTGTTCAACTTGTAGCCAAGCATCTCACTGATCACTGCTGCTGTATTGTAGATCAGCTTGTTAGTGTCGGTAATTGTGGTTGTAGGTATTGTCCGTAGTCCGTTGTCCTCTAGCAGACCTTCTGAGGGTACTTCACGTAATCTTGGTAACCGGCTTCGGGGGATCCAGGTTTCAAGCTTGGCCATGATCCTATATTTCAGGTCAGTTCCTCTCGCACTCAACGATCCTTCTCCTGTCACACTTGGGACTATGTACCCAATCTCGGGTGGGGGTGATGATATCTCCCCCCTGACCTGGCGTCCTGACTCCTCCTTGCCATAGCATTTATGTTGTACCTCGTCAATCTCTAGCTGTGAAAGCAGTCCCTTCTTTCGAATGTTGGAACACTGAGCTACTAGTTGTTTCGCCGTCATTGTGGATGTTGGGTATCGAAGAATCCATAGGTCCCTCATCCTATTCATGTAGCCCCTTCCACCGGGGTTACTTGCGTAGTAGCATTCCAACAACGCCCTGTTTTCGTCTCTTGCCCACCGATACCTTCTTGTTTCAGTAGCCCACTTCTCGTCAGGGTGCCCTGGTTCCTCAACACCTGACGCGGACCTTGTTGATCCGGGCGACGTCCGAATGAATGAATGAATGAATATATATATATATATATATATATATGTATATATATATATATATATGTATATATATATATATATATTCATTCGTTCATTCATTCAAAGGTGTGCGCATATATATATATATATATATATATATATATATACACACATGTATATTTATTCATCTTCTTTGCATGCTACATAATCAAGCTGTATGGGAACATATATATGGAATTTAACATTTACAAGGTAGGACCAGATCATTTTTTACTATGCCCTGATATGTAAAACCTTAGAGGGTGTTCTTTTTTCTTACTGAGACTGCATATCCATCATTTATATACAGATAGTAAAGTAACATTTTATTTGTATAGCACCTTTCAAGAGAAAAATCACAAAGTGCTTCACAGAAAAGCTAAAACATAAAAACATAAATCAACCAAAAGCAAGTTTGGTTGATTTCTGGGTTTTTACAGCTAACAGCTAAAAAAAAAATGGGTTTTTAGCTGTTTTTTAAATGAAACCACCGAGTCCACAGATCTCAGGCTTAAAGGAAGGGAGTTCCAGAGTCTGGGGGCCACAGTTACATCGCCTTTCGTTTTCAGCCTCGTATGTTGGACGACCAGCAAGCCCTGATCACATGACCTCAGGGACCTGCTGGGGATGTACTGATGTAAAAGATCTCTGATGTAGGTTGGTGCTTGTCCATGCAGAGCCCTGTCAATGTCAAAATCTTGAAGTGGATTCTGAATTTTATGGGGAGCCAGTGCAGCTGGATCAGCAGGGGTGTAACGTGGGAGTATTTAGAAGATTTGTTCAGAAACTTTGCGGCAGCATTCTGAACAACTTGCAAATGATTTGCAGAGGCTTTACTTAAACAAGTGAACAAAGAATTGCAATAATCCAAACGAGATGAGACAAATGCATGGATGACCATTTCTAGTTCTGAGTGTGAAACAATGGGACTCAGCTTAGCATTATTTTTTAAATGATAAAAACAGGAGTGAACCAATAAATTAGCATGCGTGTCCAAAGTCAGAGCTGAGTCAAAAGTTACACCAAGGTTCCTGATAGAAGGTTTGGCAAAAGTAGCGAGAGAGTAGCGAAGTTTTCCATAACCAAAGGTACCAATTTTTTGGGAGCACAAACAAGGACTTCAGATTTCTCCTCATTTAGCTGAAGAAAGTTATCAGCCATCCATCCCCTAATGGAATCTAAGCACGTATGCAAAATCAGTAGTTTGGAAACATCTACTGCATCTAGCAGCATTAAACGGGCTCAGTTATGAACTATTATGAACTGACATTAACCAGAAGCCTTCTTCTTTACAAGGCTCCCCAGTGTTACTAATGTGTGTATTAGGGAAACCAGTAGTTTGCTCAGTTGCCAAAGTGACCACCAATTCCTGTGTGTCAGCTACCAGCACCTCAGCTACTAGTTTGTGACATTAGATTGGCGTGTGAGCAACATTACAATGCTTCACTTCTGGGTGAAGCCAAGCTGCACATACCAGCAGCCGACATTTTAGGATAAACGCTGTTAACAAGTGTTAGACACAACTCACAGGCTTAGAGTACTTCAAAACCTCAGACGCACATAAATAATGAGACATATTATCAAGCTAAAGGTATTCTGAATTAGGAAGCAAATTCACTCAGAATTCAGAGTGGATTTGGAAGGCTTCAGCACTGAGCACTTTTCTTAATCCATTACCCAGTGCAAAATGCACCTAAAACTGCCTTCAAGAAACTGAAGGAGAAGAAAAAGAACCGTCCTTCTTTCTGATTTGTCAAAAGCAACAGCTCGGAGCTGAACATATAATGTGAAAGCAAATTTATGTTGTTTCAGTAACTCATAATGCAATGACACATAACATATCAATCAGATTTATCAGACCAACCCTGGAAGGTATGAAGGTCACAACTCATGTTCACCACAGAGGGTGTGATGCATCACCGAAGACTGACAGCCCTCAACAGCTCCTTTGTGGGGCTGACCCCAGCATTTACTGCAGGTTTTCACCTTTTTATAATGTAGTCATGCAAAAAGCATAGTGGAGTGGAAGTAAAACCTGAATATTGTGGAATTAATGATCGTCTCTGTGCATATTTTTGCAGGAATTTAAATATATTACCTCTGACTTTTTACACTTAATTAACATCCTACACATTACTTATTCAACACAGGAAGAAAAAATTCCCACAACTTTAAGCCTTAGTCAGATCAGCTCCTGAAAGCCTGCCAGTGGCCAAGATTTAAGGGAAGTGTGTTCAGCAGCTCTAATATATAATTGGTTGCATTTTTCTGAAGACAAATAGGTATAGATCAAGTAGCTTATAACATTAAGCTATTTAGCTTACAGATGTGCCCACTGCTCACACAGCCATACACAGTTACACAGCCACTATGTTTGGATGCTGACATTGCAGTAGGTTTGCAATGTCAGTATCCAATGAATTTACAAAGAAGTATGAGAAGTAGTCACCAAGACCTAGAAACTACATTTGTAGATTTGAGGCTACATTAACCATTATTATCATAAAACCAATGATAAGTTCTACTGCTTCAATTTTGATATGTTAAAGTACCAAAACTTTTGTTTGGGATAGCCGATTTGGTAAATGGTAATGGCCTGTATTTGTATAGCACTACTAGTCCCTAAGGACCCCAAAGCGCTTTACACAACCAGTCATGCACCCATTCACACACACACTGGTGATGGCAAGCTACATTGTAGCCACAGCCACCCTGGGGCGCACTGACAGAGGCAAGGCTGCCAGACACTGGCGCCACCGGGCCCTCTGACCACCACCAGTAGTGGTCAGAGGGCCCGGTGTGGTCAGAGGACATTTCAACGGGTGAAATGTCTTGCCCAAGGACACAATGACCAAGACTGTCCAAGCCGGGGCTCGAACCGGCAACCTTCCGATTACAAGGCGAACTCCCAACTCTTGACCCACGATCGATTTGATGTTTGGCAGGAGTGAAGACTGACCAGTTTTGGAAAAAGGTCACGTTTTTATGGTCGGTTAACTTAATTTGCGCATCTCTGAAATATTAAGGCTAGATAGTGATGAGTATCAATCAACAATGGTCCAAAGAAGGGACACAACACGAGCCAGCATCAAGTTGTTGAAAGATGGGCATCTTTCAGCTCCACCCTTTTGGAGCACATTCTTCGGAATGTTGGAGCTGTTTTTGTGACATACGAAGGATGGACACTGCAAACCAAGGTGGTCGTGACTGAATATCATAGATATGGATCTGTATTTGACATTCGTTCTGCTACATTATAAATGACACCTTCATAGAACACCCTAACCCATAAACTTAGAATTTCTGGCTTACTAAAAAGATCAGACTTTAGACTTTGGACCAGTGTGAAATGGGTAACGTTGTGTCTGTTTTTTTCTTTTTTTGAGGAGTTCTAACTCCTAATTGTCAGCTGGAAAGGTACAGCCTGCTGATGAGCATGAGTAAGTCTCATCATGGATAGATTAGTTTTATCAAATACTGGCAGGCAAGGGCATTCATAAGGTCAGTGACCTCCTTCTAAGCCAGGTGCACATAAATAAAGCAGCTCAATGTCTGCAACTGACAACTGAGCAAAAACCTGTATTTACGCATTTATTATCTATGTGAAACTTTCATTACCCTTTAGATAGGGTTTCAATTTTCTGGGGATTCACCTCCAAAGCATAAAGCAGGATTTATGTGTAAATATGTACACTGGATAATAAATTGGCATCCATTTTTTTCAACACAAAGCCCTGGCTGTATATTTTAAATGTTCTCTGACAAGCACCCCGAGTGGTAAAACAACCTTGGAATGTGCATCATCAACAAATTGCCCCTTTATCTAACACGATGACAAAGTGCTATAGTGCGCATCACGACAGGGCTACTGTGTGTGAGTCAGTAGGAAGCAGAGGTGGCAAAGAGTGAAATGAAGAGTGACAGAATGAGGAATAAAAGAAAAGCACAATAATAATGAGAGCGAAGCAGAGAATGTGAGAGAAATGTGTTTTTCCCTCTGAAGGCCAAAGTGTCACATAAGCTCATGGTCATGCTCACAGCTGACATCCTTTAGATGAAGCTGTTCTTTTTCAGAAAAATAAATCAAGGGTGTAACTTTGCATTAAGTTTGTACTTTTATTGTCAGTATTAAATTGTAGCCTTACTGTTCTGCTCCTAAATAAAAGGAACTTGATACTGAATCGAGGTCATGGGTCCATGCAATTCATCTAAATGTTAAACAGTATGTTGCCTGTTAAGGACACATGTAACACTTCCCTGTTGGGAAAAAGAAGAGTAGAAACATATGTAAAAACAACTGCACACCTTTAAAGGGATAACACCTGCGGCTGTTTTGTAAGAAGGTGTCGAGAAGGAATTTATGAAACCAGCCAGTCTGCTCAAATCAACAGCACAAATCCCCAACTTAAAATTCTTTCGATTTTCCAGTTCAATACCTTTATTATTCAGAATTAAGGGGATCGAGTTGTCTCTACTGGTTAAACATTAGCATTTTGTAATAGATGTTTAATAACAGACACAGTTCCACAGCTGCACCTCTTATCGCTACAGCAGTTTAAATAGGCCAAAGCTGCCACTTGTGTTTCTATATGCAGCAGAACAAAGCAGAGATGATGGAAAGGAGGACACATTAACATACATTAGAGTGTTTGACAGTTTTTGAGCGGGCATTTGATAGCAGAAAAAGAAGCACTATTGACCTGGTCAGGACAGCAAAGCTACCCAGATGCCAGCGAGACACACTAACTGCATCTCTGTGCAGATGTTGCATGTCGATGTTGCTTCACTAAATCAAGAGGTTTGCTTGGCTGCTGTCCAGGGTGCTGATCTAACCAAGGGCATATTTGCTGAAACTTTTTAATACATGGACATCCCCCATGAGGTCTTTCAAAATATGCAATCTTGCTTAGCGAATTATAGACCCACCACCCCTCTTTATTTTTTATTTTTTTTTATTGCAGACACTGTTTGAGAGCCTGTGGGGTTCTGTGTATTGACAAGAGAGAAAATGCCACCTACCCTGATCCCCTCAGCACCGGTTTAGCATTGAAAATGTCTAGATATTGGATTCTTCTTTCCTCTTTTTTTCTTTTTTTTTCAACACACTCTTGTGTAAACACATCAAAATTAAGTCTGTATCAGCCATATGAACATTAAGCACTTGATGGTAATTCCTGTGTGTGTCATGATCCCATGCTACTGCAAAAATTAATAGGTTCTTAAGGAAATAGAACTGCATATGGCATTTCAAGCCTACAGCTTTTCTTAACGACCACACTGTATACAAATTGCCCTGTTAATGCAAATATTCTATGAAGAATGCTTGAATGCGCTCAGGCATATCAGGAAGTGCTTAAAGTATTGTCATATGTTTTGTTATTTAGGCAGATTTTATAAACAAACCAGCAATATTCATGCAATTTACGCATTTGTCACCTCTTTTCTAGAATTGCCTTTCATTTTAAATATTTACTTTTTATAATAATTGAATTAATTAACATGTTTTCGGTCTGCTGATGTGTTTGACATGACAGGAGTGTTTACAACAAGTTAAATGGGATTACCTTTGTGTTTCTTTCGAGGACAGGTTGTTTTTTTTTCTGTTTTGTTTTTTGTTTGTTTGAAAGTAACATTAACTTTAACATAAACACCCGTTGCATTCCTACCAAACAACACCCCATAAAGCAGCAGAGGGATTGTAATTGACCGTGAGTGCAGGGTGCTGCCTGACTAAAATACTATGAGGAGTGATGTGACTTACAATGAGTCAGGTGCTAAGAAAGTCAGGTGGCGGCATTATAACTCCATATTGTGAACTCTTATCACAGACCTTCGGAGGCATTTTCCATGCTTTGTGAAATATACACCCCCTGGGGTAAATTAATATGAAATGAATAGTTGGTCACACGTTACAAGGTGATAGTGTGCTAGTTACCTGCTATAATAAAAATGTATGGAATGTGAACATAACATGCACCAATACAATGCTCTTGTCATTCAATACATAACAGAAAAAGTATATTTGCACAAGGTTTTATAGGAATTTGGACACGGGACCACGCCACAAGGCCTTTATAAAACCACATCCTCTATCCTCTAACTTAATTTATTGCTCCTCATTTATCTGTCACTATTTCCATCTTCAGGTTCTCAGTGATCCAGCTCAGGATAGTCATGCACACCTGAGTTGTCTCTACTTTAATAAGGCATGAAACTCGCAAAACAGGGAGAGACAAAACATCGACTCCACAGATACATAGCACAACATGGAGAGACACTTCTCCTTTGTACTTTAAGGAGGAAAGGCAGTCCTTTGAGGGTACCAATGTTCACATTTTAAACAGAGAGACCATCAATGAATACAGGTGGGGACTTTGACACCAACCATCAGTGCAGTCTATAATGCAGTCTTGAGATATTAAATCTCCACTCACACTTTGACCCATTTGACCATAATTACTCGGTGATGGCAGGATGTGTCAACAACCTTCAAACTCCAAGGTGGCCACATTGCTGGAGGTTAAATACCCTCGAATAATAAGTGAATTGTCTTCATGAGCCTAAAAAAAGTCAGTTGCCTTCAGCTTAAGATCATTACCACAATTTAAACATGTTAAAAAGCTTTTCTCACATTGTGTTTGGATCTACTTAAACTGAACTTGTTTAAAGTTCACCTGCAAAGGTCTGGCCTGTACCTGATGGATTTTAGAGAATTGTTTTTGTTTTGTTCATGTGGTTGATTAAAAATACAGTCTTCTTACAGTATGTATGTGATCATAGTAGGCGATGAGAATTCATGTTCTTCTACATGTATCAAATACATGTCATAAGGTCTGTGGATGACTGTGCTTAATTGTAAGGTGTAAAAATCCCCACCAACAAGCCACTCAGTACTCTAGGCAGATAAGTGCACCAGGACGACTGTAGAGACAGTCATTTTTAAGACTGTGCTTAATTTCAGAGCAATCAAGTCTGAATAACGGCTTCTTTTTTTTCATGCAGCAATATTTCCTTGTTAATTACTTGCATTACGGAAATATCCTGGAATCTGGTAACCTTATGTTTAAAAGAAATGTAATAAATTCCTGGAACTGAAAACTACTTGAAATCATTAGAAACAAACTGGGTATATAAAAAATAATTTGGACCAATATGTAAAAATGAAAAAAAAGGTCGATCATTTCAAAAAGAAAAATCAAAGACACCAAGCAGGAATGAGTAAAACACGGCAGAGGAGCTGGCCCTTTTAATGAGCTAAGCTGGAGATTGGTGTGCAGCACTGCATCTCTCAGCATTAATTAGAGTCAGTGATGAGTGAGCGTGTTTCCCTGCGCTGCCCCTGCAGCATTCAGCCTGTCTAGTCCTCACCTTAAGCCAGCCTGTCTTTGTAAGTACTGGGAGATGCGAGATGGTGCGTGGCCTTTTGCAACCCCTGGGACACCATGTAACATCTGCTCCCTCCAGCTGTTCCACTCGCACTAGCACACACTCAATAAAAAGCCTCGCAATGCCTGTGCTTTCTCCTTATTCTCATCAACTCCTTTTCTTTTTCTCCGCATCTAATTTTTGCCAGTTAATCATCTTTTTTCCCTTTTTTTTGCATATTTGTGTGTCTGTGTCATTAAATAATGTAAATGGAGAGTGAACTGATATTTATATGTAAATGCACCCTCATCTAAGAAAATCTTGCAGTGAATATAAAATGTTTGATAGAGGTCCCTCACTGGATTGGCTTTACATGACTTTACTATTAATAAATGGAAACACAAGCAGTGGTGCATTAACTCAAGTATTGTTTGAGGTACTCATAAGTGAGCCCATTATAAAAAATATTCTTGAACTCTACTAGATTAGCTTTGCATCACTGAAAAATAAAAATGAATTACTATTTAATCATGATTCACAGGTGAATGGTCATTATCTTATGGCAGCCATAGATTGGCCTTTCAGTGTAACAAACTCGTTAGATGTTGTCCTACCCATAAGACCACATCTTTGGCACAAACACAGGACTCACAGCAAGAGCTTTGGCCAGCTTAAGGGCATCGCCTCAATTTGTGTCTTCTAATAGATTCAAGAATACAAGAGAAAAAAACAGGCATACAAATTGTATTTACATTTTTTTTAAATAAAATGGGTGAGGGTGCATGTGCATGTTCCTCAAGCTCAGATTCTCTACCAGAGGCTTGGGAGTTTTAGCGTATCTTAGCTAATGTGCCTGGAATCTGCTGGAGACAGGTTATACCTCCTAATGCTCCTACTACCACTGGGACCACTTTGGACTGTACCTTCTACATCTGCTCCAGTTGTTGCTTCATCCCATTGTACACTGATGTTTTCTAGTGCTCCTTCTTCCTGATGGTGTTCTCTGCTGGCCACATCTATAAAAACTCTACTCTAAATCTATTCTGACTATTGCTCAGCGTATTCAACAACATGCCCTGAACATATGCATTCATTACACATATTCAGGGTTTGATTTAATGCATTCTAGATTGTATTGTAAACATTTAACCTTCAGTTACATGTATTTGTTACAAACATTTTTAAGAGATAAATGTATTAAAATTCCATTCATGTGGTGCTATAAGCTTAGAGTGTATAAAAGAAAACTTCTGTGACACACAGGTGACCGATCCTCTAGCTAAAAAATGATAAATGTTTGTGTAAATAACCCTGCGGCTCACTCCATTTACAAACACAGCCTTACTTCAAGAGTTTATGGTCTCAGTTGTTAGTTTCAAGCTTTATTAAAGCAGGATATGTTGTCGCACCGGATATAGTGTTGTAGCACGAGTGTACAGCGTCACTTTGTTTTTCAGTCACATCCACCCTGCTTGTCACGTTCTGTATCAAAACACCACGAAAAGACTGAGTTTAAGGCTTCAAGACAGGATTTCACTAACCAGTGGTTGATGTCATAATAAATACATCCATTTCTGATAAACAGTCTCTGGCTGAAAGGCATCATGGTCTGCTGTTGGGATATCTGCCCTGATGTATATACACTTAACCCTCTCCTATATGAAGTAGCATACCTTTAAGATAGCTGCACTTTATTAGACAATTTTCAGAGGTTTAAAAAATGTAGTCTTTTATTCAGTTGCTCCATGATTAAACTAGTCTAACAAAAGTAGACTAGAATAAGCTTGAGTATTGTTCCAGGACTTTTAATTAAAAAATATAATGAAGATTTGTAAAATAGATTATTAAATTAAGTACAATATACATAAGATGAAAACACAAAATTATGTGTTTAATTAAAGTATATTCAATTTGAAAGTAAATGTTTTCGATTACAAAGACAATAATAAATTAATATCTCACACATTAGTAATGCATTAATTAGGTATTAAAACTAGTGTATCTGGGTAATTTTGATTTTTCTTGATACAGTTGCTTTCTTTCTCCTGAGACTACCATGGCGTGGATGACTGGGAATCTACACAGACATGCTCGCCTTTTTCTTCTTTTTTCTCCCTTTAGGTGTCGTCAAAGTGGATCATCTGCCTCCATCTCATCCTATCCTTACATCCTCCTCTATTACATCAACCCTCTGCATGCCCTCCTTCACTATCTCCATGAATCTTCTCTGGGGTCTTCATCTTTTCCCCCGCCCATGGCATCTCCATCTTTTACAAGCTTTTTCATATATATCCACTCTCCCTCCTCTGTACATGTTCAAACTACAGAAGAGGATTAGAGCCACAAAAAAAAAAAAAAATTCTCAGAATTCTGTGAATTCTGGAAAAACTAGTGTAACTGGGTAATATTGCGAAAAAAGTCAGAATTCTGAATAATTTCTCAGAATTCTGGAAAAGAAGAAAAAAAGACGTGCCCATTTTGTGTGTGTGTGTGTGGCCCTAATCCTTATCTGTACCAAACCATCCCAGCCTTGCTTCTCTAACTTTGTTTTGAAATCGCTCAACCTGAGCTGTCCCTCTGGGTTGAGAATGGAAAACATGTCTACTGTAGTGTGAAACAAAAACCTAAAAGAATACATTTTTTTAGGTCAGTTCTTCTAACCAAACAGACTCTAACATTACAACAATAACAACCCGATCTCGTCTACTTACCATGTCACCTTCATCTGTCATATACCCACATGGCAGGCTGCCTAAACCTGCAGTGACATTTATCTGCACTTCAGCTACAGCCACATATAGTCCCAATAGTGCCATGTAATCTAAGTGCCATGAAGGCCAAAAGCATGCCATGCCTTCATGCATGTTACGTTACGCATGATGTGCAGCACAGAAATAGCTCGCCTTTAAATGAACCATGAATGGTCCCAAGCTTACTGGGGATCTGAAGACAGAGAGGCATCCTAATGATGCAGTCCACATATATATGTTTGAAGAGATTCTGTAGAGGTCACACTTACGCCATTAGCCTGAGCATGAAGCCTCTGCAACAAATAAATAGACAAATAACTGCAACAGATCTGTACTGAAAGAGGAAGGCATCAAATAGAACAGTTTTGTTATCATGCACCCACACTGTGGACACTTTTCTTAAGCTGGGGCCTGAGTGGGGCTCATACTGTTTGTGTGTGTGTGTGTGTGTGTGTGTGTGTGTGTGTGTGTGTGTGTGTGTGTGTGTGTGTGTGTGTGTGTGTGTGTGTGTGTGTTGTAAAGCCTGATAAGAGTTGCTTAGACATGTCCTCTGGACGTCACAATACCCTGAGGAAGAAGGTGTCACTGAGGAGGATATCAGGCAAAACAAGAACTGCTGTGCTCTGATTCCTCTGTGCTCTCTGTGGCTTCACCTTCCCTCTCCTGTGCCCCAGCACTGACATACATTCGTTCCACTGACCTGTACAATAATTTTCACCCACTTCATATTTGCATCCCATCTACACTTTAGATCTCATTACATTTTTGAAATTAAGTACTTTATGCAATCCAAATACCAAAGTAAAAATTTCCTTGGATTATTTTTAGAATAAAATAAAATAAATATAAGTAACACCAAAAAGTATCAAGATTTAATATGATACTTATTAATGCTTCACACACATGTAACCACATATATTGCATTTGTACAGCCTGGTGACTTGCCTCCACTCTGCATTTGCCACATCAGGCTGCTGATTTATCACTCTCTCTCTGACTTTGGTCCACAGTGGGATGCTGCTGACTCTGGTTATTTTAAGCATCTCAGAATCTCGTCAGGGGCCTGAGCCAAGAGGAGAATTAGCCTCATCTCGTAATGACTTCTGTTATGTTTTCTTCTCTTTTTCTTTCTCCCTGTTGGGGTTTTGATTATGTAACTTTGTTCACTGGGACGTAGATACAAACATGACTTAAACTGACATATGGAAAGCAAACAGAAAAATATGTTTATGTGTGTGTGTGTGTGTGTGTGTGTGTGTGTGTGTGTGTGTTTCTAGCACCTCAGGGGACTTTATGAAATATCTTTTCGTTTTCATATTAATGGAGACGTACCCAAATACTAGCCAAAACCTTTAATGATTTGATGATTTGCAGTATTAGGAAACAAAAGCCCCATCCCAAAACACAATTAAATTACACGTACTTGTATATACATTTTCCCCAATGGAAATCCAGTTATCTTAGCCAGTAAATACAGCTAATAGCATCTAATGACACAAGTTACAAAGTGTCAAAACGTGGCTGTTGACTTCAGAAAATGCATTCACAGCTGTTTCTTATGCAGAGCTGTAAATCGTCAGATGACTGGAAGCAAGAAAATAGAAAAAAAAAAAACAACATCCCTGAAATGCACTCAGAGTACAACCCTCATCGAGACAGCTCTGATGTCATAGGGCAAGAGGCGTATTGCACTCTGGACAGTGCTAACACACAAAGACAGACAGTAATTCACACTCTCATTCACACTTGTGGCCAATTTAGAATCACCATTTATCAACCATTTAATGCACTTGTTTAGATTGTAGAAGAAGATATAGGGCTTTGGAGCGTGATGTCACGAGAGGGGGCGTGGCCAGGATTTTTGGTTGAGGCGCCATCTTCCTGGGCCAAACAAAGCTTAAGCGAAAGAGGAGCGAAAGCACATACATCAGCCATGGTTCGTATTTGCTGTGCGGTCGGTTGCACTCTGAGGTCATAGCAAATTAGAACAAACATCCTACTGAGTGATTTTGCAGAACTACCTTCTATTTATAGAGTTGCTGCATTTTGGTGAACAGTGTGGTAGTAAAACCAGAAAAAAATGAAACTTGCTCTTGTTAAATATTCTTAAGTCTTGTGCTGTATAAAAAGTGGTAATTTTTCAGAAGATACAGTAAATTAAGTAGTGTTAGTAGGGGGTGATATCATGTAAACGCTGTCATGCTTTTGTGTAAACATTTTGTCATTTGTAAACTTTGAATGACATGAATTCTACATTGTAACTGATGTGATGTTCTACAAAGTGGTTTTAATTGAAAAAAAAAAAAAAGGCAAAAATGAGTTTGTTTCTTTATTCAACTTTTGAACAGTGGTACTCAGTCAGTACATATTCAGTAAATGCAAATTATTTACATGGCAGTGCACTCCAAGCATAAATCTAGACCCCTAGATAAATATTATGGGTCATTCCCACAACCCACAGCTTTACTGTGTTCCAGCAGAGTATCCAGTAGCAGTGACAACTCCACAGTAACAGGTGGGATTTTTCTTTTTTGAGGACGGCTCCTTTTACCTTTCAATACGGACGGTCTGTTTATGTTTTGATCAAGAGCAAATTATAAGGAAAGAATGCTAATCAAAACTAGCAAATTTTTAATGTTTTAAGATGGGGAGGCAGATAACCAAATTATCCGAGCTGTTTTCCACTTAGCAAGGACAAACCAATGGGTGTCAGTCTCAAAGTTATTAAACTCGAAAATGACAGATAACCTCTCCCAATTATGACTCTTAAATATTAATAAGGAAAGTAAACTAGTAGCAACACTCATTTTTTCCCATCTTTAAGAACTTCAACCATTATTTGCACAATTGCCATATGGCATGTATATTTTTACTTCAATTATAATAATCATAGTATTATCTTAATGCACATGCATAATGTTTTAGTTCAGTACTGCAATTTTGCAACTACTATGACAGCTCTGACAGCCCTGCTGTTAGTATAAAAGCATAGCAACAGGGTGAGGCAGGTGAAGCAAAGCAGAGTACGCTTAAGAACAGACTGACATTTGATTTAGTCATTACCAATCCTAATGGAGCCACAGATTTTAATGTCATGATCAAAGAATAACAGCATTGTATGGTGGCTCTTTGGACCAGTGCAACAAAACTTTATTTTTCCCATCTTCCATAATAAATGTATTACTTCATCATTATCCATTTTACTCATTATCTTTATCATTTATTTTGTTCTTTCCTGCTCTTAAAATGTAAAATCTATTGCATGTGAAGAGTTCAAAGAAGACTGGGTTAGGATGACAGTGGGTAGAGTGGGAAATACCTTCAAAAAGACCCCAGAACGATTGCCATTTTGGAGTGTGAAGCAGGGAATAGAAAAGGATGCAAATGCAGGACTCACAAGGCAGGCTTAAAAACAAACCAAAAGCTCATTGGGACACAAAAAGAGACACACAAGACTGGGGTGAACAGACACTGAGGCTTTATATACACTGAAGATAAGGAGACAAGTGGAGACCTCTTGGGAACTAGATATCGCTGAAACTAGGTGAGATAATGACACAAAAGGAAAATGAAATAGATGTCATGAGAGAAAAATTAATACCAAAAGAAAGCACTTAATACAGGGAAAACATGGAGCACATATACTTCACAGCAATACATAAGAGAACACAGGGGAAACAGCATAAACTGAAACTCAAGCAGCTGAATATAACCTACAACTAAGGCAAACAGTAACTACTACATGTCAAAAAGTACCAACAACTAAAAGTGAGAATATAAGCATAAAGAAACCAACCAGGAAATATCTGCCACATAAAACAATACAAAATTAAAAGGAACTTGACCAACACCATAAACCCAAACACAACTAGAAATGAAGCAAAACAATGAAACCATTCGCAGAACCCAAATGTTGATACTAAAACTCTGTATAAGCAAATGGTCACAACATATATTAATCCAATCAGAGCTGTTTTTGTATTTGTGTTATTTCAGTTATTACATTATGTGTGATATGGTATGACAGTGTCTACAGCAGGTAGAGCTGGAGGGAAAAAAAGGGAAGGGCGGAGAAAATAGGGAAAAATATAATAAAAGGATAGAGTACACATAGAAATGCACAGCGTATCATCAACAGCTCCTGTAAGAAAAGCAAACATACAGCACCTGTATGTGTGTGGACAAAGATAGATCCAGGAGAACCAGGCCCCCAAGAGTACCGAAGACCCGAGGCCACACATCTCAGTGACATCCACACATCCATCCCAGCAGGAGAAGGAGGGAGGGCCCAGATGGGGTACTCACGGCCAAAGGGTGAGAGTCCCAGAGGACCAGAGGCAAAGGGCACCCAATCCCACAATAGGCCGGCCACCCTGGTACGAACCAGGGTCTTGGTGGGAACCCTCCCTCTATGTGTGTGGTGATATGGTGTGTACCGTAATGACTGGTGTAATTAAAAAGTTCAAATAAAACTTTAAACTGCATTTTAAAATGGTTTTTTCATTGTAGCAACAATCAAAACTGTGAAGTACACATTACATAGATTTGATTAGCATGTACAGTACTTTGCAAACATTTTAGGCAGGTGTGAAAAAATGCTGTAAATGAATGCTTTCAGAAATATAAATGATTGTTTATTGGCCCCAAATGTATTCTGCATCGGGACAACAACCCCAAACATACAGCCAAAGTCATTAAGAACTATTTCAGCGTAAAGAAGAACAAGAAGTACTGGAAGTGACGGTATGGCCCCCACAGAGCCCTGATCTCAACATCATTGAATGTGTCTGAGATTACATGAAGAGTCGGAAAACACATTTCATTGCAATGTTGACCCTGTGCTAACTTGCATATGACAAATAAAACTGAAACTGAAACTGAAACTGGAAGGATGTGAGGAAGCCTACATCCACAGAAGATCTGCAGTGTTGGGTGTAACGCGTTAGTATTTAAATTACTTTTCCACTGAAAAAATAGAGTAACCGATTACTGTTCATTTTTAGGCATTTTAATTACAGTTACTTACAATGTACTTGCGTTACATTGTAAAATAATTAAACTCGCTGAATATCATTATTTAATTTCAATAATTTATCTAAAAGTAAACTCTGCCGCTTTAACATCGCTGTAGTGCAGCTGCGCGTCATTTCGCGCCAGTTTGCTGCATAGTCGTATTCTAAAGCGGAAGATATCGGACTCAGCTGAAGCGAGTGGCTGTTTTATAAAATGGACATATTCCCGTCTCTTCACTTTTCTGAAACAAGCAGACAAGAACATTACAGTAATATGTAAAAACTATCGGCTGCTGTTAATAGCACGAGTAATCTACTGAAGCGCCTGACACGAGAGCATAGACAAACACTTCTGAGTGATCCTTGTTCATCATCCATGGATAACACCGCGGCAACTCCTGCTAAGCAGGCAAAACGTGATTTTACTTCAGCAGCACAGAAAGCATCTGAAGGTGAGCTTAAAAAAATGATTGCAGGCTACATTGTGGAAGAGATGCTACCGCTGCGTACTGTAGAGTCTCCGTCTTTAAATTTATTTATTTTTTATTATTTAAAGAGTTTAATTTCTATTGTTTGTCCACTCAAGGTTTATAGGGATTTTAAGAAGTATTTAGTTAAATTACTTATTGAGTAATTAAGTTACTTTTCAGACACAGTAATTAGATAAGTATTTTAAATACAATATTGATTAAGTAATTAGTAATTAGTAATCAATTACTTTTTTAAAGTAACTTACCCAGCACTGAAGATCTGTGGTTAGTTCTCCAAGATGTTTGGAACAACCACCAGCCAAATTCCTTCAAAAACTCTGCAAGTCTACCAAGAAGAATTGATGCTGTTTTGAAGGCAAATATCACACCAAATATTGATTTTTATTTGGATTTCTCTTTTGTTCATTCACTGCATTTTGTTGATTGATGAAAAATCAATCATTAACACTTACATTTTTGAAAGCAGTCTTTGTTTACAGCATTTTTCTTTCACCTGCCTAAAACTTTTGCACAGTACTGTATGTCAAGAAGAATGGATGAGTATTGGATGATCTATATGCCATCTTTGTGTCACATGACCATTTGCAGATTGTGAATTTGTGATTCTGAAATTTGCTATTTTTACATTTCTTGTAAGAGTTACTGAGTGCCAAATAAAAATACCTTTTTTTTCTATACATTGGACAGGTTATTGAATTGCCATTTGTGAGCTTTGTCTTCAGCGTGCTTTAGCTCATTACACTATAATCACTTTCTTTTTTTAAAACCCTGGAGAACTGACTGCGATAAGTTTATCAGATACATTTACAGAACAGCATGCTTAATTGCACTGGATTGAGTGCATTGGATTTTGCAAAAGAATTCTACATTCTACAGAGCTGATATGCAATTATACACTACATTCTAACAACTCATTCTGTATTTAAAAATGTGGACAGCATTACACCTTTCATAAAATTTGTGTGGTCCATGAAAGATCCCATGGGATTGTCCTGATTTCACACTGATTTTGTTTGAACAAATGAGAGCTCTCCAGAGTCTGACATGACCAGACAAATGTACAAATGTGACTGAGTGTGGAAGCCCTGAGTTCAGTTTGCCTCTGGACACAGTTGGATAAACTTACAACCAATATCAGCAGAACAAAATGTGTGACGCAGAACTGGACAGGAGAAAAAACTGATAAAACGACACATAATAGACTTCTCTCTGTAAGATAAATAGCTGTAAATGACCTGGCAGTGGCAAGACCGGGCGTTGTAGACTGCTGAAAACAACACATTAAAATAACAGGTCAACTTGACATCCAAATTCTTTGTAATACTCAAACTGCTAAACTTCTTTGCCATTTTAAAATCATAAACTCTGCAAGAATAGAACCCCTTCGTCTTTCATATTTCATGTTTATTCATCACATGGAAAAAAAGAGACATGTGGATGCGTTTCAGGCCTTGAGGAGCAGAGCTGAAGAGGTGAAGGACTGCAGAGTGGATGTTGGATGACAGATAGAGAGGTCTGGTGAAAAGGAGGCAGCTATGGATGCTGTGATAAAGTTCCACTGTTCTACTTTCAGAATAATTAATTTAGTAAAATATAAATTATCTTCTTTTTTGTAGGCAATAACTTGTTCAGATTCTGAAATATATTTTATCATTCCAAACTGAAATGAAGTGTACTCTGATAGTTAAAAACTTCCTCAACAAATGGACTTTTCTGCCATTACTGCTGTTTTTGCAGAGTCAAAATAACACTTCTAGTCTTTATACATCCACACAAATGGTCTCAAACTGGTATTTGCATTTAAAATTTTGTGTTCCAGTTGTCTCCGAGCATGTATAAGACCTGTTTATAATGCATTCAGTTGGTCTAAAAAAGTAAAAACAAGATAAACTACCAACTATCAGGAAACAGTGCAAAAACATATTTTATTCCCAAGAAAACTGAAAATTACAAATTGTAAGTACATTGTGCTCATATTCCAAGCCCACCTTTGCTCCTATCTTACACAAATACAAAGTAAAATAAGCGAAAGTAATAATAATTGCCTCATGGCATCACTCTATGTGTTGCTTGAAGTTTATCATGCCTTCGCATGCATCGACTGTGAGAAAAAGATTTCATTCTCCAGTGTAATAGGACTTTCTATTAGTTCTCTGTAAATGTCGCCTATGCTGCATGAATTTTATACTCCTGGCCATTTACGTCATGACTGGTGTAGGCAATTTTTATTAACTGCTAAATTAAATGTCTGGTTTAATAGCTCTACCCACTGCACCCCTCTATCTTTACACGCTCACACCTTTCTACGCTCAGTGAGAAGAGGAATGCATAGGCAGAACCAATTTAAAAGCTGACAATGGTTATTTGAAGGCACCACTCACTCAATGCTTCCATCAGTCCTGTATTTATATCATACACATCCCAGTTACCCCATCAAAACACTGGACAATGCATCTGAAATCCATTTCTAAGTAAAATTGAAAACCCATAGATGCTGCAACACAAACAAAAGTATACACGCCTGCAATCACCTATGCACAAACACTCGACTGTGTGCCTTAAGCTATCTGTGTATTTGTCAATACAACACCAACTTGGTGTAGCAGCAGGTAAGTGATTATGGTATTGAAAAGAGGCTTATTGCACCTCAGTCTCCAAAGCTGTTTAAACCTCTCACATGTCGATTACAGTCCAACACAATCCATCCATGGAGTGTGGCTGCTGTATCAGCATTAAAGGTCAACACATCCTCAGAGTGGCCTGGTTATTGAATTCACACTCTGTCAGTTCAATTAGCCATATAATATTGCAGGCTTAATAAATGTGGATAGTATACACCAGTGCATGTGCACACACAATACCTGGTTTCCTCTCATCACTTGCACGGCACATGCAGTGGAACTGCTGGCTTCCATATGCAGCTGACTGGATTTTAATGGAAAATGTTTCATAATTAAAATGTGAAGGCGTAATGTGAAGGAAGAAAGAGAAGATTTATGTACCCAGTCAACATTTATATGGTTGCTTGATTGATTCAGTTTCTCTGGTAAAAACCCTTTAAAAAAAGCATCTTACCTTTTGCTTCTTTTAAGGCACATTGTCTGCAGGTGATTGCTGTTTATCATATCATAGCCCCACACTGTGAATAGCACTGCATTTTAAGAAGCATGTTAGAGTTATTTGCACCTGGATGCAGCATCTCTTGTGATATTTGCTTTATGTCTTTCACGTCTGATTGTCCTTCTTTCTTTGTCATTTCTTCTATTATCATAATTCCTTCCACCAGGTTTTCCTTTCCTGTCTTGTCTAATGCTTCCTTTCCACTAAAAGCAACAAACTTAGAGAACAGCCAGCTGTTATAATCACCTATGCTGTCAATGATGTTTGAATGTGTCACTGCATCATTTCTGTGAATGAAAATTTCTGTGAAAAAAAGGTGAATTGTGAAGATTCCTGTAATTGTTATCAATTTTTAAGTTTTGTATTTTGTTGTAATAGTGTCTTTCTTTCTTTTCTTTTCTTTTTTTTTGACACTGTAACAATACCTAATGCAAAGAAAACAGAATACAGAAGATTTTAAATACATAAATGTATGCCCCAGTAGAACTTTTACAATAAAACAGTTTTTCTTTGTTTTTAAATAATACTTTTAAATAATAGTGTAATATAGTGAGATTATATGATATACACTCTCCCATACTGCCACATAAACACAATGTGTCCCTGGTGTTGATGGCTTGATGTAACAGCAGCTATAATATTAGATGCCAGCAGATAGCTATCTTTTTTTAACCAAAACGGTATGGGTCATACCCTTTTTGAGAGGTTTGCACTTTATACTGTTGTGCTTTGCTTTCACTTGCTTAGTTTTCTCTTCTTCTTTTTTTCCCATTTTTTCTTCAGCTATAAACTAAAAGGTTCACGCACCAAAAATTACTGTTAGGTGTAGGGGAACAAGATGGCAAAGCCCATTTTATTTTTATATTTTTTTCATTACATGTAAACATTAAAGACAAAAACGTATTTGGTAAACCTATGTGGGTACACTTTTCTTTAAAGTAATAAAAACAACAGAGTAAAATGTACAAAGAAATGTAATACAAGTCAACACATGTACACACACACACACACACACACACACACACACACACACACACACACACACAAATACTGACTTCAGGTCAGCTGGCAGCTTGTTCCAAAGATCCAAAGAACAAGACCAAAGTAACTGGAAACAAGTTTAGGTCACTTAGATCAAATTCTTAGTTAAAAGATCTGCACCTAATTATTTAAGAGGTTTAATAGGGTTAGAAAGTGGATTGTGGTTAAATGCATCCCTTAACAACACTTAACACATTTACCCTTTATAGCTCACTAATTGAAACACTTGGGAAAAGAACATTTAAACCCTAGTGTTATTACTAGACTTGTTTTTATAGCTTCTATTTTTTTCTCGTTATGGTAAAGTAAAGTAAATAAACTTTGCATTAAAGATGGTGGTTACTCACTGTATTTAAATCTGATGCCAAAGTGCCCTTTACAAGTGTCCATATGTACCAGTTGGGACTGGATGACCCTACTGAAACATCTTAATGCAGATGCCAAAGAATGCCTAAAGCACATCTGAGATACCAGCAACTCACACTCATAATGTGTTGCTTCGAGAATGACAGCGGTTTGTTGTACAGTATGAAATATTTTCCATCTACTCGTAAGAACTGATGTACACAAGAAGAATCCTTTGAAATGAACCTTCTTGTCACCTATGTCACTCAACAAGCAGCTATTGTCAGTCAGGGAGGTTAAATAATGAAAGCTCCATTGCCACATCTTTAATAAGATGAAGAGGATGGATCACCACATCTGTTACACTGACTGTTTGATAATGACACTATCAATCTCAGCACTCTGAATCAGTTTTAATGCAGCTGACTATATTAATACTATATGTTCTTATATATTAAGACCACACTTACTGCAACTACATGAGTGCATGGCGACCAAGAAGTTGCTGACACAGATCACATGATTTAACTTCATATGTAACACAGTGATCACATTAATGATGGCATTAAATATAGGAATACAGACTGCATGAGTTTTTGTAGGACATTTTTGTATTGCAGTCTTTTGCCTCTGTGACTGACACATAAGCTAATTACAATGATGGGACATAATTAGGACTAAATGCCTGCTGATAGTTCTTTACGTTGACAGTGGTTAGGATGGTGCTCAGCCATGCATAGACCAGTAGAGATGCTCCCTGTGGTGTGGCTGTGTATCAAACAGTGCACTGCATATGAGAAGACAATCCTAGCTGAAGTCTAGAGCCGATGGGTGTTTATAGGGGACGGCTATTAGATTCTTGCTGCATATGTATAAAATACTCTTGCTGAAGGCTAAACTGTCAAACAAATAACTGTCATGCACTAATCATATTTGGATTTCCAGACAAATTGCAGTTAATATTTTTGCTTGCATTTGTATATTATTTGAGTCAGAAACCATAGTTGGAAGAAGCTTGCTAGATGCATGACTGAAGCTGTGTGTTATTTACTTTACTATTTACAAAGCTACCATGTCCTGGTTTGACTGTGAAAATAGCTGGCAGCTGCAATTTGAGGTTTTCATTTGCACTCAGAATTATAACAACCCTGCACCATCAAAATTATTTAGTGGAGTGTGTGTCTGATGGATTTTCTTTCTAATGGTTTAAACATCATCTCATGCTCAAGCTGTGCTGCTGTGTGTAAGGAATAGCAACAGGAAATAGCACATTAGTGAGGAATTCACAGTCGCCTAAAGGTAAGAACTCCAAGCTCACGTGTAATGAATACTTTCACTGTAAGACCAGTGCACAGTCAGACTTACTGTGGGTCATCGTCAGGATCTTATCAGTGTGGTTGCCAGCTTTAAAGGCTTATAATGTGTAAGTTACTATTTTTCAGACTGGAATCAATCCTGCACTGAAGGTATGTTAGTCTTTCTTGCAGATTTAATTTAAAAAGTGCAATCCTATATTTTAAATCTCTGGAACAATTTATATCGGACTGCATATTAATTATCACAATTATTTTTTATCAGTATTGAGACTATTATTAATCATGAATTTTTGAGAGAAAATATTTTAATTGCACTTTCTGTTAGGATGCCTGGGTCGTTGACCCAGGGTTTTTGAGTTTATTATATTATTGATCATTTCTAGTCTGACAGGGGATTTCTTAAAATCACCCCGCAATTCTTCAGCTGAGATACCCGAGTTAGAAAACACAAACACTGCAGTTGTCTTTACTCGCGAGGACAAGTGACAGAGCTCTCCTACACGTAAGAGACACTCACAGACTTGTGCTCTGTCACCGTCTGCGTTCTTTATTTATACAAGGGAAATGAATACATTTGTTCAGTGACATGAGCATGTGCGTATGTGATTGTGTTTGTATGTATGTGTGTGTGTGTGTGTGCAAGGTCAGAACTGCTTGTTCAACTTCTTACTATCGCTGTAGAAAGATCCAGATACAAATATCAGAACACGTTTCATAAAGAACAATCAGTTCTAAACAAGGAAAAGGTCATCATGCAGTATTCTATCATCAATAAACTTATATCACTAAAAGCTTATACTGACTACTCAGTACAATTTTCTATTGACATAGTCTTTGGTTTCTTTGTTAGAGTTCTGTCTTATGGTTTATGTCTCTATGTAATCCTTAGTTGCTGTCTCCCCTGTCGGCTATATCTCCGTGTCTGTGTCTGCCCTGGTCCCACGTCTCTAAGTCTGTAAGTTCAGTCTGTGTTATGTTTCCTGTTTTACTTTGAAAGTCCGTGTCTCATGTAAATGCGTTTGGTTGCGCTTCCTTTGTCTCGTTAGGCCTGATTTGCCCCAGCTGTGTTTCCCTCCTGTTACTCATTCCCTGATTGCTCCCTCTATGTATTTAAGCCCTGTGTTTCAGTTTGTCGGTTTTGCGATCTACCCTTATCTAGCTGTGTGTTCTGTCTGCGTAAGTGTCTTTTGTATTCCTAGTTTTGTTGCCCTTTTGAGTTCAGCATTAAAGCTGTTTTGAGTTCACGTTCCGCCTCTGAGTGTCTGCACATTGGGTCCTCCTACTACCACTCCTGCCTGCACACAGCCTTCATATAACGCTTTCATGTAAGACAAACACTGCTTTCACATCATTACACAATGACAAATTTGTTCCTCCATATTCACCTTTAGTGCATCTTTCAGAAGAAAAATACACTTATCAGAAAATTAAATCCACAGTTCTGTTTCACCTTTTACATTGCGTCACATTTCTGTTAATGAAAACATCTTTGCTTCCAGGAAATGCACTGAAATTCATGTGAATAAACACTGTATTTGTCTGCAGATATGCTCATGCCCTGTACCGGCTTACTTTTCTAAACGTCTGAGCGGATGTTGGATGATTCACGTTAGTAACCACAGTAGTGTTTTTCTTGGCCTTGCTTTAATAATACTGCGGTTAGTGATGTGTGGCGGTAACCTTAGAATTACATCAGCTGTCAAAGAAGTGAAAGAAAGTGTAATTGTTGCTTGGTGATTAAGGTGTGATGTCAACTGCCCTTCGTCACCGGTTCAGTTAGTGAAAGTGGTAGTCATGCGATTCATTTATGGAAAAAGCAAAAGTCAAGTGATTTCTTTTGTCTGCTATCCTTCGAGAACCATAAAAAAGACCTTTAAAAATTGCATGCTCAAAGTGAGAGAATTATGTGGTCCTTGAAGTTTTTGCATTGTGCTGAAAACACTATTTAATTGAAGTTATTGCCTTGAAAGATAGAAGAGCTCTGTCTGTACATAGAACAATATTAACCGAATTTTATGAATTGCCATCTTACCGTGGTTGACGGGTTTATAAATGATAAATGGACTGGTGTTTAATTTTGACCACTCAATGCGCTTTCAAGTCTCATTCACCCAAACACACACATTCAATACACATGCAATGCTTTTATCTATACCTAAGGACAAACTCTGATGAATGCACTGTTGTTAACTCGGAGTTCAGTATCTTGACTAAGGATCCTTTTCCACAAGCTGCAGCAAGCTGCATGACTCAGAAATCTCTTCAGATTGGTAGATGATCCACTCAGCACCTGCCCCATGTTCTGTTGCGATCACAAAGGTTAAGATTAGTGTTTTTCAACACCTGGGTGAAGGGGTCAAACTAAATGTGATTCACAAGGCATTTATGGTATAAAAAACAGTGGACTATGGTACTGCACCCAGAGGTAACATAGTCCCACTTCAGGAGAGAGCTGTCACAAAGCACAAAGTTGTTGGGCCTCAACTCAAATGAGCCACATGGGCCAGCCCTCCTGTGGATCCAACGCCTTCAAGAAGGGAAGTAAGGGTCCCATGCAATGTGGATCGGGTGGCGGTCAAAACACAACGTCAAAGGAAAATGCATGGAGACAAAAGATGAAAGGCAGAAGCCTTGGCAGTTGGATGCTATTGAAACTTCCTCGAGTCAAACCCACATCTCTTGACTTGCTTGGAAATACCTTGGTGTTTTAGAGCAGGTGGTCAGGAAGAGGGAAAGACGTCTTCTAAGACTCCTGTCCCGGTGACCCAGACCAGATGTGTAGCAGAAAAAGGATGGAGAGCATTTTAATAGACTTGAAAACCCACAATAAAATTTCTCTGATAATAAAAAGGAAAATAAACAATTATGAACAATTCTTTAAACAAGTTTAAGAAAGCAGCATAGTCTAGAGCACAGGCAGTGATTCTTCTGAGGTCAGACTAATCCTTTGAACTTTTAATTCATTTAATTGAATTTAATTAATTAAGAAAGTTTCATCATCTCACCTTGATAGCAGCAGGCTCAATGCATTGTTCATGCCATCAAATTCATACATTTCTGTGTCTCACACACAAAATTGCACTAGCTGAGAACCCATGAAATAGTATACTGTATCACAACCAAGGACATACGGATTAGTCCCCATGAAACAATCCATCAGTGATCACATCAAAGAGAAGAGAAACTGTAAATATCAAAAACCAAAAGCGATATGTTGCCAAAAATGTTTCTACTTAGCTATATTGATTCACAGATTTAAAATCTCCATCTAGCTTCTTTTTAATATCAGTGACATCACTTTGTTTGCACACTAAGGCTTCAGATTTACAAAAAACAGACTTAACCATCATTTTTGCTGCAAAACAGCAGAAAGTGCACTGCACAGGCCAATCATAAATGGAAGCTCATATTGCATCTGTAGTGAACAAGGGTTAAAAGTCTGCAAGCATAACTTTCCAGAGTGGTAAAATTTTAAGAACTGGTTCTGAGAAGCTTTTTTGCTTTTGAGATTTATGGATGCATTTTTGACGCAGATCACACATTAGCTTTTCATCACTGTTAGTCATAACTACCAGCATTTGTGTTCTTTCACAGGTCGCTGAACAGAGGGGCTATTACTATCCATCACACTCAGAGAATCTACTGCAATTTGAATGAAACACTAACTTTGCTTATGCATAACTGTCATGTGAAGTTCAAATTTAATGTGTCTATTTAACTTTCCCTGCAAATTGCTCAGCTGTGCATGTGGTCCTTATATTGGGTCGCTAATTCCTGTAACAGACGGGTTGAGATTACCTTCACTTTGTTTTACAAACAATTTGGCAACTTGGGTAACACCAGGCAAAGATTAAAAAGAAACTTACCGATCCGTGTCCGACGATTATTCATAATAAAATTAGAATTTCACATAAATTATGTGAGTTTCTTGTAAGAAACAGTAAAACGGATGTGCTAGAAGACTGTCTTCAAATAGAGGTAAAACCTGCAAAAAGTGGGAGCACTGAGGCAGTTTGATGATATCTATACATGAAAAGAGTAATGTCACAAAAAAACATTACGCAAACAATTCAGACGAGTCCCTATTCAATTAGCGGCAGTGTCACCACGAAATTGGGTCTTGTCTTTCAACAGGTTTTGATCAAAGAATTGTGAGGACAGGTCTATGAATATCAAAAGCCTTGGCTGATTTAAATGTGGCTGATCTCACATTCAAGGTCATTATCTCATGCACCTCTGGATCAGTCAGCACAGCTGCTATTTTTAGATTTTTCGTTGGAAGTCCTGTTATTTCCCCTTGTGCCTCTGCAATGTGCACTTGATCTCAATTATGTCAAAACAGTGAGTCTTCAACTTGATCTTCATTCCTGAAAAGGTGAATGAAATTGGTAATGAAATCCAGCAAGTGATAAAGGTGGAGCGCAAAGATGATCATCAGTCATGCAAAAAAAAAAAAAAAAGGCAAAAATTGCATTTTAAGAGCATCATGTCAACACCATAACCAGCTCCACAGAACTACTGTCAAGTTCTTCACTGCCTATACAATATCAGGTTAATTTTAATATTCTGCTTCTTACTTTTAAGTCTCTCCATAATCTCGCTACTCTATATCTCTGTCATCTTCTGCACATTGCCACTCCTTCCTATAACCCAAGATCATCCTCCTCTGTTAGTCTCATTGTACCATCTGCTCACCTGACCACCATGGGCTTCAGAGCTGCAAGCTAACTGGTCCCTCTTCTTTGGAACTCTCTTTTACACTGCATTTGCAATATTGAGGTCTCCCTGTCTCCCAGCCTTAAAACACATCTTCTCTGGCCTCTTCTGTTTGATTTTAATTATATGATGTATTGACTTTTAAGTCTGTGATGTATTGAACTGTTTAATACATACTGTAATTTTGTTATTTATTTGCTGTTAAGTTGTCCTTATACTTCAATGTTTTATTGTTTTAAAACAAAAACCGTAGTTGTCTGTGAAAACTGTAGTTCATTTTCAATTTCTGGTGAAAGGGAAATGTGCTAAATGTAAGCAGCTGAAACAGGTTTTCCAGCAAACAATATGAAAGTAACAGCTGTGGTGGAAACTGTCTGGACATGCCTGAAAAGATTACGTTGAATATGAGGCAGGAGAAATTTTATACAGGTAATTTTATTGATTTGTTTCCAGTCTGTTGTAATCATACATTGGATATCTCCTATAAGCTTGTTAAAAATAAAAGTAAACTAACAGTCACGTGGAACCGCCGAGGAAGATGGACGCACACTAGAGGCGCTCCTAAAGCCTGTTGATTAATGTTCTGAATCTGGAAACATACACTCCAGCTGTAGTCATAAATTGGACACCCCTTGTCGACTTTGAAGTTTTTCAAGAATTACCGTCTTTGGAAAATGGCAGGTAATAACAAAGCAAACTTTTTTAAGGGGGCTACCACGAGGAAGAAGCAAGCTAGCATTAGCCTCACTCCGGAGCCGCCCGAAAATACACCTGCATCTGATGCCACCTCTCCAGCAGTAGTGGAGGAATGTATGGGGAGCGAGAGCAAAAAGGACATTTTTGAGGAAATTAAGAAAATGAATGCTACTCTTCAGGTTGTAGCAAAAGATGTCACCACTATTAAAGAAGCCACTAAAGAATTAAAAGATTCGGTGGAAGATATAAAAGTGAGGTTAGGAGAGGCGGAACAACATATCTCAGACATGGAAGATGCCAGCGTGCTTACCGAGGCAAAAGTGGACCAATTCCAGAAAAGGATAGAGGCGTTGTGGTCACGAGTGGAGGACCTTGAAAACTGTAGTAGGAGAAACAACGTACGGATTATTGGACTTAAAGAAGGTGTGGAGACACCCGGGAATGTGGACAAATATGAGACGGAGATTCTGGCCAAAGCACTTGAGCTTTCTGGAAGTGAATTTGAAATTGAACGTGCGCATCGTGCCCCTGTACCAATGCCGGAATCTAACGAGCCTCCCAGGGTGATACATGTCCGCTTTCTACGTTTATCTGCTAGGGAGAAAGTACTACGGGTAGCCAGAGAGAAGCGTGGAGTCGATTGGCAAGGCGCCAAGCTTTCCTTCTTTGAAGATGTTACAAGGGAGCTGGCGGAGAAGAGGAAGGCATTCAACCCGGTGAAGAAGCGTCTCCGAGAGCTACAAGTGAAGCATAGGCTGATGTATCCTGCAACGCTCATTTTTACGTGGAACGGACAAAAGAAAGCATTCAAAGACGGAAAGGAGGCCGAGAAATTTCTGCAGGAGTCGACTTAGAGGAGTGCGGGACATGATGTAACAGATCGGAGAAGTGTAAGTGAATTTTAAAATAAGGTAACAAATAAACAATGGGCACAACGGGGCTGCGGCGGCTGTGCTGCTGTCGGATGATTAGCGTGTCTCACGAACCAAGGACAGTTTAGTGTCTCAAGCTAAAGTTAGTTGGGATTGGGTAGGAGGGGAGGGAGGGGGCGCTTAGCAACGTTGTTCTGGGTTGTTATGCAAAGAAGGGTGTTCGTTTTGTTCAGGTTTGTTTTTTTTTTTTAAAGACGGCTAGTTTGATAGGACCAGATGGGTTTTGTAATATTGAGTGCCTATGTATATATTTGTGTTGTGTTGTAAAGCGCGCAAGGTGTGCCTTACCCCATTTCTATTAGAAAGCGATGAACAGCTATACTAAAATAATATCGTGGAACATAAAAGGATGTGGGGACCCAATTAAAAGGAGGAAGGTTCTAACATACTTGAAAACTAAAAACACAGATATAGCGTTTATTCAGGAATCCCACATTGCTGGGGAAGAAGAGGCAAAAAATTTAAACGAGACTGGGTGGACTCCGTTTTTCATAGTTCATATTCAAGTAAACAAAATGGTGTTTTGATCCTTATTAATAAAAAATTAAGCTTCGTGTTGCTGAAAAAATATAATGATAAAGAAGGGCGCATTATATGCTTGGAAGCCTTAATTAATGGGGTTTGAAAAGTTTTGTGTAATATTTATGCACCTAATAAAGAAGAGCCAGACTTTTTTCACAGAATTAACAAGATAATAGGGGATCATGAGGGGAAGGTAATATTGGCCGGAGATTTCAACCAGGTGATGGATGGGATAATTGATAAGAGCAAACCCAGGGGTAGGTCTACACCCAGGGACAGAGAGGCTGTTCATTTACTGACAGAGGATCTTTGCCTAGTAGGCATTTGGAGGTTAGTTAATCCTAGATCAAGGGAATATACATTTTACTCCAATTGTCATAAAACATATTCGAGGATAGATTTCGCCTAAATATCAAAGTCTTTGGTCGATTCAGTTGTCGACTGTGAGATTGGTGCCATTGCCATTAGTGATCATGCCACGGTAGAGTTGCAAATTGATTTAAACACAGATAGAACAAAGAGGGGTCGCTGGAGGCTTAACACGATGTTGTTGCAGAACAAAAGTTTTAGTGAGGAGTTAACAAAGGATCTTAAAATTTTCTTCGAAATCAATATGGGTTCCACAGATAAAGTAGCCACAGTTTGGGAAACGTCTAAAGCATATATAAGAGGAAAGATAATTGCATATGCAACAAAAGTTAAGAAAAGTGATCTAGAACGGGAAAAAACCTTAGATAAAGAAATACGAGAATTGGAGAAGGATTTAGCGAGACAATACTCAAATTATAAATACCAGACTATATGTAAATTAAAATACCAGCTGAATGACATTTATAACAAAAAGGCAGAATATGCCTTATTTAGGCTTAAAACAAAATTTTATGAAGGTGGCGAAAAGAGTGGTAGACTATTGGCAAGGCAACTGAAGCAGCAAGATAATTTAAATAATATATTTATGATTAAGAAAGAGAGCCAAGTGGTAACCTCATCAAAAGAAATAAATTCAATTTTTAAATCATTTTATCAAGATTTGTATACCTTCCTTATGACAACCCTTGCAAGGTTCGGGTTTGGGCCTGGATTTTGTAATTGTCAAAACTGTATATGCAAGTCCAAGGGCAGCAGTTTTGACAAATGGATTGGTGTCAGAGTTTTTCCATCTCACTCGCGGGACCGGCAGGGGTGTTCTTTGTCCCCGCTGCTTTTCACAATATTTCTGGAACCACTGGCCTTGGCTATTCAAGCTAACAGGGATGTCAGAGGTGTTCATGCAGGGGGTATGGAGCACAAGTTATTTCTATATGCTGATGACATCTTAGCAGTATTAAAGGATCCCATGCAGTCTCTACCAGCGCTACTCACATGTGTTGAGTCATTTTCAAGGTTGTCAGGTTATAAGATAAACTGGTACAAATCGGAAGGCATGCCACTATCAGCATCATGTCATTCTAGATGCATTACTCCATTCAATTTTAAGTATTTACCTTCAGGTATGAAGTATTTAGGAATATTATTAAAACCCAAACTGGAGGATATTATGCTTTCAAATATGGAACCTCTCCTCCTAACGATAAAAACAAATCTGGATAAATGGGGTAAATTGAATCTTACACTATGGGGTAAAATTAATGTGATTAAAATGATGGTGGCCCCACAGTTCAATTATGTTTCCATGATGTTACCTGTAAGAATTCCTTTACACATATTTAGTCAATTTGAGAAGTTAATTAAAGATTTTTTGTGGAATAACAAGAAGCCAAGAGTGAATATAAAGAAAATGTGGGCCTCTAAAGACATTGGGGGAATGGCCCTCCCAAATGTGAAGTTGTATAATTTAGCTTTTGAAATGTCAAGACTGGCCAAGCACTGGACAGGTTCGGACTCTGAGCTGAGCTGGATGAAGATCGAACAGGAACTAGTGAGCCCTTTTACACCCTTGGATGTTCTCTCACAGGGCTCAGCAATTAATGGACAAGACTTTCATAATAACCCAGTGCTCGGGTATTCTAAAGCTGGGTAGAGGTGCACAAGATGTGTGGAGCATCTCATTTAAGACAACCTTATACCTGGCTATGGAACAACACCGCTGTACAGATTGGGCGAAAAACAGTGTTCTGGAAGGAATGGCTTGTCAAAGGCATACACAGGATAAGTGATCTTTACTCAGGGGGAGTGTTTATGTAATTTGCTGAAATAACCCAAAAATATGGTTTGATAAGAGCAAATAATTTTTGGAAATATTTACAAATAAGGGATTGTATTACCAAAGGAAAATTTACTCAAAGCTCAAATATGGTGGTGGAATTTTTAGAATTGTCCAGTACAGCACATAGAGCAGCTGTTTTCTACAAACTGTTTAACAATCCAAAAAAAGAGATATGTGAAAACTTGAGGATTATATGGCAGAGAGATTTGAGTTGTGCAATTTCTAAAGAAGATTGGGGTAGAATTTTGTCATTCTCTGATAAATATATAAGAGAGGCCAGGGGTAAATTTACTCAGTATAAATTAATACACAGATGGTACTTCACTCCGTCCAAACTTTATAGAATGGGAATCAGTCACAGTAATATATGCTGGAAATGTAGTTCAGATCCAGGGACATTTATGCATGCTATTTGGGAATGTGGGAAAGTTTATCCATTTTGGCAAAAAGTATTGGACAAAATAGGAAGGTGGATTGGTTTGATAATACCCTTGTCACCAAGACTGTGCTTATTAGGGGATCGGTCGGTGTTACCTGGGGTTTCAAAATATGACTTTGTGGTTATAAAGGTGGGGGTGATTGCAGCGGCTCGAGCTATTCTCAGTGTATGGAAGGAACCATCTCCTCCAGAATATAATAGGTGGAAACAAAATATGCTGAAAATGGTGTCGTATGAAAAATTCTTGGCTAGGATTAATGATGATAGGGAAGGTTTTGACAAATCATGGGGACATGTTTTTGGCTGAGATGGTTGGAATTTATTTGGTCAGGGCAATTATCTTTAGTTAAATTTTATGCTTGCTGCGTTGTATGTTTGTGTATGCACTCAGTAATGGAATAACTTAAGAATTTGATTTTATTGTCCTTTTTTTTTTTGCGGGTGTACCGATAGTAAGTATTGAAAATAGACCCAAAATACAAAGGTGAATTAACCATGGGATTGGAAGCTGTCTTTTCTTTTCTGTTGTTGTTTTGTTTGTTGTTTTGTTTATGTTTTTCATGTGGTTAAATGTTAAAAACAAATAAAGACTTCAATTACAAAAAAACAAGTAAACTAACTGTAATATCAAACAACATAGATAAGATAAGATAACCTTTATTAGTCCCACACGTGGGAAATTTGTTTGGGAAATAGTGTGTCCAGTGCAAAGATTATACAGATGTATTATAATAGTAGCTTAAGAGGTAGAGTGTGTTACCAATGCCCTACTGTCATAATTCCCACGCTCCTCTCTATACCTCTATATGTCAGTGTGAGTGAGGCACATTATGAGTTTCAAAATTGAAAACAGGATATACAATGAAATTCACGAGCAGCATTCACCACAGCAGAAAGCAAAATATAGACAGTTAATGCATAGTTATAGAGTATATACAGTATAATTAATGTAACTGAAGGCAGTTATACTAACCTGTAATTGTAATTGAACATATTGGACAGACATAAATACCCATGTAACAACCTCATCCTTCCTGCTCTCCTTGTTTCTACTGCAACTTTATGGTCACTTTTAAAGTTCAAGTATGTAAAATGTTTAGTTAGGTGCCCTACATTTATGAACACTAATAATCGTCTTTGGTTGAGCTACACAAATGACATGTTACAACACAGTTGGTTCTAGTTGGAATTCTGAGCCCAACCGGTGGGGTCGTTTGTTTTATGAGCAGTCAAGGTAAACCCTTTAAATGTCTTCATGATTTAATGTCCCCCAAACAGTTGATTGTGCTCTGAAAACACAACGTCCACATGAATCGGGGTTTTTTTTAAAGTTGATATTAAATTGAAAATGCACCTGGGGATGGCGTTAAAGACGTATTTTAAACCACTGCAGGGTTACCGCTCCTGCTTTTCAAGCCTTAATTTTATTTAAAATTTTTTTGCTTGATATTCTGTGTTTTCAATGGTACTCTCTGGTTTTAATAAATGTTTGCCTTAAAGGCTGTTTTATTATTTTGTTGTTATTTATTTAGTTGAGGAAGGTTAATTAACTGTTATTGGATTATAATACATTGTTCCCTGCGCCTTAGGGTCGGGGAACAGGTCCTGACTGTCATCTGCACTTATGCGCCGAGTGGCAGTTCAGAGTACCCAGCCTTCTTAGAGTCCCTGGGTGGGGTGCTGGAAGGTGCTCCACCTGGAGACTCTGTTGTCCTGCTGGGAGACTTCAATGCTCACGTGGGTAACGACAGCGAGACCTGGAGGGGCGTGATTGGGAGGAACGGCCTCCCTGATCTGAACCCGAGCGGTGCTTTGTTATTGGACTTCTGTGCTAATCACAGTTTGGCCATAACAAACACCTTGTTCAAACATAAGAGTGTCCATAAGTGCACGTGGCACCAGGACGCTCTAGGCCGCAAGTCGATGATCGATTTTGTAATCGTATCACCAGACCTGCGACCATATGTTCTGGACACTCGGGTAAAGAGAGGGGCTGAGCTGTCAACTGATCACCACCTGGTGGTGAGTTGGATCAGGTGGCGGGGGAGGACGCTGGACAGACCCTGTGCACCTAAACGCATAGTGAGGGTGTGCTGGGAACGTCTAGCAGAGGCCCCAGTCCGCGAGATCTTCAACGCACACCTCCGGCAGAGCTTCAACAGCATTCCGAGGGAGACTGGGGACATTGAGTCCGAATGGACTATGTTCAGCGTCTCCATTGCCGAAGCTGCTGCATTAAGCTGCGGCCACAAGGTGGTTGGTGCCTGCTGTGGTGGTAATCCCCGAACCAAATGGTGGACACCAGAGGTGAAGGGAGCCACCAGGCTGAAGAAGGAGTCCTATCGGGCTTGGTTAGCCTGTGGGACTCCGGAGGCAGCCGACAGGTATCGACAGGCCAAGCGGAATGCGGCTCAGGCAGTGACTGAAGCAAAAACTCGGGTGTGGGATGAGTTCGGAGAGGCCATGGAAAAAGACTTTTGGACTGCCCCAAAGAGATTCTGGCAAACCGTCAGAATTAGAGAACTTTTGTAGTTGGTAAAGGTGACACTTGGTCAGTTATGAAAGTGTCTCTCTTTTTAACTGGCCAAATCCTAGTGGTAACTTTTGTTGTACAACTTACCTGGTCAGGTGCACGTTATGTTTCAAGTTTCAGTTTAATATCTGCAAAACGTGAAACATTTTCACAGATTCTTTTATTTACAATATCTTACAACATGATACCACAAGCCACAATTTTTAGATTAAAAACAATTCTGGCTTTATTTTGCTATCAATTCATAGAATATAAATATGCATGTTATAATAGGTTTATTGAGAGTTAAAGTTGGGTGCATGGCTGCTTTGACTCACAGCCTATCCATTCAGCTCCATCTGGCGACTTCACTTCCACCAATTACTGTCACTTAACTGGAACAGATTCATTATCTCTCTCTTATATATTTATGGGTTAGCCCATATGAGCTGGTGGAGCTGGGAATCTTTTTATTTATGTACTAGCAAAGATAGCAAACATGAAGCGTAAGAAAGACATTAAAAAATCAAAAAGAATGTGGACTATACTGGGGCCAAATTAGACATTCGCTGATTTAGCTCACATTACAAATGCACAAATTCAAATGGTCAGAAGTGGACTCCATGTGGGTACCAAAAAATAGGAGGAGCACTGAGGCATTAAATGAACACATAAGCTTTTGCATTCCATTAATGAAGTGAAAACCTTTTGACAGTGCACTCAAAATCACCTTTGCAGGGGTTCCTGTTAAATATATCGCCATGAATAAAGAATAGCTAACAAAATAAAAACCAGTGCTATCATGACTGGTAAAAATTTCCAGGAACATGGATCTCTTCTCACGTTGGGCGTATCAGGTAAATAATACACCCAACGTGTCTTGTGTCAATATTTTGGCAGGTGGAGAATGTTTGCCTTAGGCTCAACCATAATATCAGGCAATGATTGTTCAAATATGACACCTTTCTGAGTATTATTGTTCTTTCTACGAATGCGTGCACACCCATGAAAAGATTAATAAAGTGCTTACTTGCCTAACTAGTTTAATACCTGATTCCTTTTATTCTTGAAAGCCAAAAGTTATCATCTTATGTCCTCTGACAGTGGACTCATCTCTGTGCTTGTCCTGCTAGACCTCAGCGCAGTGTTTGATACTATTGACCATATTATTTTATTATAACGATTAGAGCATGCTGCAGGTATTACAGGTACTGCGCTGCAATGGTTTGTATCAGACTCCAATTTGTTCATGTAAATGGAGAGTCCACTTCACACACTAAGGTTAGTTATGGAGTTCCACAGGGTTCAGTGCTAGGACCAGTTTTGTTTACATTATACATGGTTCCTTTAGGCAGTTTCATCAGAAGACATAGCATACATTTTCACTGCTATGCAGATGACACACAACTTTTTATTATCCATGAAGCCAGACAATACACACCAACTAGTTAAACTGCAGGAATGTCTTAAAGATATAAATCAAAGATATCTATTTTCCTGCATCTAAATTCAGATAGAATTGATTTTATTATGCTCAACCCTAAAAATCTTAGAAATATGGAATCTAACCAGATTCTTACTCTGGATGGCATTACCTTGGCCTGCAGTAACACTGTGAGGAACTTTAGAGTCATTTCTGACCAGGATATGTCTTCCAATGCACATATTAAACACATATGTAAGACTGCTTTCTTCCATTTGTGCAACATCTCTAAAATTAGACATATCCTGTCTCAGAGTCAAACTGAAAAACTAGTTCATGCATCTACTACTTTGAGTCTCTAATTTGTTATTTTCAGGGTGTCCTAAAAACACCCTGAAAATACTGCAGCAAGAGTACTGACAGGGACTAGAAAGACAGAGCATATTCCTCCTTTATTGGCTTCCCTTCATTGGCTCCCTGTTAAACCCAGAATTGAATTCAAAATCCTGCTCCTCACATACAAGGTCTTAAATAATCAGGTCCCATCTTATCTTAATGACCTCATAGTGTTACTGAACGGAATCATGTGCAGGCTCTGGGTCGGGAACAATAAAGAGTCTTTATTTACAGAAACACCTGGAGAGCTATTTACAAAGTGAGGGAAAAGATGGGTTCCGGGAACCCACACGAACAGGGAAAGAAGCTTGCACTAAACACACGCTCCTAGGTCCACACTCCGTCCACGCTCCATGCCACATGCTCCTCTTCACTCTCCTCCGATCCACAAGAAACACAAAGCTCGATCCAATTCTCACACACTCGGTCGCACAGGTAACACAGGTCCAGGGAAATCTATTCACAAAGATACAAGAAGATTACCACAGGAAGATCGCTAGAAAAACATGAGAATTTTAAAAGGGAGTTTTGCCTTCCCACTGTTGCCAAAACACTTACTTATAGGGGGTAATGTGGGGGTGAACGTACAGACGACACATGAGCTCTAGCTTTTTCCTCAGACTTTATTCATCACCAAACATCAACTGTAGTGATGGGTCGGTCGTGAACGAAATGGCTCTTAGAGCCGGATCTTTGACATGAACGACGTGAGCCGGCTCCTTATCACGAGCATTTTTTTTTTTCCTTTCTCTCGCCCTCTCTCTCGCACTTTTTTTCCCACTTCACTCAGCATGCGAGCCTTGTGCTTTACGCTGGGAAGAGGGGGGTAGTTACACTCAGTAACACAGGAACAGAGCGGGAGGGAGAGACAGAGAAAGAGAGCCAGGGACAACAACGTCACATTAGAAAGGTATAGTAATCATCCACAACTATTTTCAGTTGCAGATGATAAAGGATTCAGAAAGTTTATTCATGCAGGCCCATATGACAGAGAATATGCATGTTCTTTTTGTTTTCATATTATAATTTATATTTAATTGTGTTGTGGTTTGCAGTGGTTTGTGTTGTTTCACTTTAAATTTGTAAAAGGAAAAAGCTGAAAATTTAAATAGTTAAAAGTTGAAATGTGAATAGTTGATTTTTGTATTATATGATTTATTTATTACATTTTATGTGGAGTGAATAAATAAAAGTATATTTACGGTGGCCCCTACAGACAAAGCACATACAAACTCCAAAACACGTACAAACTCTGAAGCACGTACAAACCCCGAAGCACATACAAACTCCAAAACACGTAAAAACTCAGAAGCACATAAAAAAGACAACAGAAGTGCTCCAGGATGCTAGGGCGCAGTGTTGAGCTTTTGTTACCTAGTGGCTACACAAGTCAGGAAGTACCAACGACCAGATTTGGTGTGTGGTAAATTAACTTTTTTTTAAAAAATTATTTGACTATGTATGAATGCTTGTGTATAAATACACAAACAATACACATGTGCTTTCATGCTTTCAATTGTGTAATTTAGGTGATCTAGGTAGCTCTGTTTTGGAAGTTCAGTTCATCCTAGAAATGTGTTTTGGAGTTTGTACGTGCTTTGTCTCTAGGGGCCAACACATATATTTATATATAAACATATATAAATAAAACCACTTTTTTTTACATTAGTAATTCCTTTTGTGCATAATTTTATATTATTGTTAATAATAAATTAATTAAAGCAACAAAACAACCTGAAGAGCCGGTTCGGAGCCGAAAGAGCCAGCTCTTTTTAGTGAGCCGAACCGAAAGAGCCAGTTCTTTTAAAAGAGCCGGAAATCCCATCACTAATCAACTGAATACATTGCGCCAAAACCCAGCAAATCCCCTCCTCCCGACCTGGGTGTGAGTGGAGCCCTCTGGTGGGCCACCACGGTAATATCATTGTTGGGGTTTTCTCTGTTGTATTATTGTAGGGTTTACCTCACAATATAAAGTGCCCTGAGGTGACTTTTGTTGTGATTTGGTGCTGTATAGATAAAATAATACTGAATTGAATTGAATTAAAAAATAAGCTGGTGTAGAATTGACTGAGATTACATTAACAAAACAATTAAATTCAGCAGCATGCTTTGCATTTCTCTAGTTTGATCTTTAATTCATGAGTTTTACTTTGAGACGCTCTGTGCAGGGATACCAAGATATTAAAGCAAGCAATGAAAGAAAACCTTAAGTGATGCTTATAGAGGATAAGGCTTATGTGGCTCTTTTCTTCTTCTTCCTGGCTTCACTCATTCTTGAACTTCACCTCTGTTATCCATCCCCCATTTGCTGCAGGGCAAAACAATATTTATCTCTGTCCTTGTTTATTCTCCTTTAACATTAAATATTAAGGGATCAGAGTGAGACATGTAGAGGTGCAGACAAAGACAGATGGGAAGAGAGCTTGGGGGAAAATTCATATTTCACACCCGCAGGGACTTTAAAAAAAGATAATATAAAAAAAGTTTAGAGGGCAAAAAGCAAGCTAGAAAAAAGAAAGGCAACAAACCATAACTGATGACTTTAACCCTCAGCTCCCATGTCCCCATCACTGTTATGGATCCAGAGTAAATAGCAAGCTGTCACACTGTGTAATCACATGGGAGTACCAATTCAAGAATCTGAAATTATTACTTTTCATCCAGTACCCACAAAAAATGTCTTGGTATCAAACCTTGTCAGGCTGGGTGTATAGCTGCTGTCTGAAAGGTACTACTGGCTTTGTCCGCTCCTGGAAAAATTCTGTGATTTGACCACATTAATCCCACTAAACACTGGACACGAGACAGATGTGCAGGTCATTTCTATATCCAGTCCGTTGGACGTCCAAATTCTGGACATCTCATCCACAATTTGGACATCCAACCACCAACGGCATTGGGACATTCAACATTTGAACTGAGTAATTTTTTGGAACATCCTGTGAATGTCTATGACAGGTACAGGAAGTTTAAATCATTAGTAAATGCAATTTTTTTTTTTTACAAACATCAACATTGTTGTTATCAACATCATACATATGAATACAGATTACCCATAAACAAACACAGTTTATTATGTGTTAGTCTATTGATTTTTTTGGTACATGTGGGCTTTTTTTTTTGTTGTTGTTTTTTTGCTATTTTACATTTTCATGTTTTAATTTAATTTAATTTAATTATTTAATCAACCAATTAAATGACCAGGTTAAAACTGCCATTTATTAAAATGTGTAGAAATATTAAAAACATTGAAATCCATGTTAAAATGTAAAATAATAATAGTTAAAGTATTTAGAGAAGGAGTACAAAGTTTTTAATAATTTAAAAGAGCATTTGCATGCATTTATATATAGTTCATTTTTGCAGGTATCCTGTTTTATTTTGAAGAACTCATGACTGTAAGAGAAAGTAAAAGCTGTAGCTGGACTGAGAGAAGTTGTGATGGAAAGTATGAGAAGTTTATGCAGATGTGTATGTATGAACTATCTGCTTGACAGCCTTTGTCAATACATGCATCTTGCAAACTCTCTTTGAGAAGCCGGGGACATTTCTGCTCAAAATCCACTGTGCAGATGCTCACTTTTGTTTTAGTGTCAAGAGCCCGCGCCACCTTGAAGATGTCAGCTGATCACTCTTCACTCATACTCTATGATCTAGTCCCATTTCAGAAGGTGGCACATTGTTCCACATCATTTTCCAATAACGTCATTTCATTCTCTCAGCCGCAGATGATAACTGGAAACACATACAAAAGAGTAAACAAGGCTACAGAAAAATTAATTGGTAGCCTATAGAAAACATGTCCTCCACCCTCTGGAAACATGGGACCACAGAGCATATAGAAGCAGTATAAAAACCATGTATAGTTTGATGTTGAAAAGACATCATTTGGACTATAAATAGCCAGTACAGGTCCAACGGATGTCAATGCTAAACGTTCAGTAGAGGCTGAAAAAAACAGGTCGCCTGGTGTTACAAGACATGTAACGCCAGCTGAGCTAAATGTTCTTGTAACCAGAGCTTGTTAGTAATATTTAAGAAAAGGCAACTAAAAGATACTGAAAGTATTAATTTTCAGCACTTTACCACAAAAATCAAATAGCTTTGCAACAATGCAGATTACTTAATACACTGTGTAAAACAAAGCAAAAAAACACAAAACAAAACAGTAAAAACAGTAGCCTTTTGATAAATTAAGCTGATTTAAATTATATTTCAACAACTCATTATAGGACCAGCCAGTTGGTTTAACAATTATAGCAAGTCTCCTCCTGCGTTTTCAGTTTTAAAACTCATACTATGTTGTTTTATCTAAAACTTTGTTAGGAGCTAAATGCAAAGCTCAGACAAGGCTGGTAACAGTTCAAAGACTTTTCAGCAATGCAGGAATTCTGTTTGACGATGGAATGCGACCAGTCAGGAAGGTGCTGCAGCAGGTGAGTGCCAAGCAGACATACTGCTGCCAGAGTGAGTGCAGCAGGTTGACTGATGAGGGTGGAGGGTAGCAGACTGAGGGAGATGAACTACTGGCTAAAGCCTGGCAAGGAGAAAAGGAAGAGAACCTGAGGCACTGATAAACACAGGATTGTGTAGCCTGAATGGTCTGGTGGAGAACAGAGCTTTAGTGTTCAAACGGCAGGATTGGTAGGTGAATCAGAGGTGCACAAATGAATTGGCAGCAGGATGAAAAGTGCACCCGAGGTGTAAAATGGTGACTCACAATAACACAGGGAAGAAGAAAAAAAACCCCCAAGAAATACATTAAATGAGGGAGAAGTGTAGTCTAAACCATGACAAAACTGTGCCTTTAGGTTTTACCGTGCTTTTTCTGTATTGCAACAGTCCAGTTGCTTCAGTTTAGTGGACACTAATTTAATCCCCCAAATACAGTTTAAATAAAGTCTGATTTTGCTAAATATTTGTCATAAAATGTAATATTACAATAACCATTTCTCAGTGTAGTGGAAAAAAGGAAGACGACTTTACACCTTAATGCTTAGGGTATTATCAGTGATTTAAACAGTCTTGCATTATACATGTGCATCAGGGGAAGAATGAAAACAACAGCACTGACATACAATTATAGGAAATGATAAAATGGCTCAAGGTAGGGCTAATCCTTATCATAAACAACTACAGACTGGAAGACTAATAGAAAAGATAAGAAAAGATAGTGAGCCTATGTAGACTTTAGAAATGCAGAAAATAATAAAGCTTCACAGAATCCTGGAAACTAGATGTTATCATGGATATACACAACTGTGCAAAAATCTTGATCACCCTTTCTTTATATTTTGATAGGAAAATAGGGAATAGGTGAAGCAACATGCAAACATAAATGGAAATATAGTATATGAGGCAAAAATGAGTCTAATGAGGTATTATTAGACTATTATTCTATTATTATTAGACTCAACTTTATTCTTCAGTACAGCCTGTGATCAGCTTTTTTTCTAATTTCTTTAACACTAGAACCACCAGGAAGTGTCACTTTGACCTCGTTCTGCAGGAAACAGCAGTAATGGCAAATAAATAACTTCTTGAAGAGGTTAAGTTTATAATTGTTCTCTAATTTTTGAATTGTAACTAAGATTTAGCATTTCGGATGGGGCTTCAGCAAACAGCAGATGGATCAACTGAAGGTCAACTGTGTCTCTCAGGTCCTGCGTCAGGATGTTGGAACTTTCAGGGACATGACTTTCAGATACTGTTCATCTAGTGTAGATCGTTTATTACGGGTGCCACTTCTTTTATCCTTCACTTACCTCATTTTTTTAAGCGCACACTGCAATTCCAGGTTTTCAGCTAATTACTCTTTTGGAATCACCTTGTTGGTGCAAAAATAATACTTCATGACTGTCAAACTGTATTAGCGTTGGCACTTTTAAAGTGGGAAATGGGAGCAAATTCCGTGTTTTTGTTATAGGGTGCTAGTAACTTTTTTCTTTTTCACTCACTATGTGTTTATACACCTGTGGTAGAACTTGACTTTAGTGGCCAAAGAAGTGCAGGAGACAGATGCTGTCCAGTGTAGAGAGTGATTCATTCACCATATTGTGACCAAACAATATTTACAAAAATAAATAAGAAACTCAACTCCATAGTTAACTCGGTACAAATAAACATAACTGAACTTAAACCAAACTAAGCTAAACTAAGGTCAAAATGCACACAGCTACACTGACCTGGTCGTTTCCCTGAACACCTGCATTCATCTGCTTAAATAGTCCATTCACCCCTGGACTATTCCATTAGGTAGGTGAGACAAACATTTCAATACTCAAATCTATACTGCTACTCCTTCCTAGCAATAAAACTCTAAGGTATAGTCAGTAGGAAATCTTTCCTGCCTGTGGCCATTTCCCTGTACAACGCATCCACTTAACACACTGGTTACTGCTACAACTACACATGTTTCTTTTCCAGCTATTTATTAATAAGTGACTTATATATATATATATATATACTACTATTCTTAGTTAGCGTATTGTCTGTCTTGTTAATGTTGGTTTATAATGGAGCAGTGTAACAAAAAAATAATTTCCCCCAGGGATCAATAAAGTATTCTGATTCTGATTCTGATACATATTACAACAAATTCATTTCTCTACAAGCACTCTAAAATCAGCTTTATTAAATTACAAAGATTCTCCCTTCTTCACCTAGTCTCTTCCTGTGACCTCAGATTAACCAGGAAGCTATAAATACAGGAAATAAAACCACATTTTCTCCTTTTGTTCCTGGAACACAGGTAGGTAAGGTGAGTTCAGACTACACAAATTAACAGTTAAAATAAATAACATTTTAACTTAACAAACTTTGTCAGAATTTATTTAAACCAAGAAGTTATGTTATATAATCTGTAAAAGTGCAAAACATAAACAAACCTGGGATAGTAGATGTTTACCTATTACAGAATACATATGAGATATGGCTAAATCAAAACAAGAATGTTAACTAAGACTTTGGACAAATGGTGTTCTCACCCACTTCGTCACAACACCTCTCTGCATTTAATTATTAGTTAGGCCCCTCTTTTGTGGATCCAGCCTTCAGTTTGGATTCGGGAGACAGACGCCATCTCTACTTGTAAGATTAGGCTTAAAACTTTCATTTTTGCTAAAGTGTATAGTTAGAGCTGGATCAGGTGACCCTGAATCCTCTCTTAGTTATGCTGCAATACGTCTGGGCTGCTGGAGGATTTCTTCTTCAGTCACCTTCTCCACTCACTGTGTGTTTATACACCTCTCTGCATTTAATTACTAGTCAGGTTTTCTCTGTTTTCTTAGTATTATTGTAAGATCTTTACTCCTTAAAATATGGTGTCCTGAGGCAATTTTTGTTGTGATTTGGTACTATATAAATAAAACTGAATTGAACTGAATAGTAACAAAATGTCAAAAGATAAAAAGACAAAACAATGATTCATCCATTGACTTGGGTACCTTTTAAAACAAACAAACAAAAAATACTTCTCTGAAAAGGATTGGTTACAAAGAGTGGACTGAAAATGAATGAACAAGAAAGTCTGTCTCCTTTAAGCAAAATACTAAGAAGTAAAGGAAACTGAGGTAACAAGACCTTTGCACAATGTTACACTACAGTAGAAGTATAAATTCATAACTCATACTGCTTTGTAGGTACTGCAAAGCCACTACTAGTATATTATTTAAAAATGAAAGCCACCACCTTAATTTTAAGGAACTGCCAAATCTAATAACTGAAACTTATGAAAGATTAAACCCAGATTGTAGAGCTTTAATTTATAAAGAGAGGCAAATCCAGTCACTTTATTGGCTTAATCATTCTCATAAATCATTAACTCTGGGTCTTGAAATCCTAAAAACACTATACTAAGTAAAAAATCAGATAAAATGATGGGTGCCAGTTGTGATTATATTAGAGCTAACCCATGACATTACATAGAGAAACATTTTATTAAAACACAACAGAATTTATAACAATAAAACAAAAAATCTCTGTATGTGTGTGTGAATTGGTGAGTGAAACAAAGGAAAGAATGCGATGCAGGTTCAGATCTGGCTGGTGTAGGTGTGGAGATAAGCAGACAGAAGATTTTAGAGCTCAGTGGGAAACTTTGAATTAACTTTCACCCAACATTACTCTTAACACAGAGCCAGACGAGCTCAAGCAGAGTCGAATTTTACACGAGAGTAGAGAGACAAGAGCACACACAGCCCTGTTCACAATAAGGACTGCACAGGTCAACAATGTAGTGTGCAGCACACCACGTGCTTTTTCATTTATGACACCTGCACGTACTGACAGAGGATAATGTTGTCAGTTATTTTTACTTTATAAATCAAGCTTTCAATGTTTGCAGTGCAAATTGTCCACAGCAATTTTTACGAAACTATAAGACAGTAAGTCTGTTACTGAAATACAGGCAGCAACCAAACAATCCAGTTACGTGCAGAGACTGAGAAAGGAGTGCCTGGAGAAACACTGTTGTATTTGGAGTCAGGGGACTGCAAGATGAAAGAAAAATGCAATATGAGAGTTGCTTCTTATTAGAACACTGAGAAATCCGGATGTTTAGGACTATGATTATCCAGATGATTGCAAAGATTCAGTAGGGAACTAGGACTCCCTGTAGACTGGCAAAAAGCTAATAAGTAGTATGAGATGCAGTCGCATGCACACGAAAGTTTACATCCTTATGGCTATAACTTCCACAGACATTAAGAGGGAAAGTAGCAAACAGGCACTGGTAATTCAAATACTGTATACTTGACAAGCTGATCATCAATAAGCATGAACACCACTCTAAAAGCAGTGATTTGGGGAGGTTATGGGGTTTGTAGCATTACAGTGTGTTTTAAAACAATGCCAGACATTAACAATAACCTCAGAGAAACGATTGTTGTTCCACACCAGTCTGTGGATGGTCATCAGGCCATTCCAAATGATTTGAAGGCCATTATTCTACGGTGAGAAAGATTATTTACAATTGGAAAAACATCAAAACAATAAGTTGCAAATATTCCCAGGAGGGGACATTCCTGCAAATTCACTGCAAGGTCAGACCATGCAATGCTCAAAGAAAACAGAAAACAGACTCAGACTCTACTGGCTTCAGTTAGGATGTTAGAGTGCAATCAGAAAACAACTGAACAAGTCTGGCAATGTAATGCACATTGGCAAAATCCAAACACAGCATATCAGCACAAACAACTTATACTAGCTGTAGAATGTGTGTCTGACTGATAAATAAAATGCCAGCAAAGAAAAAAAATCAAGTCGATGCAATGACTGACATCCTATGGCAAGACCTTAGAAAAGCTGTGAATGCTTACAAATATCCAGCAATCTGTTTTCTTCTGTTTACCAAATTCAGCACAGTAGGGGAGCTAGAGCTTTTTCCCAACTGTCATAGGGCAAGAGGCAGGGTAGACCCAGTGTGGCCAATCTATCACAAACACATAGCACCAGGCAACCATTCACACTCACATTCACCAATTAATCTAACCCTGTGCATGTGCGAGGAAGCTGGAGTACCCGGACAGAACACATGCAGACACGATGAATACATGAAAACCCCACACAGAAAGGCCCCAGGCTGCATTTGAACCCAATGCGTCCTGGCTGTAAGGAAACAGTGCTAACCACAGAACCATTCTGCCACCCACTTACAAGCATTCTTAGTTTTATTTTTTTTACAAACTGTCCTTAACATTTTCTTCTTTCTAAAAGGGTAAAAAGAAACAAACTATAGATACAAAGCTTTCTGCTTCATTAACTGGAACCAACCATCTGACAAATAAGTGGCTAAAGTAGCATGTGTGACCTACATAGAGGACAGACATGGAGACATGGACTGAAAATGAGCCAGGGGATTGAGTAAGTGTCAGAAATAATCATCAAAAGACACAGAGAAGCTCTGGAAGGGTTGACTGACTGAGCTGTGGTGTGGTTGAAAAAACAAAAACTGAGACAAGCTTGTTGGAATTTTTTTGTTTGTTTGTTTTATTGTCCTCAGTATACTTAAAGAGAAAAAAATTCAACCACATAAACAAGCATATGTGTGTCAAGCAAACACATTAACTATACATTATCAAAATGCATCAAACTCTTAAGGATATGCTGCTATAACTATTTAAAGAATGTTAGCTATGTTTATGTTTCCGTGATGTAGGAGCACATCCACATCCACACACTAGTCATTAGCATGTGTGCGTCTTTGATCACACTCGGGACACGCTTGCTTGTTTACTCCAGTGCAAGGTCACTCTTATCGCTTTGTCAAGTTGTAAAACTCAATTAGTGATTTATCACTTTGTTTCAGTTGGATGAACTGACATTCAAATTCATCATCGTCATGACTACATTACAGTATGTGGCCTGTGCAAAGCCCACGTTATTGCTTATCCATATATCACAATAAAAGAGCTGTATATTGCCTGCTTGGCATTTTCCAAATCTACATAATGTTCTGCTTTTCTGCATTGAGTGATACCTTCCTAGAACCTGTGTGCATGTTGGAAACTTGCCCAAGACAGATTAGTTACGCTAATGGTGTATTATGGTGCTAGTACTGTTATTCTGAAGGATATAATGGTTTGACATTTTTTTTACGTGTTACAGGAAGAAAGGCTGATACATCTCAGCGGCTCTACGTATCCTTGTGTGTAGCACTCTGCCTACACAGTGACAATGATTGTGAGAACCAACGCTTAGTTTACTGTTCATCCATGCCAAGCCAATAAAGTGTTCCTCATGGGTGATGACAGTATGCATAGGTCAAATGCGACGGCTTGAATTGAAAAACACATATTCTTTGCAGTTATAGCTCATTAGTCCGCCCACCTTTTCTTCTGCACATTTTCAGTGTAAATATTTAAAGAAAAAAAAAAGTAAAAAAGTAAATTTTGGAAAGAAATGGAAACAAAAAGAGAAAAAATATAAACATATGAATAGGGATGGGTACCGGTACCTGTACCTGTTCTGACATAAACGGTAGTAACCAGACTGAAAAGCAGCACACATTTCGGTGCTTTCTTTCGGTGCTTTTTTTTCCTGAGATGTCATACACTTTCCATTGTTTAAGCACTGCTTCCAGCCAAGAGTGATACCATATATGCCCTATAGCTGCAGAAAAGCCTAACATTGTTATCTTTTTACAAAAAAACAGCTGAACATGAGAGGTTTTTGGACAAAGTGTGTGTTCTCCATTCTTTAAGCACCAGTTTGAACACCGTTTAAGCACTGGCACCGTTTCAAAAGTACCAGTTTGGCACCGGTATCGGATAAAACCTAAACGATACCCATCCCTACATATGAATATATAGCTCAGTGGTGACAGTTGCTGCTTTTTATTACATGTTATTAATGTGCTTTTTTGTTGATTTATTTAGCAAATCCTCTAAATATTTGCACTGCTTTAAATTCAATTTCAATTTTATTTATATAGCACCAATTCACAACAACAGTTGCCTCAAGGTGCTTTATATTGTAAGGTAGACCATACAATAATACATACAGAGAAAAACCCAACAATCATATGACCCCCTATGAGCAAGCACTTTGGCGACAGTGGGAAGGAAAAACTCCTTTTTAACAGGAAGAAACCTCCGGGAGAACCCGGCTCAGTGAGGGGCGGGGCCATCTGCCGCTACCCGTTGGGGTGAGTGTAAATTTACACTTGGATTTAATAAATGGACAGGCCTCGTCTGCTCAACAGCCTTACAATATTTAAATAAATAGAGATAGCTGTGTAGTGTGTGTGGAGTGTGTAGCTTTACAATACTGAGGAGAACATACTCTACTGTAAGTGTTTATTTCAAAGTTATTTTACGGCATGTGTGCTGGGTTCATCTCTGGCCTATGGCTGGCTACAAAAGGAGGGTTTTATTTGTTTGAAGACATTTTATAATAGATTTACTTCACTGTTCGCAGTTATTGGTGGTTCCTGTCGCAACGCAATTCTCACTCAACTTCAAATTAAGGACACCCCGACCTGCAGTAATCACCTAACTTAATAAAACTGGGAATTTCTTTCCGTTAGTTGGTGCAAGACAGCCCCAAACCATAATGTGTTATCCACCATAATGCACTTTTGGTGGGATTATGTTTTCATGATGGTATATTGTGTCTTTTTTATGGCACATAGTCGATACTCCCAAAAACATTCATCATCCCAAGCGAAACATTACAGAACATTTTCCCAGTTGTGTTTTGGATTTCTCTGTTCTTTCTCTGTCTTACTCGCTTTGTCTTCACACCATAATGCCTGTTGATTGGTTTGTTTTAGGGCAGAATCATGCACATAGCTGTTTACAAAGGCTGAATATTAATTAAATCCTTTGGATGGTAATCTGTGGTTCATTTTTACCTGATCGCACACTTAGATTTTTCTTTTGAAATCAGCTCAGTGAAGCATAGGGAACGGTAGCCTATCACAGTAATAAATCATCCCCATTTATGAAAGATTGTTTAACTGATGAATCGCTAAACACAGACCAACTCTCAGTCTGGAGTCTTCTGACATCTTTTTTTTTTTTTTGACCATTTTAAGACAAAGATATTAATATTTCTGGAACGGAGAACAAACACTTTGGAATCACAGATACAGAGCTTACACTGGATAATAGTAATGCTCAAATGTCTGTGCAGCATATCTTCCCTTTTCAATTATTATGTTATTATGCTGTTGAATATGTATATATTTATAATATAAAGTTAGTTCAATTATGCACTTACAGCTTTTTAAAAAGCAATGAAAATAAAATTCATTTTCCAACTTTAGAATTGGAACCTAAAAAACATATGTAACCTACAGAAAAACACTAAAACACAACTAAAATACCCATAAGCCTTGAGAGGTGTGTTATCTCCACTGCACCTGGTTCACTGTCACTGTATGTTTGTTTCTCTTTCTCTCTGTGAAACTGGGTAGTGGAGGTCGGAGGGGGCCCTACCTGACCCTGCAGTGACACAGAGAAAGATAAGACACAACCAGGCAACCAGAAATGAAAAAAATGTGTCTCAGTATTTTTTTTTGCTCAGTTGGCTCAGGTGCTGTATAAAACTCTTATAATTTTAGTAAAAACCCTGTAATTTATCCTTGAACCAGTATGTTTTATGAGAATTTAATAAAAACACATATTGTACTAAGCTGTTATGGCTGCTATAGGGAAACAGATAAAAGTGATATTATCATAGCACACTGATGCATTATAATTACAACAGAAAATAGTTTATGTAGTAAATACTCTCCAGCCTAAGATTCTGTGCTATCTACGCTAAATTTTAAAAAGCTGTGGTTCCTCAAAATCTCAAAATATGCATTCAGTCATGATGATTCCACATCTATTAGTCTAAGAATCATAAGAAGTCAAATGGATTATTCAATAGCAATCCCCTGACAAGCTCGTGGGAAGTGCATCAGTGTGTGTCCTATTGTAGTCATGCTGGAGAGAGACACAAGGATTACTGATTTGTTACAGTCCAGTGTGTACTGACATGTGACCACAATCTTCTCTTTTTTCCTCAACAAAACACTCCATGTATTCCTAGGAGCCATTTCTGTTTTCGTCTGGTTTTTGTCAAAAACCACAGATGGTCCCAGCACTCATATCGTTAAAACAGAAAGGAAAAAAAAAAACAGAGACAAAGACAAAGACACACAATAAGCCAAGTGAGGCACCCATGACCGAGATATTAGGGTAGGTAAAAAAAAAACAAACAAAAACAATTTTAAGGTGTCTGTTCAGTATATACAGCGGTGTGAAAAAGTGTTTCCCCCCTTTCCGATTCCCTATTTTTTGTATGTTTATCACACTTAAATGTTTCAGATCATCAAAAGAATTAAAATTTAGATAAAGATAAAAGTAAACACAACATGCAGTTTCTAAATGAAGGTGGCCCACAGGTGGCGTTGGGTGAATAAGTGATTGTGCCCCCCACTCCACCAGCACATCTGCTATAACATCATGTACAACATGTATCACAACTTTGGAAAGCTGAGTTCAATTTCTCTAGCCACACCCAGGCCCGATTAATGCCACACCTGTCAGTCACCAATCAAGAATTCACTTAAATAGGACCTGCCTGACAAAGTGGAGTATAACAAAACATTCTCAAAAGCCAGACATCATGCCATGATCCAAGGAAATTCAGGGACAAATGAGAAACAAATTAAATGAGATCTCTCCCCCACAGTGAGAATCATTATCCACAAATGGTAAAAACATGGAACAGAGGTGAACCTTCCCAGCAGTGCCTGGCCAACCAAAATTACCCCGACAACCTGTCCAAGACATCACAAAAGACCCAAGAACAACATCCAAAAAACTGCAGCCCTCACTTGCCAAGGTCTGTGTTCATGACTTCATCATAAGAAAGAGACTGGGCGAAGATGGCCTGCATGGCAGAGTCAAACCAAAAACCACTCCTGAGCAACAGGAACATAAAGGCTCATCTCAGTTTTGCCAGAAACATCTTGGTAAACCCCAAGACAAGATACAGACGCATTAAACACTGTAAATGTTCATGAAAAGTCAAATTTATACTAACCAAAATATAGATCATGAATAAAGTACTTACAGAAATGTGTTTTTAGCAGACATTTAAATAACATTTGAGGGAAATATAAAGGAAACATTGGTGCTGCTACCTCAAAAGACTGGTTGTATCTTGGTTTTAAAAGATTTCACGCATTTAGTCATGTAGACACGGTAATTTGACCTGCTGACTTTTGGTTGTTTATGCCAGGCGAGTTGGTTTGAGTATTTTACATTCTGTGGTTTACAGAGAATGGTCCAGAGAAAAAAAGAAAAATATTAAATAAGACACAGTTTGCTGAAGAGTTGATTGAGTCTTGCTGATGCCAGAGATCAGAGGACAATGTAGTATCCTTAGTACCAACTGAGCATTGTTTAAATGTCACAGGCTCCCAGAATATTGTTGCTGACCATGTCCCTCCTTTATGAACACAGTATATTAATCTTTTGATCGCTGCTTCCTGCAGGATAATGTGCAAAACTCAAGTTGATTTATTGAACATCACAATAACTTCACTGTCCTCAAATAGTCTCTACAGTCACCAGATCCCATTCCAATAGAGCACATTTGGGATATAGTGCAATGGGAGATTCACATGATAGACATGCAGCTGACAAACCTACAGGAACTGTGTGAAGATATTGTGTCAAAATATGGACCAAAATCTGTGATGACTGTTTCCAGCCCCTTGTTGAATCTATGCCAAGAAGAATTAAGGCAGTTCTGAAAGCAAAAGCGGTCTAAGAAAGTGGCCCATGGCTGTAAAACATTCCCAACAGCAATGATGGAGCTCAGGATTCAACCTGAGGGCAACTGCTGTGTATAAAACGTCTTTGTGTCTCAGTTGCACAGAGTAGATTTTGATTTGCTGTTAGGTCCTGATATAATCTATCTCGGGAGTAATTGATAGTTCTGACTAGAAATAATGAATAGTTATGGATAATGCTTTCGCATGCTGTGTCATGCCATATTTCATTAACTGAAACAGCTGGAAGCAACAAACATTGCTTCAGCTCCTGTTGTCAGACCAGTGAGGCTGACTCCGATAACTCAAGCAGGTATACCATTCAGTGCTCTCAGATATTTATGGATCAAGGTTGGATCTGAAATGTGGAAAAAGTCTCACTAAATACTCCGTACAGAAAAAACAAGCTTACTTCGCCATTGTCTGGGGGAAGTGTTGTGTTTCTGTTATTTTTCCACTCGGCTCCTCCACCTTGGCTTTGCTGGTCTTGGGCGGAGTCTGGCACCAGGGCCAGCCCAGTCTCACCTGCAAGCCATTGGCAGCAATCAGCGGTCCTGCATTTAAGGCCAGCGCTGATTTCCACTCTTTGCCAGATCGTCTGCTACTCACAGTGGTAAATCAGCCTCCATGTATGAGTTCAAGTTTGTTTTCCAAATGTTAATATTCCGTCTTCCTGTGCTACAGTCTCCACGCCTAAGGACATATTTTCCTACATTTCAATAACTCCTTGGATCACTGTCCCGCTGGCCATTCTTGCAACATCCACGGCTCCTGTACCACTCACCTGCTCACTTGCTCTCAGGATTCCCCAGATCACTCTCTGCTAGAGCAAACACCTGTCAAAGGAATTCCCCTCCTGTATCCTTCTCTGTTTGGACACCTCAACACTTACCTGGACACTCCCCTTCCCCCTCAAAGCTCCACAGATCTGCCAAACAAAGTAAGGAGAATGCTGGTCATTTCCATAATCACTTCAACAGCTACCTCACCTCTACCTCTGTTTCAGTATCTCCTCACCGGTGACTCTTGTCTCTTTCCTGCCCCTGTGATCCAGTCTCTTGAGAAAAAGATGAAATAAACCTTCCATTCCTGTGAAACTTCCCTTCTGTTGAGTCTGCTTTTGGGTCCGCCTTTTTGATCCAGCCTTTTGATTGTCTGGCAGACTTATGTTGTTTTTTTGCTTATTTGTCCTTAGATTTTCTTTTTTGCCTGGCATGAGAATGTGTGAAGGAACATAGATCACATACTTCACTCATAACTCATTATGAGCTCTATATGAAATGGTATATTTGTAATAACCTGCTTCCTCAGGAAAGCAATCAAATCCTTAGTTTGCTAGATTCTGAGGATAAAAAGGATATGGTGACCTTGATTTTTCTTTATATGCAAACACTTGAGCTAATGACAGGAATGAAGGTGGAAAGGAAATATTTTTACTGTGGGTTCATGACTTTGTGGTGACATTACTTTCTAATTCGAGTAAGGACCTGGCAATGCAACTCGGTGATAATGTGGTAATAGTGGTGTAATAAAGTGGAAACAAGGAGAGCAGTAATTTGTAAGTTTTTTACCAATTAATTACCACTTTTGTATCCAAGTAATTATCTTGTATCAACATCAGTTATAGTTTGTGTGACAGGCTAGCAACAGGGTTACTAATGTGGAAAATAGTGAATACTCATGAGGAAAACAATCCAGCGCTACAGAAGAGGAGCGAGCACAAAGAGAGCAATGTTTTTTTTTAAGTGGCAGGTAATTTAAAATGCAATTGTTCAAACAATTCAACAAATTTCAGAAACAAAGCACAGAATTGTGCAATTTCTCACACAGTTTGTCTGCCAACTAAAGTTACAGGTGCTGTATTTCCCAGGAAGAGAACAGAGTGTGAGATGGCTTCACTCACAGAAGGTGAAAGATGTAAGAAAGGCAGGACAGGAGAGGAAGAAGAGAGGTTACATTTAAAGTTGAGGACTTCTCTGCAACATCTGTTAAATTGGAAATTTAGAGCTCACATGTAACATTAGGACAAACAGATTAGCTCAGACGTTCCCAAAGTGTGGGGCCCGCCCCCTAGGGGGGGCGCAGAGCCATTGCAGGGGGGGCGCGGCATGAAAAGGGAAAAAAAAAAAAAACCAACGCTTGGACACTGCTAGCACGGGCGCCCACACAAAGGCAAAGCAGGAGATGAAGCATAGCTGAATATGTTTCCAAACCAACTTCATTCTAAGCCAAAGACTAGAAAATATGGTGAAGCATATCTTCCCTTTGGTTTCACCTGCACAAATGCTGAGGTAGGTCTCCTTGCAGGATTGGTTTTCCCTTCGTTGGGAGCAGCGCTGGGCTGTTTAAATCATGGACAAACAGTATCCCACATTCTTGATTTGTAGTTCACAAACACTTGTTGTAATGACTAACTACTCTTGACATTTTGGAGATGTTAGCTCTTTATACAGTAAAGTTACAGTGGGATACAAATAACATCAGGCTGATCCTGCCACAATTTGTTCCCCGGTTCAAATCACGGACAAACAGCGTCCAACAGTTGTTTATGTTTTTGAACCCATTTTGCAGAGGGATTTTTTGAAAAATGTATTGATAGCAATGTTGAATATTATTACACAGAAAAAAACAACTACATGTAAAATAATTACACCGTGACGCCTCTGCCTTTGTAAATGGAGGGACAGTAACTGCATGTATATGTAAGCGTGTAAAACCTGCAGATAGTCAGATTAACAGTATTTCGTCTCTATCTGCCATTCTGCAATTCATCTCATGTAAACAATAACGTGCACACAGCGTGACGTGAAAAAAGGCACATACCTTTGACATTGCATGACGAACTCTGTATTCCTCATCCAGTAAACGCAAAAAAGGAGTTTTAAAAAATCTCCATTCTCGGTGATTCGAAACGCCGTTTACGTGTGGACGAAACAGCTGCGTTTTCAAAAATACCCGTGTAGGTGTGGACATAGCGTAAAAGAGTTAGTAGTTTATTTTCTTACTACCTGTAATTTATTGCAGATTACTTGTAATTATTTGCTTAATTGTTTACTAAATGTTTGAGGTGTGAAATAAACCGCAATGGAGCAAAATATGGGTGTGTGTGGTTGGAGGATGTGTTCGGGCGTGCGTGCGCGTGCGTGCGCGCGCGTGAGGGGGGGCGCGAACATTTTTCTTGTAAAACAAGGGGGGCCCAGCAAAAAAAGTTTGGGAACCACTGGATTAGCTTGTCTTGAATTTACAGCCAAACACTGTGTTGCCCTGGTGCACAGTGGCTGTGTGGAGTCTGTTTAGATGTGGAGACAAATACTAATATAACAAAAATAGTTATTTTTGTTTGTTCTCTTTGCACAAAAATAGTTAGTAGAAATGTTCTCCAAAGACTTTTTACTGTGAGTACATTTCAGAGTCTGTACTTTATCACTTTGACTACTTTCACTACACTTTTAAGTATTTGTACTAAAATTAAAAAATGTGCTGATAATGATGAAAAAGATGTTGGCTCCCCCAGAATAAACAAAAAATTCATTGATCAGGAATCCTTCGCTGCATGCAAATTTTTACAATTCATTCATAAATAAATCATTACATTCAAAGGACTTTAGACTACAAGAAACATTTGCCCATACAGCACTTTATTCTATGTACTCTGGAGGAATCCAGAGTACCCCAGGCACAGAGAGAACATGCAAACTCCGTACCACAGGGCCCATCTGCAGAAGATTCAAATGCAGAACTTTTTTGCTGTGGGTGACAGGTAGCCACTGTTAGCCCCAGAATTGCACATCCTTATTCTTGTGTTAGATGGGCTATCAGTGATGAGCTATGGGGTATCACCATGTGTGCACTCAGCATTTGTTACCTAGAGCCTGTGTCATCTGTCCTTACAGTTTACATGTCAAGTATGCACCTGTCCAACACTGTGTGTTGTCTCTATGCCTGTCTACAATGGAACTAACTCTGCTTTCAACAGTTGTCTTATTCTGCAAAATAGTATGCAAAAGTCTAAAATCCTCCCTCATGTATTTATATTTTTCAAGGAAAAGGGGGAATAGGTGCAGACATAAATGGAAATAAAGCAAGGGTTTAGTTTAGTCACCCTTATTCTTCAACACTGCCTGAACTCTGTTAGATAAGCTTTTTTGTAATATTTATACGTAGTCTTCTAGAATAGTTCTCTGGACTTCTTGAAGGACATTCAAAACTCTTCTTCAGAAGTGTTCTGAATGTGTTGGTGACCTTTTGTTCAATTCTCTGCTTAAATAATGGTCCCTGGGACTCTGGGTAGGCAGACTTTGCTCAGTTGTGTGTTTTTATATTCATGTATGCTTTAACTGCAGTATGTTTAGAACCACTGTCATGCTCAAGAATTAAGTTGTTGCCAGTCAGATGTTTTCTAGATGATACTGGATGGTGGACCGAGATCTGACCATACTGACTGTACTGCACTCATAATTCCATCAATTTTGTCAAAATTGCCAACACCACTGGCTAAAAAGCTGTTCAAGACCAATGGAGTATCTATCCCTCTCTTTTTGGCTCTGTTTTGTCACTTCCTTTTTTACATTTACAGTAATTTGAATCTGAAAATGGTGAGGTACAGGACTGGACTGAATAACTTTGACAGTACATCAGAAAGCCTGGAAAACTATTACAGTCTGCCTCCTTTTGAGACACACAACAGTGTATTGTTTTAAATTATTACCACTGTTAGGATATGCACAGGGTTGGTGTGACAGCATGGTGATGCTAGGAATAGGGTAAGATGAAGGGAGATGATAAAGACGAATAACTGAAAGAAAAAGACTAAATGTGAAATTTTAATTTGAGAAATATTATCTTTTTCATAACCATAGCTACATTTTCAATACACTGCAAGCGATGCATATGAAAAAAGTGGGATCAGGGGCAAAAGACTGGAAAAATTCTGTAATGCCATCGCCCATCAGTATGTCATGTCACACATTCAAGTCGTGAAGACAGATGTGACATCTCAACCAGCTGCAACAGCATGGCTGGCATTGTTTTCAGTCTGTCTTTCTGTATTTGTGTGCTAGTGGCAAAATGTGGATCTGAAGACACCTGCTGTAGCGAAAAGTAGCACAGAGAGTAGTTTGGCAGATGTATATATATCTGGCTGTATGTGGATAGATTTTGTTAACATGGTGATGTTGCTATTGCTGAGATGCATTCACTCAGACCCACGAATGCTGAATAAGGGGCACTGGAAATGAATCGTTTCCCACTTTACACCCCCGTCACACAATCTTCTGAAATTTTCATGCGTTTTAACTCCAGCTGAGACATATTTTCATCTTGTGTATGAAAATGTAAATAGTTTATAATTAGTGTGGTCTGCAAATTCTGTGTTGTTGCAGCTTTTGGGACCCCTTTTTCTCCAGCCTTGTGAAATTCTATTCAAGAAACTTGGGGAGCAAATGTACCCACACTAGTGTGACTTTGCTGTTAGCAATAAACTGTGCTAAGGGAGCAAACATTAAGCATGACATTTTGCTTTCAGTTGCACTTCAAAGTCAAACCTGTGCCCCAGTCCACCCCCGAGAACTCCCCACATCAAGATATTCATTTTGTGCCTGTGTGTCATTGTGCCTTTGCATTCTCACGGTTAGCTTTCTGTTTTCATCTTTCTCTCTTCAGTGCCTCTGTCTTTCTCCTGTATAGTATGTTAAATCTCTAAAATTAAATGTACATCAAGGGTTAGGGCTAAAAGTGAAAATGTGATAACAGAAAAAAATACTGGGAGGAGAGATTGTAAAGAGGGAAAAGTAACTAGAATGAATCGAAAAATATAGAGACATTAAAACCATTAAAGTCTATTTGGGGTAACTACAAGGAGAACGTGGTGTGTGAAGAAAAATGCTGGAACATAAAAATTGAGAGAGATGTGCGCATGTGTGTGTGTTTGTGAGAGAAAGCGAGGCAGCAGATGCAGTGTGGAAAATGCATGTGTGTACAAGAGCGAGATTTAAGGGGGGAGAGAGAGACAGAGCAGAGCAACACAGACTGGTAAGAGAGTGGGAGCTGCAGACTGAGAGACAGAGGAGAGTGCTGGAGAGAGCAGAGACCGGCAGCACAAGGCAGCAGCATGTCTGTTTCTATCTGACGACTCTTGGATCTCCCTGAGCACAGCTGTCGGGCTGCTGCTGCTGACGACTTGTGTGCTCACTCAGTGAGGGAGCGCTTGAGCGCGTAGTATACACCAGAGTTTACCAGTGGCTATGCATGTTCAACTCTACTGGTTTTCATAGCACTACCACACGTGTGAGAAGATTTAACCAGCTTCGCACTGGACCTGACTCAACACCCATGATCCCCAGCCAACCTTGGCATACCCTCTCATTAAGGTAAGGAGATCATTTATTTTACTGACTGGATGTGTTTGGCGTTCTAACCAGACTCGTACAACTTTTCTGTTTCTTTGCTCAAACATTGAATTTCTGATTATAAAGTATTGCTGTACAAGCTTTGTAAATTTAGAATACTATTTCTTTAAAATAAATAAACTACATGTAGCCAAGTACATATTGAGCTTGTCCCAAGCTCAAGTTTCACTGTTTATTGTCTGACCTGCTTAACATGTACACACATTTTTATAGACTTGCTTATATCAAGTGCTGAAATCCCAAAGCTCTTACATTACCGGTGAGATTCTAACGAAGACACAATCCTACTATGTTCTTACATCCAAGAGTAACTCTTTTCCTTAAGGAGTTAATGCAATAAAAGGTGACTGGGTGAGCGTGTAAGTGTAGGTTTAAAAGATTATGCTGTTGAGTTATTTGGTTTTCTTGTTTCATCATCTATTGAATTAAAGTCACTTTACATCTGTCATGTGACTCACAATAGCTATGGCTAAAATACATTTGACTCATTTACTCTGTACACTGAGTGTATTTTATAAGATGAAGATTCTATTAAACTTTGATTAACCTTGAGTAACATGGAGCAAAATGTACCCCTGCCATACACGCGACTCGGATTTCCCGGTTGATGTGTCTGTAAATTGTGTCAGTGAATGTACTTGTAGTGAAGACTCTCATAAAACATAAATAGGGATCATCAGTGTCTCTCCTGAGGAGCTTGACCAAAGATACGTTGCTCCCTCAGTAATGCCAGCTGTATCTATCAGAATCTCTCTCTGTCTCTCCTCATGTTGAGACTCCAGTGTGTCTAACTCTATTTGCTTTGGTGTTTTATGGTGAGTTTACCATCAGAGTTTGACACGGAAAGGTCAAATGTGAATAAAGACTTTCTCGTGTTAATGGGCTAAGAACAAATCCTTTATGTTGGTTATCTTATGAGCTAACCAAACTCAATACTCGATTTGATTTTATCTAATCAATTCTGCTCAGTTACAATGATGCCTTCTTGAACTGTTGTTTGACGCAAAAGCTTGCCCAAATAGGTAAATCAAATGTGATTGCCTTCAAGCTTTTTGGTTCTCTAATTTAATCACAGCTCGATAAAATCTTTATCAAAGGTGTTTAGTGCTAAAGATAAAAACAAAAGTATCACGGGGAGAAATCTAACCGCTTGTGCATCTGTTAATTTGATGATCACAGCATCGCTAGACTAGAAAAGCCTGACAGGCAAAGCAAAGACATTTAATTACTTACGGAGGCTATATACAAATCAGCTGCATAATATTTGACTTGTAAAACAAACAAAGACTCTAAAGGCAACTTGTAGCATTAGGCACTAAGACTTTAGCAGCAGTCACATTGTAAGGTTGTTCTTACAGCACAGAAGATACATCAAACTGAAAACAAGTCAATGCCTAGAAGTCTTTGTTGTGTCCTCTAACCATTCCTCAGCAGCTCTTGCAGTGTGACAACATTAGAGATCAGAGCCAGCCTTTACTTCCCATGCACATCACTATGCCCACATCCCTGTCACCTATGCATTGGTTTTCCTTCCTTCTACTAACCTCTGCAGAACATTTCTGACCCTTTCTACCCACCACAGTTTGTCTCTTTTCAAAAATCTCGTAGGTCCTATCACTTATCCACATTTAGCTCTCCAAGGAATGACTGTTTCTAATAGGATATATACCCCAGCTTCCACCCCCTCCACATAACTGACACCTTTGTAACAGTATTAATTAATCTCACCTGTCAGTAGCTGGTAGTTGTATATGTCCTGTATAATGATGAGGATCAGACATGGGAAAAGATTAATGTTAAGGATTCAAGGACCACAAACGCCTCCACTGATAAGATATCAGCAGAGGCAAACAAAACACTACGTAGCCACAGTAGTGATTTTAAAAAGGAACATGATAAATATCTGAGATACAGAAAAAGTACTGATGAATTAAAGTTTCAGTGAATTTCAGTGGAAGGTTTAGCATTTGAGAATAACGCAGGGTCTTAAATCAAACAGGGAATTCTGTGGAGTATTGATTTGTAGTGGGACTTAAACAACCTGACTAGAGGCAGTTGCAAAGTAGACTTCTATGTGAAAAAGCTGACATTTGAATTTCAAATATTTTAATCAATATGAATAGAAAGATCAGTCCGAGGCGAGGACCAATTTCTGGGGCACATCTTCAGATGAGCCCAGGAAGCTAAAAGTGGTACTCTGGGCAATTGCATTGAAATCTGCCCAACAGGATATTATTCAAAGCCTTCCTACATGGGTCTTTAAGTCTTCAGTTTAAAACTGATCCACAGAGTCAAAAGCTTTATAGATGTCAATAAAAAGCTCAATGTTGCATGCTGTTTTTATCTGGATAAATTGTATAAGTTGCCACAGAGAGATTAACCCTCTCAGGCTCAAAGTAAACTTTTTTTTGCTAATGCACAACCAAGTCCTGCAGTGGTACTTCTGAGTAAAAAAACCCCCATAAAATATGTATGTGGGGTAATCAGGTTGTTAGTTTTTAACTGTTGCAAATCAGCAAAGCCTGTCTTGAGAGGGTTAAAAAGATATGGCAAAAGCAGAGTAATAAAATCCACTGCTAGCTTTAAAAAGTAAAAGTTTGAGGTTTAAAGGACCTGCTGACTTCCTGGCTTTTAAATGTTTGAGGGCTTTATGCACCTGTGGGACTGTCTCTGGAAGAAAATTAAAGGAATAACTTATGAGAATATTATCATTAGAGCAAACATTAGAGGGACTCTGATAAGTAATGTTAAGAGAATCAGAGAAAATGAAAATCTTGTTCAGACTGGCAAGAATTTCAGCCTTATCAGAAATTCTTTATGAATCTTTAAAGATCTTTGTGACCTTGTTTTTGTTTCAGACATTTTAAAGATCAAATGATTCTTTAATCTTAAAAATTGAGCTATTAGTTGCAGGTCTAACATGAAGTTATGAAGACATCCCTTTGACTTCAGTGAATGGTGAATCTTTTTGTCTTTCATTTCTGACATTTAAGATCCTCATAATAATCGCTGGTTGATGCCCTACTGATTATGTATACACCTATTTGTGGCACATGTTTGGTGTGTGTGGATGAATGCGTGTATGTATGTGTCATCTGACTCTGACTTTATTTATTTATAACCCATGATATAACCCAGCTAGTCGCACTGTGACTTTATGGAGGTGTCATTTCAAGCATCAGTTTCCACATCAATGTGGGAGGGAAGGCGCTTTGCAGTGACGTGCCAGTGGGTGTGAAAGGCTGAGTCCACAATAAATCAGGTTTATGGAGCAGATGAAGGAGAACTCCCAAGTACCTTTGTATTAGGAAGGTGATATTTTATATTGACCACTCACCACATCTGCTCTTTCTTCAAGGTGATTACATCATGTTGGTGTCCTGATGTTTCCGGACTACTACTTTTTTACTCTATTTGCTCCTGTTATTTTACATCTTTCCTTTAAAATGGGTTGAAGAGTTGCCAGAACAAATTAATGTAATCTATTTAGTTGGGGAAAGTGCTAGCATGCTAGAACGATAGTCAAGGTTACGTCATTGATTATGAATAAAGAGGGCATGCACACACACATGAACACGCACACACTCAAAAAAAAAGACTTATTACCCTTGTTTTTATTGTGAGATGTAAGTGGACGAGGTCACTGACAGTGTATAGGAGTGCATTATGAATGAAAATTCATCATATTTCCAGTGGAAAGTCACACATGTGGTTATTATGTTCACACACAAACTGGCGGAAAGGCTCATTGATCCATTAACTTGTAAAATCAAGCGTGTGGATGTGGGCCAACTAAATCATGTTTCATTTACTTTTGCTAACTTGATGTCTGTCATTTGAATTTCATCTTTTTGCACATTTAATGAAGATGCAGAATGAATGTTTGAGAATCTTACAGGAAAATGATAAATGATAATCTACTGTTAGTAGTTGATGTATTAGTACATCTTAATATGCTTCTACCATAATTAACTACGTAGGTATAATTGAATTATAATTGCATTTAGTCGGTTACAGTGTATACGGACAGACTGCTGTGCAGTGTTTTTGTGTTATTACAATCAGTCCAAGTCTTGGGTGATAGAACAGCAACTCGTTTTTTTTTATTACTCTATTTGGTCTAATGCAACAATAATATTTATTATCTTACAGTCAAAGTAATAAAGGTCAAAATTATTTATCGCTTCTTAAAAAAATTCAAACAGTCTTTTTATAATCTTTATCCTTTATATGAAATTTTAAAGGCTTAAAAACAAATAACAGGATCAATAAAATAAATCTTTTACATATCTGGCCCTCCAATAACACTGCTCACTTTTTTCCAAATTAAAAAACAAAAACAAAAATAAATAAAACCCAATACCAAACCATATAAATAACAGATCACAAATCCCAGCTTCATTCAAGAATGTCTTAAACAGAAAGTTGGAAAATGCTGCTTAGGGCATTATGAGAATCAGAACAAGTGTAAAGCACATAGTTTTCTACAAAGAGCTTTTTTAGCTGGAGTCTGATCTCAGAGCTTCTAAAGACCATAACAATTTTGTCAAAGATTTCCCCTTCTTCCCAGCACAAATCAGCAGAAATCACAGGACATGCCCAAGGGATAATGTGACATCGAAGAGCACAATACACTCTTTGCTTTCATTCTCATTTGTTTCTTACCACATTGAGAGTTTAATACATTACAAATACACAGAACGGCTGAGAACCTCAATTTACATCAAAAAGACCTTTTTTTTTCTCTTTAGTCTATTTATAGACTACTCCATTTGAAATCCTTAGCTTTTCCTTGTACGCAGCACTATCTCTACTCTATGCTTCGTATGTGGACCATATGAAATTGCATTTTAAGGACAAACACAAAGAGCTAATAAAAGTTAAGAATTTCTTGACTTCCTCAGTGTGTCCAAACAAGCATTTCTTTGCAATTTAGTGTCCTAATCTGCAACTTGTGCGTAGGAATGCAGTTTAACAGCATTAATTAAATGAATCCAGTTTGGAGTTACTAATGTGATTCATTAACCATGTCTTGACGTTTTACTTTTGCTGCATGGGGAAATCATGTTTGCTTCTCACTATCTGCTCTGTTGCAGCTGCGGGCTCAAGTAAAAACAAACACAAGGAAAATCCTCTCAATTCTCCAACCTACAATGAATATCAGTTATTGAATTGGTAATATTTTGCATGCATTTTACACCTAATGTTTGCTGAAGGCAGACACATTGCACTTCTTGCTTCTCATCAGATGTTAACACTCTGAAAGCTGAATATACACTGTGTAAGGCAAGAGTCAAAAGCCCGCCAATAAAACAATTGACATTGAGTGGCTGTAATTTGACAGTAGCTGTGACAACTCATTGAGGTAGTAATGGTTCTTTAAAACGCTTAGTAAAAAAATCCCTTCTCTGAGTTACCATATCCTACAATACTAGGTGTGACATCATCACATGAAATAATTTGCCTTCGATTGTGATGATGCCTAGCAACTAGAGTGACAGGCTACACCCATTGCCTAGCAACAGCGAAAAGGCACCTAAAATGAGACCGCCAACCTCTAACTTCAGGGTGCACTTACAGTGGGGCAAAAAAGTATTTAGTCAGCCACCGATTGTGCAAGTTCCCCCACTTAAAATGATGACAGAGGTCAGTAATTTGCACCAGAGGTACACTTCAACTGTGAGAGACAGAATGTGAAAAAAAAATCCATGAATTCACATGGTAGGATTTGTAAAGAATTTATTCGTAAATCAGGGTGGAAAATAAGTATTTGGTCACCTCAAACAAGGAAAATCCCTGGCTCTCACAGACCTGTAACGTCTTCTGTAAGAAGCTTTTCTGTCCCCCACTCGTTACCTGTATGAATGGCACCTGTTTGACCTCATCATCTGTATAAAAGACACCTGTCCACAGCCTCAACCAGTCAGACTCCAAACTCCGCCATGGCCAAGACCAAAGAGCTTTCGAAGGACATCAGGAAAAGAATTGTAGACCTGCACCAGACTGGGAAGAGTGAATCTACAATAGGCAAGCAGCTTGGTGTGAAAAAATCAACTGTGGGAGCAATCATCAGAAAATGGAAGACATACAAGACCACTGATAATCTCCCTCGATCTGGGGCTCCACGCAAGATCTCATCCCGTGGGGTCAAAATGATCATGAGAACGGTGAGCAAAGATCCCAGAACCACACGGGGGGACCTGGTGAATGACCTGCAGAGAGCTGGGACCAAAGTAACAAAGGTCACCATCAGTAACACACTATAACGGCAGGGAATCAAATCCCGCAGTGCCAGACGTGTTCCGCTGCTGAAGCCAGTGCATGTCCAGGCCCGTCTGAAGTTTGCCAGAGAGCACATGGATGATACAGCAGAGGATTGGGAGAATGTCATGTGGTCAGATGAAACCAAAGTAGAACTTTTTGGTATAAACTCAACTCGTCGTGTTTGGAGGAAGAAGAATACCGAGTTGCATCCCAAGAACACCATACCTACTGTGAAGCATGGGGGTGGAAACATCATGCTATGGGGCTGTTTTTCTGCCAAGGGGACAGGACGACTGATCCGTGTTAAGGACAGAATGAATGGGGCCAAGTATCGTGAGATTTTGAGCCAAAACCTCCTTCCATCAGTGAGAACTTTGAAGATGAAACGAGGCTGGGTCTTCCAACATGACAATGATCCAAAACACACCGCCCGGGCAACAAAGGAGTGGCTCCGTAAGAAGCATTTGAAAGTCCTGGAGTGGCCTAGCCAGTCTCCAGACCTCAACCCCATAGAAAATCTGTGGCGGGAGTTGAAAGTCCGTGTTGCTCGGCGACAGCCCCAAAACATCACTGCTCTTGAGAAGATCTGCATGGAGGAATGGGCCAAAATACCAGCTACTGTGTGTGCAAACCTGGTAAAGACCTATAGTAAACGTTTGACCTCTGTTATTGCCAACAAAGGTTATGTTACAAAGTATTGAGTTGTATTTTTGTTATTGACCAAATACTTATTTTCCACCCTGATTTACGAATAAATTCTTTACAAATCCTACCATGTGAATTCATGGATTTTTTTTCACATTCTGTCTCTCACAGTTGAAGTGTACCTCTGGTGCAAATTACTGACCTCTGTCATCATTTTAAGTGGGGGAACTTGCACAATCGGTGGCTGACTAAATACTTTTTTGCCCCACTGTACTTGAGTCCCCAGCAGTGTGCCTGGATAATCGGTTCTCAGAAAAAGTACAGCAACACACACAGAAGCTCGATTCAGTGGATGTTAGAGATTTACACGTTAGATGATGTGCTTCTATGGCTGAAAAAAAGTACACAGAACATTTTATTTTTTACCATGGTTTTAGATTTAATTAAGTCAATAGTGAGTGTGCATCCCTTCAAAGGCAATTTTGCAGCTGTGGTTCCTGCTTATCACACTCAAAAAAAAAGTAGGGACATTTCAATTTGATGACAGCAACATGTCTCAAAAACAGAGCTATGTTTGCCCCTCTTTAGCTTCCCCTTTTCTTTTAACAACAGTACATGAATGTTTGGGTACTGAGGCGATCAGCTGCTGGACTTTTGGGAGAGGAATGTTGTCCCATTATTTTCTGATAGAGAGGTCTAGCTGCTCAACAGTCCAGCTGTATCCATTTGTTTCATCATGCAAATGCCACCAGATATTTTCAGTTGGCGAAAGGCTGCAGTATGTTGTTTCTGCAAGGCCTAGCCTGAAATTATCTGGATGAGAACATGTTGAATCCAAAACCTGTACTAACGTTTCACCATCGATGGCAAAGTTGAAAGAGTTTGAACTAAATTCTTTAAAAATTAATGAATTAACTAATTAATTAATTTTAAAGTCTTTAAAATTAAATTTGCAAATTATGATTAAATACGTATTAAATAATAATAAAAAAAAGAATGAAATTTAATTAAAATGTCAAAATTAAATTATTGACTAAATCAAATTAGTGACTTACACTGTTGCCAAATGGTGATTGAGAATATGCTGCTATCATAAACATGCTGCAAAATTTACAGTACTACAAGCTGATGTCCCTCATACAAAATGTTTTTAGTCATGCTAATGGAAATTAAACAGTCAGGATTTCAAAAGAAATCATGCTGAACACATTTAACAACAGCTATATTTAAAAGCATTTGTATTATGAAGTAGTCAGAGGGAAACTTTGCAGTGTGTTTGTAAGCGATGTCATATCACTGAAGCTGCATACAAAACAAAAAAACTGGCATTTTCTACAATTTTAACAGTGAATCAGTCTAAGATGATGCAGGGTGAAGTGGAACAAGAAGGACCTTCCACACTGAGGTGTAGATGAAGAGCTGCAGGCAACAGTCGGAATCCAACTTCTGAGCAAGGTAACCAGCTCCTTTGACTGTGCCCTGCTGTTTCACAGGCTCACGTTCAGCATAAAATCAGATCATAATGGTTCCCTGAATAAAGAAATAATGCCAATTGCTCTCTCCCTTTCTCATCAAAAAATTAGCAATTTCTTTTTGCTTCCCCTAGAATTGTGTAATTTCCAGCATTGAACCATTTAAGCTGTTTTATTAGGAGCAGCTAATCAGAGTTAAATGTCCAAATAGAGTGTTTTTACTCAGCTGTGTAGCTGCAAATTGGTTATGGGTTTAGTTTTGCAAAACTCTGCAGAATTTGTTATGGATAAAGTTACAGTAATAGCATCAGCCAACTACTGCCTGCAGTATAAAGACTCACATGTTCAGTCAGTCCTATACTGTGAATTGTTAACCTAATGTTTGCCTTAGTCAGTGAATTTAAGAAATCCATGAGGAATTTCAGTGGCTGCTTAGTGGCTTTTGGTATGTTAGTATATTCAATTCTATATTGAAATTATTATACAAAAATTTCCAGGTTACACAATGTTCATAAAGTTGACTGAAAAAACAGTCTTGCTTGCTAGCTTTACAAAAAGAGATCATGTGATGTGGAATTAAATGCTATCTACCAGGCTGAGACTGTGGCCACAGTAATTGCCTACATTAAATGGTCTGTGTACAACATTAAAAAAAAAAAAAACCTTCTGTGTTCACAGTCATTTCAGAGTTTAAACAGCACAGAAGTAATTTTCATGTTTCTTTAATTGGTATCATTTTTAATTGGGATTTTGAGGATGTCACAGGTAAAGTTTTCACTGAGGGCAAAGAGTACCAGAGGTCTACTAATTATGACAATGGTAAATGCCTTAAATACCCAACTGTGTTCCAATTAGGGCGTTCAACTCTCAGCCTAATGCTCACACCATAACCACCTTTAGTGGAGGGCATCTTTTCATTTTTTTTCTCTAAACACTGCGTCACACCATTCGCATGTATACCGTTCTCTTCTCGTACAGCCTTTCTTGAGCATAGTTTTCTTTTTGAAAAGCAAAATTGCTACTTGAGTTGAAGCTGATATTCACCTGTAAGTCGAGTTCAGCTCCAAACCCACTTCCCTTCTCTTGTGGTTCTCTCGCCCATAGTCACAAGTTCCCTGGCTATAAAAAATTGCCCTCGGCGTGCACACAACTAAATACAAGTGTTGATTTATTTAGTATGGTGCAATATTGATATTATCGCAAGTGGCACAATATTCATGTGCTGTGTTGCCTTTTTAAAATTAGATTTACTCACATTACAAGGAGATTAACTCAGGTGAGTCAAAGGTTGAAAATAAAAATCTTTTCTGGCACAAACTATAACCTTATAACTCTATAATCAAAAGTGTTCACCCAACGCACAGCTTTAGTTAACTATACAAAACAGTAAACCGGTAAATGACTGACAAACATAAATCTAAAATGTTCAGACAGCTCTTTAAGTTTTGTTGTGACATGCTCATAACATTTGATCTCCTCTTGATGAAATAAACAGACGGTTTAAAAATAAAAGTGTTCTTGCAGCAGTAAGCCCTGGCTGTGCAGCTGCTTCCTACATGTCTGTGTCACAGAGTTATGTGTGTTATGTACTGTATATGCTTCAGTAGACAACTTATGTAACATGCTGGTCTAAATACCATAACTGATGCAGTGTGGCTACACTTTACATTCTGGACAAATATTATAAAAATGAAAAAGAAAATGTAACTGTGTCGTAATTGCAACCAAAAAATAAGAATTAAAAATGCTTGAATTATACATATTTGACTGTAACTCTCACATTTGACTAAGCATTGTAGACACATGAGCCCATGCTGCATGCACACTGTGCTTTAAGCTGTTTAATCAGCTATTGTTTAATATGGTTACACAGAGATGAATCCAGCCTTCTGCCATTTACAGTACCCGGATGAGAAATACTGTATACTTTGGCTTATGTACAGCAACTTGTGTGTGTTAGAGGGTGTGTGTGTGTGTGTATTAATACCCATGTGTGATTATCGGAAAGCGTAGTCCCCCCCAGGGAAGAAATATCCTAAATGACGAGCAACCAAATGTCAACTATCCTTATCCTCATGTTCTTAATGCATTATGTATGAGGCTGTCACTCTCAGCTTAGACTATAAGGACAACATGAACATGATTTTGCACACATACACCAGCACACTAGCAAATGCATAAATAAAAACACATATACACACACACACACACACACACACACACACACACACTGTGTGCTAAATTCCATCACATTTACACACTCAGTTATATTGGTAATTTAATAGGTTGTGTTCATACTTGCCAGATGTCTGTCTCTGTTCCTCTTTAAATATGGTGCTGTAATCTCCCAGACTTAGGAAGCTACAATACAATAATTATATTACTGTGTTTCATATAGCGTGTGTCATATATTGTCTATATGTGATTATTAAAATGTGCCTACACTAATGTTAGGCAAACACATTTAAGTTGGCAAGCTGAATAGACATATCCAACAACCTAGCCAGCAAGTATAATAAAATCAACACACTGTTGGATTTAGAACTGATTATCATGTCTTTACAGCTGGAGCATGTAGCATCCTGTTAGTATGTGTCTTTTGTCTGGTTTTCAGTTCTCTTCTATCTGTAAATCCATATCCATACACACAAACAGAAATACTCTCTCTCTCACACGCACACATGCAGATGGATATATTTAAATATTTACTACTTTGCCATCTTCAAAGAAAAGCAAGTCCAATCACTCAAGTAAAATCAATTTGCAACAGCAACAAATTTGTTCCCAAGATGCATCCATGGCAACAAAAATGGGAAGTACCCATTTGTTGTCTTTCATAATCCTCCCTCCAGTCATTCAGAATAAAGCATCAGCAACACCTATGCAAGATTAAATATATAAAACCAAGAATACCAGATTCAGGTGGAGAAACTCTGTACACTGCAAACTCCCACATGTGTTATGCACACAGGCTTAAACTTCGAGGTGATTCATTTAGGATTCACTATGGATTCTGACAAGCAGTTAGTAGAACAGTCCACATACCTTACAGTGTCGCCTCTTCATCTCTCACATTCTTTTCCTCTGAAAGATTACATTACATCTCTGTGCTATTCTCCCTCTTGCCATTCCCTTTTCATGTCTGACACAGATCCAAATCCCCAGTACCACCCCACACCTTCTATCAACCTATAACCACCTCATTTGTGTCAGGTCTGAGGGTGACACACTCTGAATTCTTTAAAAAATGTAGTAATATGATGCTCACCAGTTTTAGATAAAGAACCAGAATTTGAAAATAACCCAACTGTTGAAAAACTCACACTGCAGCAGACATGTTCCACCAATATACAAATAACTCTGTATTGTACCTGCTGATATGAATGAACCTCCTACCTGTTTGCACCTCCACTCTGTGCACTGGACATCCTACTGGCACAAAACAGTCATCCACACATGTATTTTTCTACAAGGGAAAAATGCATTTCAAGGTCAGGAAAAACAGCTTCCACTGGCTGTTCCACTCACATGAATAGGGTTTTAAAAGACTACAACGTTTGGAAAAAACATGACTGCCTGTGTCCGATATGCTAAAAATACTCGTTTTTATGCTATAAAATATACGTTGAAAATTACAAAGATGTACTGTATAATGTATAAGGCAGGATCCTTTTGGTGTATGACATCAACAGCTTATCAGCAAACAAAACCTTTCTACAAAACCCTGACATCAGGGTTTTGTAGAAAATTACTCATAAAAAATATCCCTGCTGACCATAAATGCTCCAAAAGTTATGCAGTTTCAGGGATTACCTAGTTATTTGTACCTAATGATTTGGCATTTACCAAAGGTACTCAAGACTTCATGTTTTCCTAATCTAAAACATCCAGAACAAAAAATATTATTAAAAAGCCTTCACACCATACCGTAAAGATAAGAGACATGAAAGTGCTACAGAGGCCTGGAGAAGTCATACGTCAGCTAAGTTTTATGATTAATTCTTGACACGAGGCAGCAAAAATTAATTAGTGTTCACAGAAAAAAGTTATAAATGTCATCATGCCAAAATTTTCCAGGAACCCATAAATTGTAGAAATTCATAGAAGTGCTAAAACCACCTGCAGCAGGGGTGTAATTTCTAGTTGTTGAAATCTGTCACTGTTGCCAAAGTATCAGAATTTTACAATTTACTTATTTAAAGAGTCTATATACTACCAAGACTACATGAAGTACTTTCTGAAAGCCTGCTAGAAGATGTGAATGCTGCTTTAAGGCCAATCCATCACTCAAACCAAAGTAGCTGATTTACACCAAGGCAACAGTGATTCTTGAGAAGCTTGGCAATAAGATAAACAGTACCCAGCAGCAGCAGTAACCCCCATGATGGCCAAGATCAAGGTAGCACAGAGAGAAGTTAGCCAACTGTCAGAACTGTAGAAAGGTGTGATGAAGAAAGGGCTGCCTAAAAATACACCAAGCCACTGGTGCCTGAGGTCTTATGATGGCCCAGGATCCAGAAACCATCACAGCGGCAGACATCAGAGAAAGTAAAAAAAAAAAAAAAAAAAACTCTTTCACAGTGTGTCTTGTGTAATGAACATTGTTTGTTGTACAAAGCTTGTGACTGATATATTCTTATGATGTTATTCTATATAGTGGAAAAACAAAAAAATACTGTAAAAATACAAGTCAGTGAATAACAGTATATTTTAGACAAGAATACAACCTCCAGTATCTCATATTAGAGACTCATATTTTACTGCCACCTTCTCTTTTGCATTTCTGTGGAAGGGTGAGTTGAACAAAATATAGCATCATTCAAGCAATGCACTTACAAATCTGTGAACCTGTGATCAGCAAAAACACTTTAGGGAGTTTAGGGATCAAGAAATACAGCACATTCATGGCACAAATGATAGTAAAGGAGGTTGTGGAGTTTGCTTTTGTGACAATGGCTTGAAGGAAAATAGAGTGCCACCCCCTCTATTTGCTTTTGGCTGGTGCAGTATCATTGGGGCATTGATAGGAATATGTGTGTCATTGATGCCATTTATATACACTGTATACAATGTTTCCAATCAATCCATTGTCTCTTGGAGCTGTGCACCATTTGAGACGCCAACGCATACATACAAAAACCAATTCATATCAAAATTCATATGAGGCTCCAATTCAATACAAAATAACAGTGACACTAATAGGATTTCACCAGTGTATTGTTTTACTCCTTAGGTTTGACTTAACAAGTTCAGATACAGTGTCAAACATGTTTAGACTCTATTTATCTACATAAAACTGTTGAGACATTTGACCAAGCCACAAAGTCTCATAATCTCCCGCTACTTCCTACTTTCTGTGACTAGCACGAAATGAGAATCCTCTGTTTGCAGGATCTAAAAGGTTAAGACAACTTTATATATTTACTGTTTATTAATAGTCAGAGAATTAAGTGGAGAATAATTGAACTTCACAGACAGATAATCAGATCTGACTGGATAAATGTGCTCTTTGAGTGACAGTAGCATCTGCCTTGTGACAACCTCAAAGGGGAATATTTGTGTCAGGGGGCTGGGTCTGTGATCCAGCATTTTGAGTTATTTTGTGTTTTTTGATTACTTATTAGATAAGGTTAAGTTCTGGGGTTATTATTAGTTCGTCTTAGTTGAAGTTTAGTCTAGTTTATGTTATCCTCCATGTCTACTTGAGACTTTTTCTGTTTATCATGTATTATCTCCTTGTCTGTGTAGGTTCCCCTTGTGTCTCTCTCCTCTGTGTCCCTCCTCCTCTCTTGCCCCTCTCTCTGTCTCTTGTGTCAAGCTTGCGTGTCCCAGTTCATGTCTCTCCATGTTTCCTGCTTTATTTTGAAAGTGCTGTTTCCATGTTCAGTGTGTTTAGTTTTGCTTCCTCTATGGTGTCATTTTCAATTCAATACAGTTCAATTCAATTTTATTTATATAGCGCCAAATCACAACAACAGTCGCCTCAAGGCGCTTTATATTGTACAGTAGATCCTACAATAATGGATATAGAGAAAAACCCAACAATCATATGACCCCCTATGAGCAAGCACTTTGGCGACAGTTGGAAGGAAAAACTCCCTTTTAACAGGAAGAAACCTCCGGCAGAACCAGGCTCAGAGAGGGGCGGCCATCTGCTGCGACCGGTTGGGGTGAGAGAAGGAAGACAGGATAAAGACATGCTGTGGAAGAGAGACAGAGATTAATAACAGATATGATTCAATGCACAGAGGTCTATTAACACATAGTGAGTGAGAAAGGTGACTGGAAAGGAAAAACTCAATGCATCATGGGAATCCCCCGGCAGCCTATGCCTATTGCAGCATAACTAAGGGAGGATTCAGGGTCACCTGATCCAGCCCTAACTATATGCTTTAGCAAAAAGGGAAGTTTTAAGCCTAATCTTAAAATCTTAAAATCCAAACTGGAAGCTGGTTCCACAGAAGAGGGCCCTGAAATCTGAAGGCTCTCCCTCCCATTCTACTTACTCTAGGAACAACAAGTAAGCCTGCAGTGCGAGCAGTGTTCATTTGTGTCAGCTGTGTTTCCCCAGGTGTTTCCACTTCCCTCATTACCCTTCTGTGTATTTAAGTCCTCTGTCGTCCTTTGTTTAGTGTCAGGTCATCTGTTGAGTTTTTGCCTTCATTTATCCAGGTTTTTCCATGTCCAGGTTCTTTTTATGCTCAAGGTTTTATTCTTTGTCTATTGTGTTTAGCATTTAGTTTTCTCAGTTTAGTTCTTGTCAGGTTTGCCTCAGTTTACATCTGCCTTTTGCTATGTACCTTTTCCCGGCCACAAATAAACTGCTCGCCTTTTGTGAAATTATAGTTTTATTCTAAGTGTCTGCATTTGGGTCCTCTTCGACCCTAAACACGGTCTGCCAATGCAAGCTGTGACATTTAGTTTTTTTTCTATCAGTTTTCAGCAATATCACTTCCTCACATATCACTCACATATCATTGTAGTGAAAGCTCTTAACAACAGTAACACAGAGGTCAGGGCTACATGATCTCTTTTCCTTTGGCTTCTTAGATTGTTTCAAAAACAACGCTACACTACATTTGTGATGTTTATTGACTTGTATTTTGGCGGTTAAACAGTTTGTATTTGGATATTCAAAATGGAGTGAGCCTGAAGATTTTTTCAGGCAGACAAGCTGCACTGCATCATACATAGGTAACATGCAGTTTATTCAGGCCTTACAATTTGGTGTTGTTTTTAGGCTGCAAAGTTTCAAATTTCTCCATCTGACAGTTCTCTCACATCCCCTCCACCTTCATCCTACCATCCACCTGTAGACATTTAACTCTCTCCCTATATGTAATAAGTGTCTTCATTTAACACAACATGAAAACAGTGCATACATTAATGTCAGATAAGTTCAATAAGAAACTAGACAAGCATTGTTTTTGTCTAACACAGATCTTCATGGCCAATCTAATAATTTTGCTTTGATGCACTAACTACAGACTGGTCTTTGGGCTGGAAGGATACAAATGCTGACTGAATGAAAGGATTGTTCCCAATGAAATTATTCCTCACTAGACAACCAAACGCATCATAGTTTCAGTTTAATGCATCCTGTCACAACTTTGAACAAACTCAAGCCTTTTTTCCTGGCTTTCTTTTAACCAACACTCACTGTAACATTGACACTACGAGTAGAGAACAATTGCCTAAGGCAACATCTGATAGACTTCTGCTGAAATCCATTGGACTGTACATTGCAAAAAGGGTTCTTTTATGTTGAAATGGACTATAATTTCTTAAATAAAAGTTTTTCAAAGTTTTTTTTATTAACCAACGTATGTGACAAGCTGTGAGTGAGTGTTCTATTCAGGTATAGTGGAACTGTAACCTTGTCATTGTGGATATATATTTTCCCTCAGCTACCTGGTAAATAATCCATCTGGATTGAGATAGCTTTTACTTTGAAAAGACTCAACAGGAATTTTCCTAAATTATGTTACACAGTGCCTCTAATTTGATTGTATTTAGAGGGTTAGGTTGACGCATGACTCATGAGGAATGATAATTGGTTGGTTTAGATGCCAGGAGGGAATGAGAGGCAGAGTAGGGTCAAAGACATTGAATAACTTTTGCTCTTGAGCTACTTAAATCTCAAGTGAATAAATAACTTTTTAAGGTTTACTTTATTTCCTTGTTTTATACAAAAAACACTCATCTTCCATGTTTCTATATAAACAGCTCCTCCAGCTAAAGTGGGAAACTGTGTAAAATAAAGTCCCTCAGACTTTTCTAAATTTCTGGCTTTGATTATATTGCATCTCTAGGACCTTGTCCCTTTAGAAGTATATCCATTTTCATTGGACCACAGGTGCTAAATTTGAAATATGACAGATCAAGAGGCAAAATTCTGGACCTCAGTAATTCCCTGGTTACAGCCCTGAATTCAAGGTACAGCAAATGCTTGGAAGTCAATGGCTTTACTTTGGTAAATCTACTCAATGAGCAGTCTCAAGAGTCTAGTTTAATGGGTTTATTTCAGTATTCTGTCACCATCTGTCCAAGAAATAATCTGCCACTGAATCAGTCTAGTGATCTCTTCTCTTCTACCCCCCTTTATCAGTTACTTCATTTCCTTTGGTCAGTTTCATATCAAGATTCAGGGTCAAGCTGTCCGTCACCATAAATCCTATTTTCTTTGCCATGGAACTCACAATTTTGAATATAACCCAGCTTGTAAAGTAATTAGAAGGGAGTTTAGAAAGGGTCTGAAATTAGAAGTGAAACATCGGTGAAATATTTTTTTTAGAGATGTCTGACCTTGATTTGAGGTGGGTGTAAATTACATTTATGAGCAAGCTCTGGGTGTGAGCAAACACTGGCATCTTACCAGCACTTTATCTCTCTTGAAGCTTTTTGGCATGCACATGTTCTGCAGCTTTCACTCCATTACCGTGGATCAGCCAACAGACAATGCAAATGAGGTGTAGCTTTTCTCCATTGTAGCCATTTGATTAACCAAAATTAGATTCTTCAGTGTAAGCCTTCCTCTGGGTCACTGAATGCTATAATAAATGACTTCTTCACTCTGCAACATGAGAATAGTGCGGCTGTGACGTTTCAAAGGGAACAAATCGCTGTTAAAGTATATACCCACCAAACACACGGCTACTACTGGATAAAAATGTAAAAATTGTATAGTTTTTATAGTCATACGTTTTACATACATCTTTTTTTTATATGGCGATTTGTGTTATATATTGGTTGAAGTAGAGAAAACATCAAATATTTAGCATACAGGTTTAATACCTAAGCTTATCTGTGATTCCCTAAGCTCTCATAAAGTACCAGTCATATAATTCCCAGCTAATCCACTTTAAAAGTCAGTATCTGTGGGTGATTTTTGTCAAAACTTGGATGCATTGTTTTGCAGTCACATGCGATTTGGAAAACACTGCAAACTGGCAAGTTGTCTCTTCATAAGCACTGATGCTGGATACGCTAACAGGATTGTCTTTTATGTGTTGTTGTTGTTCCTTCTGTTTAGGCTGAAATCAGTTTGATGTTTGTTTGAAGGCACACTGTGACACCTCTGCTTTTTGTGTAGTGGCATGGCTCCAGGGAATGTTGGCCTATTAGTTAGACTGTTATGAAATTTTCTACATTTTGTGGACTGGAGAATAATGCTACTGGGACCTTTGATGTGTTTTTTTTTTTTTTACTATACCATAGCAAGTCTGATTTTTTTTAATTTAACTGGAATATCTTGTGTGGGTTTTCAGTACTCTAAGTGTAACACAGGCTTTTATCATTGCCAGAGGATGAATTGGGACACTACACTATGTGTTGGACAATGTTGCCAAGCCAACATGGTAAAATGCTTATAAACTATAAATGTGATTATAATAACTGTCAGACGATTTGTGTGTGGATTTCATCATCTAGCTTCATATTTAATGCAACAGAAAAAAATGAGTCTTGCAATGTTAATTAATATATATATATATATATATATATATTGCTTTTATAATAAAGTAAATAAATTAAAAGTTAAGTTCAATTGCAACCTTACCCACAGATAAATTTCATTTTCTTGAAAAACCTTAAAATATCCTTTTTCCAGGGAGTTGGCTGGGCTCACAGGCTTAGCAGGTGACTTTGGGTTGCAAGGCTGAATGCAGTCAGGGTTTGACTCCAACCCAAAGCCCTTTGTTTTCTTTTCTTCCCCCACTCTCTTTCTCCTCTTCACTGCACTGTACAATAAAAGCAGACTTAAATCTTATTTCAGGTGTTATGACTGTTTTAAGTGTAGGATGTGAGAATGGAGCTGACAGGAAGGTGGAAAAGTGAAAGACCACAGAGACGATTCATGAATGTAATGAAGGAGGACAGAGGGTTGGCGTGACAGAAGAGGATAGGGTGAAATGGAGGTAGATGACTCTGCTGTTGCAACCCACAAAAAAGAATAAGAAAAACAAAGATTTTGTTTCCTTCAGGAAGAACAACTTAAAAGAGGTTTTGACTTTTCAGGAAGAGCCATCAGCGGGTCTGCAGTCTTTCCAGCATATATGGAACATAGCAAGTTGTGTACGAAACATGACTCCATGACTCCATCTGCTTTAATTGTTTGTGGTTTGTGATCTTCACTATGCAAAATGCATTGTAATCTCTATTCCTGCTGTAAACATCGGCATAATTGCAAAGTGTGTATATTAGCATGCTGACATTTAGTTTAAAATAAAAACGCAAAAAAAAACAAGTTTTAAGTACAAACTCGACAGTTTGACTGCAACAGAATATATTTTTATCGCTTTGATTGAAAGTCAGTGTTTTCGGTTGAAAAGCAGAACCGCATACATCATCATACATATTTTAGAACTTATAGCGTATGACATATTCAGTGCCAAGGTTCTGGAAAAAGGGAAGAAAGTACTGTGCCAAACAAGGATTTGAGTTTTCTTTGTACCGGAAAGAACCACATCATTGAATAAAGTCATTGATTGCGTAATGCTGCTAAAAAAAGATCCCATTAATGTCCTCATTCTGTCATCAGCTGACTGAATTAACTATTATAGTTCAAGAAGACTCCTTTGGCTGAACTCTTATGACACAGTATAGCCTATTGTTCAGCTCCCATGTGGACGTTAAACAATAGCCTGAATGCATGAATCCTTCATATGCAGTGTTCTTATCAAGTCTCCCTCGAGAGTACATAAAGGTACACGTAAAGGTATACGTTCCTTCAAATATGAGATATTTTTGTCTTGTGTCTTATTATAAAGGTGTTCTCTGGCTTCCATAACCTTTTTTCTTTACTCAGGGGTGAATAGCTGGGGTGTCAAATCTAGTGTCCGGGGGTCAGAATTGGCCTGATAAAGATTCAATTTCGGTCCGCTGGATGGCTTCGGACAATATGAAGTAGGACAAATTTTGGACTTTCCCCATAGCCATTCACAATACACCAAGATAATTAATTTATAGATTTCTGTGATTTTCCATTTTACTGCTTACAATTTAGGAAGTAAATTTACAGTTTTTTTCATTTACTACAGCAGCATTTCTTTATCACGTAGAAACTAAGAGATGCTGTTAAAATTGTCCTTCTTTCTCTTTTATCTTATTGATTAAATGCATAGATAGTTTAAGAAAGAGATAGTTTAAGAGTTTAAGAAAACATTTTTAACAGGGGCCATCAAACAAGGAAAATGGTATATAAAAATGGCACGCAAGTTTTGGATGTGTTTGTATGTTTGGGCCCTTTTTTTGGTAATTCTTCACAGCCTGTTCTTACAACCAGTGAAATATGGAGATACTTGTAACTTTTAACCATGATATAAACATGTGTTTGATGTACGTAAATATGCGATTGTCGTTAAAGTTTTACTTATTGAATTACAAAATTAAGCAGTGTCTTATGAAATTTGCACACTTTTTGAAACAGTTTCTTCATTATTGTCTTACACAAGGCTCCTTGTATATTATAAAAGCATTTGTGACCCCTTTTTCCCCTCTCTGTGTAACTGGTCAGTTCAGCAGTTCATAGAAAACAAACAAAAATGCTATTGTGTGTTTTGGTTTTATTCTTCCTCAGTGATATCCTCGTGGAAAACAGCGGGCCAATTACTTAATTTGTTGTTTATTCTGAGGTTGAAATAAAGCATTGATCTGAAGTGTTCAACCTTATCTATCTTGACCTCATCTAAGGAGATCTGTAGAGCAGTGACTTCGCCTGAGGTTACAGTGATAATGTCTTCTTGGATTAATTTAGTAAGTTGTCTTTTACTTTTTTGTTTTCTGTTCATCCCATTGCAGTCAGGATGTTAGAGCCTTGAAGGCTGTTATGTTGAAGTTCATGACTGGCTAACTTGTAATGTAATATAAAAAAAACATTTTATAATTTATTTATTTTAGAACAACAGAGCATTTTGTAGCAAATCAGGGAAACGTATTACTAAAGGTTGTGGTGGCTTGCAGAGATGTGGTTTACATGGTAATTGCAATGACATGCTCAAAAGTGTTTCCTTGGCAAGTGATCCTGTTTTTGAAATGCTTTTTATTTTACCAGAATACTGTCATTGGGTGATGTGATGATGTGAAATGATACAGTTATTGTCCTCACTGGTCATATTACATGACTAAACAGCCCCTGACACATTGACACATGGATACAGAATCTGGACTGATAACATCCACAGTGGGTGTCACATGTTTGCAGCAGATCTGTGTGTAAAGTCTTCTATGATCAGGGTTGTTCTGGTGCATCACTTGTACACTCGGTCGGATGGGGATTAGGGCAGTTTTGCTGTGTTGTTTTTTCTAGCTATTCTTGAGCAGTGTGGTGGGGTGCATTATCATGCTAGAGGAAGGTCACTAGTGTCAAGGAATGCCATTCCCATGAGTGGGTTTGCTTGGCGAGAAACGGAGTTTAGATGCATGCCGAAAATAATATAGACATGAATGCCAGGAACCAAAAATATCCAGCAGAAAATAGCTTCGTATTAATATCATCAGCATTATTCACTTGACCCGTCAATGGTTTTGATTCATTAAAATCCTGAATAGATTTTGCCCGAAACGCCAGAATCTCAGGTTAAACCTCACAAAATTTCAACAACCACCAAACATTTAAAACAGTACATGAGAGCAGGTACACGGATTCTGCACAAAGACGTAAACACAAAGCGCGGACCCACCGACGGATCAGAATCAGTGAGATGTCGCCTTTCTCACCCGACGGCACGGATACGGTCGGGGCTGAAAGCTGACAGCTCGCTGATTCTGATGTTTCGTCGGGTCCGCGCTTTGTGTTTACGCCATTTTTGTGCTGATTCTAAAGCTGTTAGTTTTATTTCTCTCCAAACAATACTGACCGAACCAGCAGCAAAAGAAGATCCAAACTACGCTTCACAAAAACATCGTCATGAATTCCCTCTTACTTTTGCTGTTTTGCTTCCACCACACTTCATGCACAGCTCTCTCTCTCTCTCTTTTGGTGTGCTTCAAGAACAGTTTCCCGTCTAAAAATCTGTTTTCTGCATTATTTGCTTGCTTGTTACGCACAAGTCTAACGTTGTTTACTGTAAATGACCTTTAAATTTGGTAAATATTTTTACGTTTGTTTGAAAGGTACTTTGGGTTTTATTTTGAAATCCATGCTTTTATTTTGAAACAGGAAACTGGCGCAAAACCGTTAAAGGGCTTGTTAGTAACGTTTCTTTTAGGATATGGTAAATAGGTCGTTCATGGGCTGCATCCTCCTTCGCGGTCTACGTGGGCCGGGTCCTCAGAAGGTCGGGTAGGCTGAGGAAATTGGACGGTCTAGCCTTCTGATTAGTGCCACCGCTGTCTCGGTGGAGTTTAATAAACTCGGCCTTCTGCTCATTGCTATCTAAAATATAACAGGACACTGGCGTAAATTCTCGACCGTCTCATACTTCTGTTTAATCAGTTTTCTATTTGACGTTTAGTCAGCTGTGTAAAAACCAAGGAGGAACCCACCTGAGGGATTAATAAAGTTTTATTTTATCTAATCTAATAACTTTAATCTCAGCCAAACCGATTTACTCACGAACAAACAAAACACTGAAAAAAGCCCAACAATAACATTTTTAGGTTGTCTAAGTCCATCCATCCATTCGCTTCCGCTTATCCTTTGCAGGGTCGCAGGGGGTGCTGGAGCCTATCCCAGCTGTCATAGGGCGAGAGGCGGGGTACACCCTGGACAGGTCGCCAGTCTGTCGCAGGGCCAGGGTTGTCTAAGTGACTTATATATTACGTTTAACCCAAGTAGCGAAAGTCCGCGGTGATCTGAAAATGATGTGCCGGGAGTTGTGCCTTTCTCGGCCGCATCAGTAATCCTCGAGCTCCCGGCTAGCTATCGAGCTGGTGGGTAGCAGACGTCTCCGAAAACGTCGAAGCACTTTTGCAAATATGCGATATCTTGATAAATCGAGCAGATATTTCTCGCCTTTTTTTGTGACCCAGAAAGATTAGTATGAGTAATTTTAAAACTTAGTAGCGGCCGCCATTGTTGGAAACTGGAGTTTGGCTGGGCCGCGCTATGAATTCTGGGATATGGTAGGCCACGAAAGACACACCCGACCCATCCTTCAAATTCGGGGAAAAAGAGGACACATTTGTCGGCTGCATTCGGAGGAGTCTACAAATTTGGACAGCCTTCGGCGCGTCACTGTGACGTAATCGGTCTACAAATGCGGCCTCAGGAGGATGCAGCCCATGAATTTGGACACGACAATAGTGTGCCTTAAAGTGAAAAATATGTACGTTTCCTTTGCCAATTAGTACCTGGCTGACAGTGGCACAAGGTTTGTTAATGTTTCCTTTAACAGAATAAGTTACATGCAATCAAAATGAGTTTATGTGTTGTTAACCTTGACCTTTATGTGTAGTTGTAAGTTAGTGAGGTGATATAATGAATTGAGTGATGTAAATTTGATGTATATGCTATATGTGAGCAGGAGAAATTTGTTTCCTTTGATGTTATGGTATTAATATTGCTGGTTTTGTTTTGCTCCTAGCTCTTACGGTGTCTTCACTGAATGTTTCAATAAAAACCTTTCCAATAAAACCTCTGTGAAGCATCAGTATAAGAGACCATCATTCAGCCAGGGATGCTACATTTACAGCGCTGTCGCCCGCTGTTTTTTTCCTTTTACTTACTTCCAAAAAGAAAGCCTCATTTCTGCTGTTCAATAGGCTTCTGAACAAATGTAAACTTTTTAAAATTATATAAAATGCAAAAACGCTTAGCCGCGTCTCCAATAAAACCGCTGTAACTTCAGAGGAAATGTTCATATGTTGATTAATGGTTTTCTTTCGTTTTTGATGTACTGCAGAATATTTTTATAAAATCCCAGGCCAGGAAAAATCACCTTCATGTTTTTCTGTATTTTATCTTCAGCTACTTTGACACATCTGCTGTGATGCTCACACCTTTGATAAAGTCTTGCGAGTGTCAGCTTCCTTTTTATGGATACAAAAATATGTAAAATGTACTGATCTGAATTATAATATTTCTGACTGTCTAAGGCAAAATTTCCCAGATTTAAATTGAATTGAATCAATTCTAGAAAACAGTGACAATACCCAGCCCTAAATGAAACTTCTTCCCTGTCTCTGTCAGTCCCTGCATCAATTATGCCTCCAATACAGATGCATAAAAAAACACTCCCAAAACAGAATAAATTATTACAAATAAATTATTACAAAATATATAGAAATAAAATATATAAAAATAGAGGCAACTTTGCCTGTGGTAGAACGTATACAATGCATGAAAAAATCTTTACTGCAGATTAATTTAATAATACTAATTTTGTGTTGTAAGATTTATGACTTTCATGCTTTCATAGTGGTACTTAGGAGAGCTTGACATTTTTTATCAGGTGGCACACTGTAAAAAGTTTGAGAAACACTGATAAGGTAAGTGTATGTGTGCTTTTGGAAAACATTTAAAGCTGCTGTACAGAGTCTTTGAAACAAGCTTAAAACATTTTGAGAATATAAACAGAGCACTCTGCTTCTCTTTACAGCTCCTCACGTACGTACTAAGGCAGTCATACAGACAACTGGACGGTCCAGAAGTTGGCCTACGTATTACTGGCTGAGGTTTTAGTAGAGTTGTGGCTGAACCACATAAAAATATATCATTAATTTTAATCTCCCCAATCAATTATAATGTTATGTTGGAATGTTGTTAAAGAGGGTCAAAAATGTTTCAACCCAGTTTGTTTTGCAGATTCTGTATAACAGCTTTAATATAGGGAGAACACTTCCAGATTGTGTGAGTAAAATTAGTTTTTTTTTCTTTGTCAGTTTAACAGTTTCTGTTGTGCCTGTCACTGTTCCCTGTCTGTTTTCTTACCTGGTTCTTCCTGACCTTGTACTTTCTCCTCACATTCTCCTCTTTCATCTCTCCCTGTTCGGACTGACAATCATACACAAATAGATTGTATTCAATTAGATGAAAAATTACATTAATATGAAAAAAATACTATTAAGATCACTAACAAAACGTCCTCTCTCAGTTTACTTTCAACAAAAAGGCAAATAACCAAACCACATGAACATCTAATAAAAGATATAAATATTGAAACACTGATCCAACGTTATTCTTGATTGACGGATCATTTGATTTTACACTTTTACCTGAATGTGGCTTCCTTATATCCATTATGAACCTGGCTGTCTCTCTCTACACAAACACACACACACACACACACACAACAGGAGTTATAAGGTTAATGGGCATCCAGTCAGTTAGCTAGTTAGTATCTGTAACGTTTGTCCTGTAAAGCATCCACGGGACACGGGTGTGAGGACAGCAATACTTTTATTAATACTGTGGTTTTCAGTTCACTGGGACACAGTCACTCCCGCTCTCTGCTGTCAGGTCCACTCTTCCGCCTCCGACTGTCACTGCGAACATATAAAGAGTGACAATCACCTTCACTTCTCAGCACACCTGTTCACCGCCGCCCCGGGAGCTCACTGCGTCAACCCTCCTCTGCAGCCGGCCAGAGACCACACCCACGCCACAGTATCCATTTCAAACAGGACAGTGGTAACAACAGTAGGCTACGGACAATTTTAAGTTTTAGATTTTAAATAAGTTATATAAATTTCAATGGGAGCAACAGGACTGTCAAATGTCGCTGATTTTACTACAGAGCAGGACGGATTGTAGGGTAGCAAACATCGTTGTTTTTAACACTGCAGGTTACCTGGGTGTAATGTTTTTCAGCTAAAAAGAAACATGTTCTGACTCCTACCTAACTATATAAAGAGTGACTGAAGGTTAAATGCAGCTAACATGTCCTGTTTTAAGCCAGGCACTTACACCTCCGCTCCGCTGCGTCTCAGCCACCATCGCTCTAGTAGCAAGGGCGCTAGAGCCAGAGTAGGGGAGAGGCGAGCTGGTACAAACCATTTTGGGAGGGGGGGGTATCTATACTTTTGTTGTTGAAATGTTACGTTTCAACCAAGTACTGTAATCTTTTTATATTTTTAGTAGTGTGTCACACAAACAGCAAATATTGTGAAAAAAAAGTAAGAAATCTTTGGGGGTCCTTTGATTCATTTCGGCTAAAATCGCCCCTGGTGAGGACATTTGACAGTTTGACAATTTTTTAAAATTCCTACTGAATCCTTTGCTAGCTACCGGTAACTATCTTTCTTACTATTTTTCTTGCTGTTTTGACACTAGAGAAGATCCAGCACCCATTGCAGAGGCACATTGCAAGACTTCCACTAAGAGACGTAAAAACAGCAGTTTCAATAAAGAGAGTTCAGAGGTGCATAAGAAAATAATCCTGAACAAAACTGCAGTTGGGGATTTGACTTAAACAGTTCTGCGTGCTGAGGAGCAGGTGAGAGCTAGTGTTAGAAATAAACACCTGTCCATCACTCATAGTTAGAATCACCATCAACCACCATCATTCTACCACTCAGAATAAAATAACACCTGAGACTTGGGCTTCTCTCTGCACCAAATGCCACTGTTTGATTTCTTTTCATGCAGACGCGTAATGGAAAAAGGCTGAAACCCTAAATTCCCAAAACACTTAAAGCAATGCAGAGCACCAAAACAATGAGCAATGCACACAGGCACACACACGTAAAAATCCATGCCCACAAAGACCACAAAACACTGACAACTGCAAGACTTTTTTTTAAATCGAATATTCTGACAGTACACAGTTGCAGTGATATGAATATTGACCTTAACAAGACAGAAAAACCCCACTCCACAGCAGACACTGACAGCTTTTTAATTTAACTAATCACATGTTAACTTTCTGCAGCTGTCTGACACATCCGCTGCCCTCTAGAAAGTATTCCCAGCACACATTCAAATACTGAAATGTTAAAAAGGGGTTGGCTATTGATGTCACATATCACATGTGACATCAATAGCCCAACTGGGCTGTCAGATGCAATAGAGTCATGATCTACCAGATGTCTAAGAGATGACTCATGCTATATTAAGTGTACTAAATAGTAAATAGTCTGGTACTTGTGTAGCACTTTTCAACTCTATTTGAGCCCTCAAAGGATTTTTGTACAACATGCCTCATTGACACAATCACTTCTTTCTCTACATCTGAGCCCTTTTAATCTAAAATTCACACATCAGTCGCATCAGGGGCAACTGAGGTTTCAGTCTCCTGCCCAGACAAGAGGAGACTTGAGCACCCATTATATGTCCTGAGCCAAAGTTGCTCCTCAACTCCAGCCACAAGGGCTGGCATTTGCACTCAACAGATTAGCTTAAAAAGTTGCAGCCAGAACAGAAGAATGCTTTTTCTTTATACTGCCTTGAACCTTATGGACGTTTTTGTGTAATTTTGTACATGCAAGTAAAACATTTGAAGTTTTGAAAGCAAGCAAAAAATTACATGAGGATTGTTTTATTAAATTTAAGCTTTTCATTGATGCATTTGTGCAGTTAAATGCATGTTTTGCAAACATACAATATTACTTTAATAGCCAGATACAGAGTCTCTGTAATATCATGCACATGATACTTTATGTGCATGATAGCCCAGTCAGAAGAGTGTATCAGTTGATGTCAAAACTGGCCAGTTACTAAAACAGCTTCATATAAACCACCTTCTGTTCAGAGTTTGATTATTTTTAAGAGACCTGATGTGGAAAACAAACCCAGGCTCTAGCAACTAAACTTTGACATTTAATCTTCACACGCCATCACCACAAATGTCCTTCAAGCCAAGGAAATTGGAAAACATTGAGATGATAAGGTAGGCATTTACTTATTCACAGGGGACATATTATTCAAATTCCACTTTTTTGTTCTTTTTTTTTTTTTTTATCATAATTAGTTGTTAGTGATGGGATTTCCGGCTCTTTTTAGAGATCCGGCTCTTTCGGTTCGGCTCACTAAAAAGAGCCGGCTCTTTCGGCTCCGAACCGGCTCTTCAGGTTGTTTTGTTGCTTTAATTAATTTATTATTAACAATAATATAAAATTATGCACAAAAGGAATTACTAACGTAAAAAAAAGTGGTTTTATTTATATATGTTTATATATAAATATATGCGGTGGCCCCTAGAGACAAAACACGTACAAACTCCAAAACACATTTCTAGTATGAACTGAACTTCCAAAGCAGAGCTACTAGATCACTTAAATTACACAATTGAAAGCATGTTTGTGTATTTATACACAGGCACTCATATGTATTCAAATAATTTAAAAACAATGTTCATTTACCTGTTACTACCACACACCAAATCCGGTCGTTGGTACTTGCTGGCTTGTGTAGCCACTAGGTAACAAAAGCTCAACACTGCGCCTAGCATTCTGGAGCACTTCTGTTGACTTTTGTACGTGTTTTGAGTTTTTATGTGCTTCTGAGTTTGTACGTGTTTTTACATGTTTTGGAGGTTTTACGTGTTTTGGAGTTTGTACGTGTTTTTACGTGTTTTGGAGTTTGTACGTGCTTCAGGGTTTGTACGTGCTTCAGAGTTCGTACGTGATTTGAAGTTTGTATGTGCTTTGTCTCTAGGGGCCACCGTAAATATACTTTTATTTATTCACTCCACATAAAATGTAATAAATAAATCATATAATACAAAAATCAACTATTCACATTTCAACTTTTAACTATTTAAATTTTCAGCTTTTTCCTTTTACAAATTTAAAGTGAAACAACACAAAACCCTGGAAACCACAACACAATTAAATATAAATTAAAATATGAAAACAAAAATAACATGCATGCATTCTCTGTCATACGGGCCCGCATGAATAAACTTTCTGAATCCTTTATCATCTGCAACTGAAAATAGTTGTGGATGATTACTGTAACTTTCTAATGTGACGTTGTTGTCCCTGGCTCTCTCTCTCTCCCTCTGGCTCTGTTCCTGTGCTACTGAGTGTAACTACCGCCCCTCCCCCCTCTGCCCAGCGTAAAGCACAAGGCTCGCATGCTGAGTGAAGCAGAAAAAAAGTGCGAGAGAGAGGCTGAGAGAAAGAAAAAAAAAAAAAAAACCCACATGACGGCTCGCGATAAGGAGCCGGCTCGCGTCGTTCACGTCAAAGAGTCGGCTCTAAGAGCCATTTCGTTCGCGAACGACCCATCACTATTAGTTGTGTATCCAGAAATCCAAAAAATTATGAGAATAGACTGTCCCTTTGTTTCTTTCCTTTCTCCATAGGTCATAGGTGCTCCTGAAAAGCCCTCTGTTCAGATGTCAAAAACCTTCCCCTTGTGAACACATCGAAACGGCACAGATCTGCCATAAAATCCACATGATCAGCCACAGTTTGATGCTGTTATTTGCTCACTAGAGCTACTGTTTCTAACTCTAAGTGAAGGAAGCCAGCGGCCTGTTTCTGTCTGCAAGAGTGAACAGAGTCTTCTTTAACTCCAAGCTGATAACCCAGTGAAAATCTATCAGAAAACAATTTCCTAAACTGCTGGCTGGCTATAATAACAGTCAAATAACACTCATAAAAAGTGAACTATTTTATAATAAATTGGCTTGAATAACATAATTCTTTTTATTTCCATGCATGAAAACATTTAAGAGTACAAAATATTGTTTTCAGGGGTGTGGTATTTAAAACAGTGCATTAAAACTGAATTGAAACTTATTACAAAACCTAATTAATTCATTACTTCACTTCAGCAAAACATTTATTTTTTATGGTAGCGTTCAGGATGGAGCATACAAGGCGTGAGGAACATAATGTTGGAATTAATGCAAATTTTTATGCACTGATTACAGTGGGTGTAATTACAAACAGAGCTGCTGCAGGCTATACAAAATGAAATTAACACTGTGGGTTACACAGTTAATTTAAAATAAGTTTGAAAGAGTGATCTGCTATCTGTTCTGCTTTACCGTTTATTATTGCATTCCCAGGAGAAGTATTTTCTGCTCAGAGCTATATGTACATTATACGCAGTGTTGGGTAAGTTACTTTAAATTAGTAACGTAGTTACATTACTAGTTATTTCTATCAAAAGTAACTCAATTACTTCAAGTTACTCGTTACTTTCAAAGTAACTAGTTACTAGGGAAAGTAACTTTGGTTTTACTCAGAATTCTCTTGTTAATGTGTTGCTTCCATAACTTTGCCAGTCTTCTAGCTTGCTTACTTGCCACAAGTGCACTGTGCCACCTACCAATAGAAAGGAAAAGATAATGTGCATATTTCCACGACAGAAATCCCACACCTGGACCGTCATTGACTGCTGCCATGATTCTAGCCTACATCACAGCGTCATGTGCGCCTTTTACATCCAACACAAAAACTGCAGTCGTGGTGCTTTCGATTGTACTCAGAACTCTGAAATTCTGCCTTCTGAATAGGAAGATGTAAGCAACACCAGACTGCAGATGAGCTGCATACAGGGCTGGACTGGGACAAAAAATTGGCCCGGGCATTTTGACTAGAGACCGGCCCACCATTATAGGAAAAATCATAAAGCCTTTGAATGAAAACAAACGCTGTTGTGACAGTGATGTACACTGTCTTGATGGTATATATTAGGGGTGCAACGATACTCGTATCGATATTGAACCGTTCAATACATCTTTCGGTTCAGTACGCATATGTATCGAACAATATAAAATTTTAAATTTATTTTATCAACTTTCCTTCTGACGATGCTGTCTGTGTTGAGCGCTCAGTGGATCTGCGCTCGACAGTGCAGCCTAGGCGGAGTAGTCGAACGCAGATTCACTGAGCGCAGGGCAAGCTAGCGAGACAGAAGTTAAGCTCTCCTTGCAACATGGCAAATTGAACCTCCCCCACCCTCATTCAGATCTGGCGTTTGGAACTATTTTGGTTTTCATGTAAAGTATGACCCTGAAGGTAAGCGCGTCATGGACAAGAGTAAAACAGTATGTTGGATGTGCCACGCAATGCTCAATTACATGGGTGGGAACTAGTGTGTTAGCGCAGTTAGCTCGTTAACGTGTTGGCCGTCCAGCCCCACACACGGGGCGATCCGCGGTAGCTCGTTAACGGAGATTTGCCGTGTTGTGGCGTTAACGTCATTTCAACGAGATTTACGCTGACATCATCCTAGTGCAAAGACAAGTGAAAACAGACAAAAGCAACAAGCACGCATGCTACAAACTTTACCCGAGTCATTTAGACAGCCGTTAGCACATGATTCTCCTTATGGGGACCTGATATGTTTAATATGCTGCTGAGAATATAGCCCAGAAGAAGCGTATAGTATAGCTTTTATTTTGGAAAGAGACATTTCTCTGTAATAAACTCTCTTTTCCAAAGATGAGTTATTCCTCAATCAGATACAGGGCTCGCAAAATCGCTAGCCCGACGTCCCGGGGCTAGCGATTTTTCCAGTCGGGCTACCAAAATCTATCTCTGCCGTGCCCGTGGGGCTATCGTAGGAAGGAAAAATATATGTCAATGCTTTTGCATTCTTTCGGAAATGTAGCTGGGTAATTATGTCCTTGGCATCGGTGAGCCATTGTCAATATGTGACATATTGAAATTGCGTTTGAATTTGCGCTTGTTTTTTGCTTTCACTTTGCAATTGCGCGAACTGTTTTATAGAGAGCGACAGCACTGATTGGTGAGTGATGATAATTTGCGCACCAATTCCTCTGACATCGTCTTATCAATCGTTAGCTTACTATGCAAACATGACAAGTGAAATCTCCTCCTTTAAGCAATTACTGTGATGTTCCTCCACCTCCAAAGAAATGTCAGAAGGAGTCCGAACCACAAAAGAAGTGCGTATTCTCGGAAAAGTGGTTGCAGGAGGTGAGCTGGCTTCAAACAAATGATGAACGCACAGAGATGTGGTGCAGAATGTGCCGTGAAAATTCAATAAATGACAAATTAAAAAGGCATGAACATTTTTTTTTGTATCGAAAAAATACCGAACCGTGACACCAAAGAATCGAACCGAACCGAACCGTGAATTTTGTGTATCGTTGCACCCCTAGTATATATGTATCAATCTATCAATCGTTTGTTGTAAGATTCAGATAATTATCTTTTAAAAGCTAGATATTTTAAATGAGAATAAGAAAGTAAATGGTAAATGGCCTGTATTTGTATAGCGCTTTTACTAGTCCCCCCTAGGGACCCCAAAGCGCTTTACACACCCAGTCATCCACCCATTCACACACACATTCACACACTGGTGGAGGCAAGCTACAGTTGTAGCCACAGCTACCCTGGGGCATACTGACAGAAGCGAGGCTGCCATATCGCGCCATCGACCCTTCTGGCCAACACCAGTAGGCGGTAGGTGAAGTGTCTTGCCCAAGGACACAATGACCAAGACTGTCCGAGCCGGGGCTCGAACCGGCAACCTTCCGATTACAAGGCGAACTCCCAACTCTTGAGCCACGATCGAAAGAAAAGTATTTCCTTGTGCCCACCTCTCCCTTTTAATGCCCTACCTGCCCCCCTGGCAAAACTTTGCTAGATCCGCACCTGCACAGTTACCAGCTGTCAGCTACCTAAAAAAGGATCCTGGTGTTATTTGTCTCTCAGAAACGGTTCATAACTTCCCTTCAGCTCATTTATGTCACCTAAAAGGTAAACCTGTTTCTCCATCACCTGTTCAGCTTTGATGATTCAGTAAGGACATCTCCTGGTTTCATCTTCATGTTTCCCTCTCACCAGATAACCAAACCGATATCATGACCAGCAGCTTTTTTGCAGCTGTGGCTCCAGCAAACATCAGCTGATACTAGAAAGTAATATTAAATAAATTCTAACAACAGCTGATCAAGCTTAAACGTGCTGCTGTTGTTTAGTGCGACATCGGCTGGTTTCCTCTTTCTGGCGCAAAGTGAGTGATAAACAAACAAGAGAGAAAAGCCGATCAGCTGATCATTGATCAGTTTTCATGATTGAAGTAGAAACAGGAGATGGACGGGAGAGAATGAGAGAAGAAGAGGCAGCTGTGCAGCAAAGACACAGAAAAACTCCAGCTTTGTGTCTTTTTCATTGTAGCTGAATTACGGGACAAACTGTTCCTTTTCACCTCAATAAGAAACGCGTAATATTTTCTCTGAATACCAGACGGGACGGTTGGCAACTCTACTAACTTATGAACAAAATAAAGTTCAACATCTTCATAGCACCCACCCAGCTGTATAGAAACTCCGTCATGCTAGCTAGTACGCAGTACAGAAAAAGTCAGAATAACGAAAATAAACTCCACCTAAACTTGGTTTATATCTGACCCAGATAGACTGCAGGTCATAACTTCTTACCTGAAGTTCAGTTCACACTTGGACCGGCGGCGGCCTCGGGTCTCTTTTCCTTCTGCGTCCCCTTTCTCTCATCCACCTGCTGGCCTCCACCACTTGCTAATGTTACTGAATCTGTGGAAGCTCCGCGATAGCCACCACACGAAGTAACGAGTAACGACCCTATCTAAATCCTAGTGACGACTAACATGTTCCTGATTTTGGCATAATAACTAGTTACCGTGCTCGTTACCACAATAATAACGTAGTTACTGTAACGCGTTACTTGATAACGCGTTAGTCCCAACACTGATTATAAGTTATACAAGATGAAGAAATAAAAACAAGTAAGAAAAGTTTAAATATATGTAAAGTACTAAAAAGTATTCACATTATACTCATTGCCTCAGAGTAAGCCATGGGTGCATGCTAAAGTTTCTTTTCCAGCATGCTCTGAGACAACTACTGAAGTAAAAAATGAAATAAATTGTTAAACTACATTAAATAAATGCTGTTAATGTGATCAAGTGTAGTCATTGATGTTATAGTTCTTCAAAAATAATTCTGCAATGTTCCTGCTATGAAATACACGTTGCAATATGACTGAATTGTGGGCACAGTTAATAACTTACCTTGTAACTTATCTTGTAAGCACAGTACGAATAAGCTAAAAGAAATGGTCAATGCCATTAGTCCTTCTGAAAACACGAGATGGTTGTACACTTTTTCAAAATAATTTGTATGTCTGAAATGACAAATGAATAAAGGGAAAATTGTGAATTATTATGTTTATTAAATATTATCTCTCCATCAATTCTTTAGTATACAATTGATATCAACATTATCTAAATTTTGGATCAGAAGTTAGTATTGATAAAGCGCTCATTAAAAGTCAGGTCATTCCTGCTTCGTCCCTGACTTGTTCTTAAATAGCTAACCAGGTTTTTGTGCCACTTACAGCAAAGCATTGCGCAATCCAAAGAACTTTCACACTGTGTCTTTTTCACCATGCAGATGCAGCTCTACACTGCACAACAAATCTATCATTCTATCTGTCTAAACTGAAACTCTGAACTATTTTTGGTAACTTTATTGGAGTTAAGGATGAAGTTAAAACTGCAAAAAACAACCAGATAAGTGTGTGACCAGATCAAGGTCTTTCTATTATTTGAGCAACAGTGCAGTTGATTGCTCGCTCACTTTCTCTCTCTCTCAATAGAAAAATTGAATTCCTCACTTGTCCCTGTGTTGCCGTCTTTATGTTTAACTTTGGGTCCTCTACCAGAGGCCTGGGAGTTTGAGGGTCCTGCGCATTGTCTTTGCTTTTCCTGAGGACTGCGCTCTTCTGGACAGAGATCTTGGATGCCCTGCCAGCTAGCATCTTGAACCCTGCTGTTATATGCATGTGATGGATTGTCTGGGGGTTTTCCTGGTGTGGTAGACCAAGAGACTGCTCCTGTTGATCATGTATAGTTTTGGACTCGTCAGGATCAATGTGTGAGGCATTCTTTTGAGGCTTTACTGTAGTCAGTACACAAGATGCACAGATTGGTCAGTCTGGTCTTACACTCTTCAGTGGGTGCTCTATCAGTCTATTAGTAGTTGGTGTTTTCCCTCTAGAGTTTTGCCAGTTACTTTCTCAACGCTGCTCATGTAATGACTGAGCAATGTGCCTGTCCAACAGGAGCTTGCATGCTGTGCTGAGGCTATTGACTGATCACATCTGTGGATCCTTGGGGATCAGAACTGTCTGGCTTTTGGCAGTTCTGGGTGTGTCTCATCCATTAGCAATTGGTTCATTTCTGTTGCCGAACTCTCATGGAGTGCAATTTGCTTCTTAAGCCAAGGGGTAAATCTTGTCAGGGTCTAGTGTTGTCCAACTCTTCATGCTTGAGATTCTTTCTTGGATGTCTGCAGCTATGGTGGTTACTTGATTCTGTTCAGGAAGGTTGCTGTGGTCTGTGGGCATTGTTGTTATGGGTTGTGTACTCCAATATGCTCTTCCAGTATTGCTCCGTCTCCAGCCTTGGTGGGGCTGTTCTCAGATTATTACTGAGAGTACACCTCGGATGGTTCAGTGGAGAACAGCTTGTCAAGGCTGTGAGTATTTGCTTGGGAGTTTCTAAGGCCTCAGGTATGAACAGTTTGTTGAACTTCTTAGGCCTACCTTTCTTCATTAGCAAAAACAAGTAAATATCATGGTCTGGGTGAGTCACAGTAATTCTCCCTCTGGGTGGAGCCTTCATCGCTCTTCCCAGGATTCCCACCTGGAGCTAATCAGATCAGCTGTATTTCTCAACCAGCCTTTGCCAGATTGTCTGCTAACCAATTCGGATCATGGAAAATACTTAACCAACCTCGCCATAACCCAGACCTTCCCAAAGTGTGGGGCCCGCCCCGTAGGGGGGGTGCAGAGCCATTGCGGGGGGGGGGGGGCACGGAATAAAAAAAAAAAAGGGCGGGGGGGAGACAAAACGCTTGGACACTGCTAGCACGGGGCGCCCACAGAAATGCAAAGCAGGAGATGAAGCATAGCTGAATATGTTTCCAAACCAACTTCATTCTAAGCCAAAGACTAGAAAATATGGTGAAGCATATCTTCCCTTTGGCTTCACCTGCACAAGTGCCGAGGTAGGTCTCCCCTGCAGAAATGGTTTTCCCTTTGTTGGGAGCAGCACCGGGCTGTTCAAATCACGGACAAACAGTATCCTACAGTTGTTTATGTTTTTAAACCCATTTTACACAGAGAGGCATTTTTTGAAAAATGTATGGATAGCAATGTTGAATATTATTACACATGAAAAAAAAACTACACGTGAAATAATCACATTGTGACGCCTCTGCCTTTCTAAATGGAGGGACAGTAACTGCGTGTGTATATGTAAGCGTGTAAAACCTGAAGATTAACAGTATTTTGTCTCTATCTGCCATTCTGCAATTCATCTCATGTAAAAAGTAACGTGGCGCACAGCATGACGTGAAAGGCGAAACAGCTGCGTTTTCAAAAATACCCGTGTAGGTGCAGACGTAGCGTAAAAGAGTTAGTAGTTTATTTTATTACTACCTTAAGTTATTGCAGATTACTTGTATTTGCTTAATTGTTTACTAAATGTTTGAGGTGTGAAATAAACCGCAATGGAGCAAAATATGGGTGTGTGTGGTTAGAGGCTGCAGTAGCGGTTTTTGACACGGGCGGTTGCCCGGGGCGGCATCACGGGCATATTGGGAATGGCATAGGCACCGATCGGTTTTCTATCGCCCATTTGCTGGGAGTAAGGGCGCCCTCCGTTTGCGAGGTGCGCCTGCTGCTTGCGGCACAGGGAGGAGAGGGCGGGGCGGCGGGGGATTCTCTGGCTGGCTGGAGTGGCATCTAATAACCAACTCGCAAAATAAAACTAAATAAAAACAAAACGTCACCAGACATCATGATACAGACTTATAATTTGCACCGATGTTTTTTTTCGAAATTCTATAAGCGAAAAGTGTGCGCCTGCTCGCTGCTGAACTCAAAGTAAACTTTATTGTCATCTCCGCTACATACAGTCCAGTATATAGAGAGACGAGACGACGAGGCTCCAGTTACAGCAGTGCAAGTAAACAAACAATAAATATAAGAAGAGTCAGAAAATAAACATACACTTTAGTTTGATGATTTAAAGTCTCACACACAACCCGTCGAAAGGGGAGGGAGACCTGCTGCTTCCAAATAGAGCACATTTCATTCACAATGATGTAAATCCAAGCCATTATGTATTCATGATTTGAGTCCTGGGTTGTGTGAAATCCCAGAAATAAACCTTAGACAAAGTGAATCTGTGAACTAAGGTGTAGGTTTATTAGGTTATGTTGTGGTTGGGTTATCCTCGAGTTGGGGGATTTGTGTTCATACTGGAGTGCAAAATTAAAACCAATATAAGATGGACAAGAAAAGTTCAAAGCCATCACGTGCTCAGTTTAGAAAGAAATAGAAAAGAAGAGGAAGAGAAACAAGCAAAAGATACAGGTAAGCAGGTGTGTCATTGGATAATGGCAGGTCATCCTGAAACAATCAGAATCAGAATACTTTATTAATCCCTAAGGAAATAATGTGGATTACAGTTGCTCCAAAAAGAAATGGTAAAAATAGCAACAGTAACAGACTAAACTCCAAACAATACAATATGTTACAGATTTCAATATTAATTAGTCATTGTCAGTTGTTGATTTGTCCTGTTCTCATTGTATGACGAATTATGATGGCTGTTTGGTAGCCGTTTGCATACAATGCATACTCTTTCTCTCTTCATATGTGTGTGTGTGTGTGTGTTTCTCTGGCGAAATTCAGTATGGTTCCGACAACAGTTTTATGTTAATGTATAATCCTTAATATGTTTTATGTGTGTGTGTGGGGGGGGGGGCAGAGGGAGTGTTTGCCCAGGGCGCCAAACAGGCTAGGACCGCCACAGGGAGGATGTGTTTGTGCGTGGGGGGCGCGAACATTTTTCTTGTAAAACAAGGGGGGCCCAGCAAAAAAAGTTTGGGAACCAGCCTCACCTGCCTGCCTCCCTACTCCTCTGTTTTGAAAACCTTTGAACAATTCTCCACTGGACTCATCCAGGTCTCTACCTCACGTCCTCCTCCTCCTGCATCACTTCACCTGCAGACAACCGGAACAGTATTCATTCAATCCTCGGAACCACCCTGACTCTCCTCTCCCTCTGTTTCAGTGGCCTAGACCACCAGCTCTCGAACCACATTTTGTTTGTCAAGCTCGAGCACCTGAATCCAGTCGCCCTAGCCCGGAACCTCACTGTCCATGTGTATTGCATTTAGTTAACCTCAGTCTAGAATCTCATAGTTCATGTTAATCATTTATAATCTTGTTCAGAGCTTTAGTTCATGTTTTCAAGATGCCTTTCTTGTGTTCACTTTGTAAACAAAGCACTCAGTTCATGCTACCAAGCCTCCATTCGGCTCTTGGGTCAACTTATTGTTCCTGATGCCCACGCCATGACAGTAAAGGCACAGTTTAAGCACTCCAAGTGAAAAACATGTCTTGAATCACTATATCTAGAATTAAAAATACCCTAATGCCATGACAAACAAGCAGGACATGTGGTGACGAGTCATGTTCACATTTTTGATTAGTAATGAATCATGCTTCTAATTAGTAACAAATCATTATTTTATGAGATATGGATACACTGTTTAGGCAAAGCATGTGGGCAAATACACACCTGTCCTGTCTAGTAGTGCAGAAGTATGTTTCTTTGCCTCATTGCCGTACCTATATCTGTCTCTCAGCTTGGCTCATGCTTGTTGATAAAATGAGCTTTCAAAGCTAATCTTGCAGGCTGTGTTATGTGTGTGTTGTTTGTATATTGAGGAGTGGGGCAATATTTCTGAAAGCTTTTTTATTTGCTCTGAGATCTCAGGATATCAACTAGAGAATAAAAGCGCAGTCTGGGCTGCCATCAGCCACATGCCAGAAACAGAGGCAGAGACACGCTGCCTTTACTGTCTTATCTTTATTTCATTATTTAAAGCCCAAGGACTTCTAAGAAAATTACCAGTTCTAAACAAAGTTATATATTTTACTTGCACTCCAGACATGGCTCTTTTTAATCTCTACCTTGTGTGCATGTAATTTGCTCTTCTCACAGTTGTTTCGTGCGGCCTTTCAGGAAGCACAGAAGTGTGCTTCTATTTTATGGAAATGGGAAATGAAATTGGATTCTGACAGATGAGGAATTAGAAATGACAGTCATGCAAGTTTTTTGTTTTTATTTATTTTTTTGTTAGTTATTTTCTTCTGATTTGCATTGTTTTTACTGTAAACCAGATGTTGACCACAATGATAAATGGTGAGAGACTGTGTGTGCTTAATTACTGTGAGCTACATTGTATTACATCTTGACCCTTATCACAGAGCCAGAAGTGGTCAAAAGCTGAGAATGCAAGACAAAAAAACATTCAAAATCCCAGAGATCAACAAATTAATCTGTCAATATTGAATTGACTTTCTACGGAGCCCCGCAGGGGACATGGGAGAAAAAAATTAAGAGAAACTTTTGCGTGAACTCGCAAAAGTTTTGCGAGTTTTGCGAGATCTCGCAAACGTTTTAGCCGCATTCTTCGGACGCTGGCTCAAAGCCGACCGGGAGGTCGAGGCACGATGTGCCGGGAAAGCGGTGTTCCGTAGGTCTCGACCTTCCGTTAGCTTCGAGTTAATGGGAAGAATGCGGCTAAAACTTTTGCGAGATCTCGCAAAAGTTTTGCGAGATCCCGAGTTTGTTTTGCGAGATCTCGCAAAAGTTTTGCGAGATCCCGAGTTAGTTTTGCGAGATCTCGCAAAAGTCCGTCTTAATTTTTTTTTCTCCCATGTCCCCTGCGGGGCTCCGTAACTTTCTTATAGAATTTGAGAAAAAATATTATTAGAGATTGATTTAGTGTTTCTAATACGCCAATGTTACACAAATGTTAAACTTATTCATTTTGTCTTGTGCCAAACTGTGAACTTTATACATAGTGCACTGGTGGCATGTGTCACTAAGTGTTGAGTTTAGTATTCTTTAATATTTGGATTCTGGGCTTTTAGTTTCTTAGTTTCTGGTTTTGATTTATTTCTAGTGAAGTTTTTATTCCTTCCAGGGTTTCGAGTTTTATGGAGTTCAAATCTCACTTTAGATTTGATTCATATCTAGTGTTTGACCTTTGTAAGAGCTAGTTATGCTTTTGGTATTTGTTTCTTTGGTTTTTTTCTAATTATAACCTAGCAGGCATCCTTTACATGTACTTTTGGTCTGTTTGTTGGGTTTTGTAGGATTATTTTTCTTGATATTTGCTGATTGGAGTCTCCATGTGCTTATATTTGTACTTGTAACCTTGAGTTTTTGTACTTCTTCCTAACTTTGACACTTTGTTTGCCGTGTTCATTTCTCTTTCTGTTTTATCCTTAGTCTTTCTCTGTTTATCTTTATTCCCACAAAAGGATTTAAGCATTGTTTTGAATGAGTCTTTGCTATATTATAGGCTTTCTGTTCTTAGGGTTTGGATTACTGTTTTGATTTTCATCCTAAGTCATTTTAAAGCCTTTTAAATATAGTTATTGTTAATATTTGTGGTATTAGTTGTTCTCTCTCTCTCTCTCTCGCTCTCTCTCTCTCTCTGTCATTTCTATGTTGGTAGGTAGGTGTAGTGTAGGTGTAGTGTAAGTCTTCATATGGTCGTGTTCAGTATGTATCCTGTAGGTTGTTTTTGTGTTGTATTGGTATGAATGTCTGTGTTAGCGTTCCTCAGTTTTACAGTGTTTTACTTTGGAAGGTTTGTTTTCTTTCATTTTGTGTGTAAGTTTTACTTCCTGTCTCTGTGTTCACTGTATTCTAATAGTTATCACTGCTTCTCATTACTCATCTGTTTTCTTTCCACTGTTTATGTGTCTGTGTATATACAGCCTAGTCATCCTCTTGTTCTTTGCTGATTTGTACTGTGGTCTTTGCCTGCTGGCATGCCTTCCCTGGATGTTCTAGTTTACTCCTCATTTCCTCGTTTTATTTTTTTTCTAAATTGTTTCTGTTTTCATTTATTTTTGTTTTTTTGTTGTTGTTTTTTGTTGTTGTTTTTTGTAACAAGGATAAAACTCTTGATATTATGACAATAAGTCTTCAGGTTTAGCTTTCACATTTGAGGGACTAAAGCTGGTCTCCATAACAGTTGTGATGTCTCGAGTTTACTCTGTCTCCTTTAGCAGATGGATGTATGGTCAGTCTTAGTCTCATTCAGTGTTTTCTTTTAATTGCATAAATGTAGGTTTGCAAAGAAGCAGGAATTCCTAAAGGTTCATAAATAATGTAAATATTAATGTGATACAGCATGCATGAGGCCAGTTAAATGCATTTAACATAACCAACTCACATGGAATATATATGTATGTGCAACTCTAATTTACCTTTAGAACACAAGACTCGGACCCGACAGATGCATGCTGTAGTTGAAGTGTAGCTTCTCAAAAGCTGCCAACAGTGGCAGCAGGTGGATGGTGGATACAGGCATGCAGGAAAATAACGAGCAAAACCCTGAAGTTTTAAAAATACCACCATACTGCACAATGTTCCATTAAGTTTTAAAATTAACATATATGCCTACCGTCAACCAGTCAGCAAGAGTATATGCATTGTAATAGAAACGGTAAACATATTCACAGTGTATTTAAAGTGTGTATGATGTTCTAGAGAGTTTCATTGCAACAATACTGTGTTTATATGGTGGCACATTTGTGCAATGAACTAATCAAACCTCCCATAAGAGATGAAGGAAGTAGTTCGCTGCTGTAGTTTAATTGAAGACAGCATTGAAAAACAAACTAACAAACAACAACAAATTTGTTTACCAATCTGAACAAAACCCTCCTCCGGCAAATCTGTCTCCTGTAATTATTTTTGGAGGAGAAACTGGAAATTTGTAGCAGCAAGTATGTTATGAGAAGTGACTTTTTTATATATTAACATAAGAATACATCACTAAAAAAGGTATCTGCCATGTTAGAAAATTATTAAATATATATATATTCTGAACATGAAAAAATGTCTTTAGTTTTTCCTGCAAAATTGAAATATGTACACTCACACCAACTAAAGATGGAAACTTTATTTTGAAATACTCAAAGCACTTGAAATATGTTATGTAAGAAATATGGCATTGGAAAATGTTTCTCCCTCCATCCAGTAACCCATTCCTTTGATCTTTCCTGTTGTTAAAATATTTAGAGCACTTCCCCTGAACACAATACAGCATTAATGTTTGCCTTGCAACAAGACTGGTTGTATCATAATTAAACTGGTTTTAACAGTAACTGATAATTCATTAAGTGCACATCAATCCGCATTAATCACGATTTTCTCAAACGAATGTTTAACATTTTGTAGAAAGTTGGAAAGAAGCAAACATATCAGCTTTTCACCTGTGACAGATTTGTTCCTTATCCCTTTTCTTTGCATGCTGCTCTTTCAGCATGTAAAGAGATTCAGGTTTGACGTTCTCTTTTTTACCAAACACCTGCATGTTGTTTGGGATGTATTCAGCAGTGGTGGTTTGTTGGAGAACTGCCCATCAAACTGAAATGTTTTCCTTCTTTCTGTGCCATGCAATTATCATATTTAGATTAACCTACTGAAATTTAAACAGACAATTTTCTTTGCTGCCTTTCAACTCAGAGGTTGGAACGAGAGCACATTGTAGGAAAAAGCCAGCAACATGAAGATGATTTATGAAGGAGGAGAAGAATGTTTGTTCTCCTTTAGCCTGAAACTCTTTCGTACACATGGCAGAACTTGCTATTTCTGAATGATGCTGCTTGAACCCTGGTTTTCGGAGGTTTTTTGAAGGTAAACAATCAAAAACTCTTTTCTTGTTTCTATGAGAAATGAAGCCCAAGTCTAGCCTGTTCCTTTTCACTCACAAACACACACAAAAACAAACAAACAAGATACATCTATATGTCTTTGCCACAAAGAAAAAAACCCTTGTGTAAATAAATCCCCAAGCCTTGTGTTTACAGCAGCCCAAAGCTTAACTTGAGGTGAGCAGATGGGACAGTAAAGAAAGAGTTGTTGGATTCACTGATATTACAGACAAAGTAAGAACACCAAGAGGAATCACTAATGATGAGTGTTGTTGTGCCATTTGAGATTTGTCAGAGACAAACTGGTGAACAGATGGAGATATAACAGGTGGAAGTCAGGGTATATGTGTAGCGCAAGCAACCCTAGCAAGGGATTTGATTTACATGAGCTTCATTGTTTCATTGTCATTTACTCGCACCATCAAAAAAGAAAACACCGTTTTTTGTTTTTAATAATATGATGACTGTGTTTCACTCTATTAGCTAAGGAGTAAATGTACTTTTTAGGATCTGAAAGCATTTCATGGTCTTAGAGTCACTTATACAGCTTACAGCATATTATATGATTGCTATCATATCATTTTCTTTTAGATCAACTGAAGACAAATCTCTGTAACACCCTGCTTATGCTTTTCATAATTTAAGACCATTTTTCAGGTTTTCATCTGCCCAACCTAGAGCTTGGTTTCACTACACTGGTAATCATGACACTGACAGGCAGGCTATCTTGAGGTGACATAACAAAAGAGTCAACCGTAGCAGTTGTTCACTACCAGAGGCAACAAGTGATAAGTTCAGTCATCTGAGTCCTCAGCTGACCAGATGACCATGAGCTGGAATCACTCGCTTTCAAGTGATTCAAGAAAAATGTGAATTCTGTTGCTTTTACATTACTGTCTTTGTTCTGAATGAGATCATCTGAATGAGATCATCTACATCACCATGCACTAAAGCTTTACTTTCTCAGTTGTAATCTAATTATCATTTTTTTAGATTTTACTTTAAAATGTTGAATCTTTAACACACCTTTTTATTAAACATGTTACTTTTGCTACAAAAATCTCAAAAAAGAAGCAATAAGATACAAAACAGGTTTGTTTCTGTAATCTGGTGCCCCCTACAAAAAACAGGAACAGGAAGCTGCAGCAGTCTACTGAAATGTGTGAAGCATTTGGACATAATAAATACAAAACTCAAATTCTTGCATGGGGAGCAGGTATAAACATGCAGTGCATATTTTATTTTTCAGTTATCTGCAGGGATTAAAAGATCAGACAGACTTACAGTGGGGCAAAAAAGTATTTAGTCAGCCACCAATTGTGCAAGTTCCCCCACTTAAAATGATGACAGAGGTCAGTAATTTGCACCAGAGGTACACTTCAACTGTGAGAGACAGAATGTGAAAAAAAAATCCATGAATTCACATGGTAGGATTTGTAAAGAATTTATTCGTAAATCAGGGTGGAAAATAAGTATTTGGTCAATAACAAAAATACAACTCAATACTTTGTAACATAACCTTTGTTGGCAATAACAGAGGTCAAACGTTTACTATAGGTCTTTACCAGGTTTGCACACACAGTAGCTGGTATTTTGGCCCATTCCTCCATGCAGATCTTCTCAAGAGCAGTGATGTTTTGGGGCTGTCGCCGAGCAACACGGACTTTCAACTCCCGCCACAGATTTTCTATGGGGTTGAGGTCTGGAGACTGGCTAGGCCACTCCAGGACTTTCAAATGCTTCTTACGGAGCCACTCCTTTGTTGCCCGGGCGGTGTGTTTTGGATCATTGTCATGTTGGAAGACCCAGCCTCGTTTCATCTTCAAAGTTCTCACTGATGGAAGGAGGTTTTGGCTCAAAATCTCACGATACTTGGCCCCATTCATTCTGTCCTTAACACGGATCAGTCGTCCTGTCCCCTTGGCAGAAAAACAGCCCCATAGCATGATGTTTCCACCCCCATGCTTCACAGTAGGTATGGTGTTCTTGGGATGCAACTCAGTATTCTTCTTCCTCCAAACACGACGAGTTGAGTTTATACCAAAAAGTTCTACTTTGGTTTCATCTGACCACATGACATTCTCCCAATCCTCTGCTGTATCATCCATGTGCTCTCTGGCAAACTTCAGACGGGCCTGGACATGCACTGGCTTCAGCAGCGGAACACGTCTGGCACTGCGGGATTTGATTCCCTGCTGTTGTAGTGTGTTACTGATGGTGACCTTTGTTACTTTGGTCCCAGCTCTCTGCAGGTCATTCACCAGGTCCCCCCGTGTGGTTCTGGGATCTTTGCTCATCGTTCTCATGATCATTTTGACCCCACGGGATGAGATCTTGCGTGGAGCCCCAGATCGAGGGAGATTATCAGTGGTCTTGTATGTCTTCCATTTTCTGATGATTGCTCCCACAGTTGATTTTTTCACACCAAGCTGCTTGCCTATTGTAGATTCACTCTTCCCAGTCTGGTGCAGGTCTACAATTCTTTTCCTGGTGTCCTTCGAAAGCTCTTTGGTCTTGGCCATGGCGGAGTTTGGAGTCTGACTGGTTGAGGCTGTGGACAGGTGTCTTTTATACAGATGATGAGGTCAAACAGGTGCCATTCATACAGGTAACGAGTGGGGGACAGAAAAGCTTCTTACAGAAGACGTTACAGGTCTGTGAGAGCCAGGGATTTTCCTTGTTTGAGGTGACCGAATACTTATTTTCCACCCTGATTTACGAATAAATTCTTTACAAATCCTACCATGTGAATTCATGGATTTTTTTTTCACATTCTGTCTCTCACAGTTGAAGTGTACCTCTGGTGCAAATTACTGACCTCTGTCATCATTTTAAGTGGGGGAACTTGCACAATCGGTGGCTGACTAAATACTTTTTTGCCCCACTGTATCTACTGATTGGTGTGAATATATTAAAAAAAAAAGATTTAGTGTAGTACAACTAAAAACATGGTTTACCTAAATGTCATAGCTCACTTTGCACTTGTTCTTGGACAAGCCATTAAAAGACTAAATGTTTCGATTTCCCACATTAATTTAAAGTAATTTAAATCAACAGTCAGCATTTCTAGAGATTTCTTAAGCAAAACTAATAAAACAGAATCATGTCTTGGTTGAATGTACCTGACACGTGGCTGAAGTAATGATGATCTAAGAAGCAGGAACAGTTCAAAGACTTTATTGCCAGGTGTGGGATCCCACAAATCCTGGTGGATTTATAGTGGGGGCAAACAAATCCAACAAAAGAATACTGTCAGGGACGTCAAAAGCAGGTTGTGGATCAAAGGGGGAACAGGCACAATGAAAGGGAAGAAGGGATGTGCAAAAAGAGGAACAGGTACGTTGTAAAATATCACGTAGGAACTAAGTGCAGTCTGCTTATCTTTAATAACTGAAGTTTTGTTACTTTAAAAGGTTTGTTAATTTTAAGTTCAGTCAACATAAAACATGACCCACTGTATTGGATCTGTGGCAAGTCCAGTCCAGTCCAGGATCTAATTAAATGATTAGCCAACTGCTAATAACTAAAATAGTACACCCTACAGTAACTTCAAAGTGAAAAAGTCTGAAATTACTGCAACTTCAAGATGAAAATGATTTACATATAATATATATTAACCACACATTTGCATATAGTAATTAATTTCATGAAATTCAGTTGTTTATACAGCATACTGGCTGTGTGTCAGCACAGCTCTCAGTCTACAAGTCTTTCCAGCAGCTATTCTCATTTAAAAAGGAACCAGCAGCTATGCAGCAGGATCAAAGCTTTGGATTCTGCTGTTACTCGACCCCCCACATGCAAACCTATATTTTCATGTGGCAATGTTTCATAACCTAAGATTAAGTCTGGGCCTGGGTTGCTCATTAGAGAAATGTGCCAGTCAACTGATATTTACTTAAATTATAATTACTGATATTTACTGGTAACTGAATTAATTGAAGCACAGTGGGATATTCCTGTTGCTCTATTTTCTTTGTCACCCCAGAAATGCTTTAAGACATCAGGAAACAGATGCATCCAGCTAACGTCAGTTACACTAAACATGGCCAAAAATCCACACTATTTACACACGTTGTAAAGTACACCTGAGCAACTGCTCTTTAATGCAAATGTCTAATCAGCTGATCACATGGCAGTTATGCATTTAGCAATGTAGACATGTTCCTCCAGGCATTCCCATGCTGTCCCTTTGTGCATGAGAATCACAGACCTGGGTAGAAAGCAAACATGAGTTCTTTGTCAAAGTGACCTGACTTTCATTTCAAGGATCATCACTGATGATATTCCCAATGTTGGGCTGCTTTGTATCAGGGTAGGAGTGGGACCTGGAGCAATCTGACTTTGTTTGTTTTTGAAATTGATTTTCAAGTGCTCAAGAGCCTTGTGAATCAGTTCTTCCAGGCTCAAACTGTCGCTGAGGAGTTTTACTCAATGATAGAGCATGCCAGTGTGCCATCTTGCACTGGCACTCAGCAGGGCACAACAACACAGTCTTCGCTCACCATCAGTTTAAATCAGCGTAATTGCCTCCCTATTAATTCTTTTTTACTTGTGTGTTTTTGCTTGTGTTTTAGGATTGAGCTGCACATTTATGTACTAATACTGAAGTAATTATTCAAACCTAATCACAGGGTGGCTCTTTACCTATTTCCAGGGTTCTGACAGTGCCACCCTTGTGCACCTTTCAGCCCATTTGCAAAAAAGAAACAATGCACACCTTTACATTTCATTCATCAACAGTTCATGTTATACTAGGATATGTATACGAGTGAAGAACAAGACCAAGGAAGCATTTCCTTCTCAATTTAAACTCCTCTGTTCTAACAGTTATAGTTTATTAGATTTTTTAACAACTGGTATCAAGAAATATAGTAGTTCTCTCAGTAATAATCTGACAAAAAATATGACAATTATAAAGCTAAACCACCATCATCTAAAAAGACAACAACAAAAAAAACTTGATAAATCTGCTTAAAATGTTACCTAAATTATATTGTTGTTAAAACTACAAAACAATACATGTGTTGGTATTCAGAGAAGTTTTTTGTTAAATTGCACAGATTCTGCATATTTTGGACAAATTTATAGACTCCCCCAGCACCAGGTATCTTAAAAACCTAGGAATAGGAATAGAGACAGATGATGTCAATAAAACACACCAGTGATTATCAGTGGCCTACAAATTCAGTCCTCAAGATACTCTACTCACTAAACTATTGTCTCCATAGGTGTTGTTTTCAGTTTAAGGATATTTCATTTCATTTATTTATTTAAAAGGAAAAATGCAGTTTAACGTAGTTCCAGTATGGAGAATGAAACTGACGTGCTGCACATAGAGTTTATGGCTGTTGCTACATTTCAACCCTTGTCCCCATTTTAACATCATATTAACAGAAGATGTAGATGGAATTTTTTTTTTTACTCTGCCTTCACAGCAATGGAACTGATATCAGGCTGATGAAAAAAGAATGAAATGAAATGAAACCATATTTATGTAAGAGAAACAAGCTGAAATAGGGTGCTAGAGGAATAAATAGCCTTAGGGATAATGGGACATCAGGTTAAATGATGAAGACAAGAGGTTGTGGTAGGGAAGAAGAGCAATGGGATACATCTACAAACATTTTAACTTCTTTCTCTTTTCTTTCTCCTTCGCTCATCAAGAACCATATTGCAGGAAGCAACAGCAGGAACAGAGTTGAGGAATGAAGGGAATAAACCCAAATGGAGCTTGTTATGTGTAGTTTATCCTCTGTCCTCAATAACTGATACACAGTACTGTGCAGTCACCTTTCATTTCTTTATGTTTTTCTAGGGAAACATCTGCAAATATCTATGGAACTACAAAAAACAGAGTTTGTTCAATTCTACTAAGCTTTAAAGTCTTTCTGTATGACCACCTTTATTCTTATCTAAACTATCTTGTAATTTCTTTTAGTGATTTTCTCAAGGCTTCTTGAAGGACAAAGCTCTTCTTTGGATGTTGTGCTTGAATGATTCATAGGTCAGTGTTCAGCAAACAAAAAAAAAAGCTTTCCACTCAAAATGGTCAGGCACAAGGACAAGAGTGAAAATGAGTCGTAAAAGCAGCAAATGTTCAAAGAAAAACTTTAAAAGACCTCCAGAGTGCCTGGAGAGCTATTACTCACGTACACTTTAAATATTGACAGAAAGTCTGGCTCCTTGGAAGCAAAGTACAAAGAAATGTGGGTTGACTCGTGACTTTTGCACAGTATTGTATGTTATTGATAAAGTGGCCCTGTCAGAAGTGACGTAGCTCAAGCCTGAATTGAGCTACATCACTGGACACTGAAAATACTGCTGGCTCTAACTGCCAGTGTTGCAAGTATGAAACTGCATTCAAAGTGACACTTACTGTGAGTTATGATGTGTTATATCCACATTTCTGGCTCTCTGACAACCGCGATTTTTCAAAATCTACCAGTGATGTGACCAGAGGGAGCTCCGGTCACCTTCCACAACTTAAACAAGTTCATGCTAAGTTGCAAATGGAAAGCAACAAGGAATGCATCAGCATTTTGTTACTGGGTTATGGAGTAAAGAATGATTGATGAGTTTTTAATCATAGAAGGGTAAGACACAAACACTGGGAAAGAAAAAAAAAAGGGGGGGGGGGGGGGGGTTAATCATAGGACTGGATTCTTCATGTTCCATGGCTTTCTTATCTGGATGTAGGGGGGAGGAGGGTGGCTTTGGGAGATAATCACTCATGTCCTGTTTACATAATCGTGCTTATTTGTTGTAACTAGCTCCCACTGTATCATTTGCTTCTGGTTCAGACTCTGCTCAGTTCTCAAAGATGCATCCCTCGGGCTGGGTATTTTATTTATGCTCCTTTTTGTGCATTTGGATTTAAAGCATACACACTTTAGGGTCAATGTAGCAAGATTTGCAATTATTAATAATAAGTTTAACTAGACTTGCAATAGCTCGGTAAGTGCCAAGCTTCTAGTTGCTTGACCTCACACAGCTACTAGGAGTGTGTGTGTGTGTGTGTGTGTGTGCGCGCGCCTGTTTCCTCTCTTTTCTGCCTTTTAATGGACTTGTAAATTCTTTTTACTTCACAGCTGGACTGATGTAGAAACCAGAAAGACCAGTTGATCCAGTATGCAGCTGTATAGCTTTATCAAAATCCAATAACTTAACACTTATCTCTGCCTACACTGAGTGGGCTTATTTATATTTAAGAGTACCCAGACAACAAAGTGAAGCAGAAGAAATAAAAAATGTGCAAGGAAGAAATGAAAAGGAAAAAAAATTCTGGTTAATGGTCTGGTCATAAGACTTTCTCTACATCACATGCATGTTGCCTTGAGCTTGGCAGCATCAGCAGTATTACCTGTACTTCTGTATGTGATTGTGCAGTAGTGAGCCAGTGTGATACCCTTTATAAATTAACCGACAGCAATTCAATTTTATTTTTTTCAATTGTATTTCAGTTAAATTTTTATATAGCAACAAATAACAACAATAGTTGCCTAAAGGCAATTTATATTGTAAGGTAAAGACCCTACAATAATACAAAGAAAACAGAGAAAATCCCAATACTCATATCATCATGGAAACTGAACCCTCATAGGGGGTTCAGTTTCTGTGCCGTATGTGATTAAAGTGGTGGGTGGGTTCTTTTACATTTTGAATGAAGCCTTTTGAGCTTAATAATAAATTAAATGCCATGTTGAGGCTGTCATTTTTCACCCACAATCACCATTTCATCTGAACTGAGCACTTACCCAAAATCTGAGAATTCAGACAAAAACTCTGTGTAAAATAGATAACAACAAAAAGTGAATGAAAATTCTGTTTGGGTCTTTGGTTAATTAACAAGCTGGTGTGGAAGATTTCTGCCAACCCATGTCGGCATGCACTTGGAGGACTCTGACAACTAGTATAACTCTGGGGTGTTGATTCATTTAAACTAACATAATCATCACGCTGTAATCAGGTTTCTGTAAGGCAGAGTAAATTGATTTGTTGATCAATTATTAATTCATGTACTAACAGGGATTTCGAAGAAAGAGATCTAATGTTTAATAATCCACATTTCACTGTTTTACTCTTTGGTGCAGCTGTGGATACAATATTGTCCTTTCTTTGTGATTTTTTTTGGTTTTTTGAGCAGATAGAGTCTCTAGAGGGTTTTGTGGGGATAACAGGAGGAGAGAAACTGCAGAGAGGCCCAATAGTCATGTTTTGGGGGGTTTAATGAATTTAGCCAGATTTCTAGAAATGAGAGATGCTCCATCCAAAGTGGGATGGTTGCCGTCTCTCCTAAAAAAACAGATTTTCCCCAGAAGGTTTCCCAATTTTCTTCAAAGCCCACGTTGTTTTTTGGACACCACTCAGAAAATTTAAGGAGAACATGCGGCTAAACATACCACTCCTGGTCAGATTGGAGAGGGGACCAGAGAAAACTGCAGTCTGACATTGTTTTGGCAAAGTAACACAGCGATTCAATATTGATTTTAGTGACCTCCGATTGACGTAACCAGGTGTCATTTCTGCTGATATGAATTATAATTTTACAGAATTTCCCTCAATGTCGCCTGCTCTGGCCCCTGGAAGGCAATTGTGACTATGGTTGCTGATGTTTGTAGCTTCACATGTCTCAGTCCAGAATCGTACCAGAGTTTGAACCCCAGTGGGTGTGTCACATAGTGGGGAAAAACAATTACACACATGAATGGGCTGGTGGTGTACCAGGGACTTCTGTTGAGGATTATGCTTCCTCCTCACCCAGCCATTCTGTTTCCCCAGCTGCTCAGGGCTCAGGACAGTCTGTTGGGGGGGGCAGCTAGCGGGACCTGCAGTACCTTCGGCTGCACCAGCCACAGGGGCTTGGCTAGTTATGGGTTTTTTTTAAGGGTGCAAAGCCAGGTCTCCAATTCAGTGATCCTGACCTCCAGAGGTGCAAACAGGCTACACTTATTACAGGTATGATTATTGCCAAGGAGTAACTAAACATCTGACGCAATGAGCAGGAATGAGGGACAGGTGAAGAGTACAGTAGATGTGCTTGGTGTGAGGTCTCGCAGCAAGCTATCAAATACGGTGCATTTCTCGGCTTTTAAAAAAACGCTATGCGTTGCCAGGTGTTTCATCAGATTCGAGGTGTTACCTCCTTTGCACAGTATCAGCTTAAAGCACTTGTTGCAGGCTGCTGAGTTTGCATCTTTTGCTGTGAAGTACAGCCAGACTTTTGACTGCTTCGCCTTGGGCATTTTTAATCTGTAGCTCTGCTCTAAAAGAACGTACGTACCTGGGCCCGCCTACTACGCTTGCAAAGGTAAAATGATTGGCTGAAATCCAAAGTGTATGACATCTCAGAAAAAAAAAAGCACCGGAATAAAGCACCGGAATAAAGCACCGAAATGAAGCACCGAAATGTGCACTGCTTTTCGGTCTGGTTACTACCGTTTATGTCAGAACCGATGGCACCGGATACCGGTACCCATCCCTACTAGCGAGTCGACTACAAGGTAAGCTAAGCTAGCAAAACCGTAAAGACACAAGTTGTGTCCAAAAACCTACGCCGCATCCTTCGGAGGACCCAGCCTTCGCAGTCTGTTGGACTGGGTCCTTCGAAGACTGAGAAGGCCGGAAGTGCGAGGCTGTGAAATGGGATGGTCTAGCCTTCAGATTTGCATACCATTGTCTTTGTGTACCATTGTCTTGGTGGAGTTTAATAAATTCAGCCGTCTGCTCCTTATTATCTAAAATATAACAGGACACTGGTGTAAATTCTCAACCATTTCACACGTCTGTTTAATCAGTTTTCTGTTTGATGTTTACTCAGCCGTGTGAAAACCCATCCAAGGGATTAATAAAGTTTTATTTAATCTAATCTAATAACTTTAATCTCAGCCAAACCGATTTACTCAGGAACAAAAAGCCAAACAATAACATTTTTAAGTTATCTAATTGACTTATATATCATGTTTAACCTGAGAAGCGAAAGACCATGGGAGGTCTGAAAATGATGTGCTGGGAATCTGCTGTTCTTACCAGCTCTAGTGACCCTTGAACCCCCGGCTAGCTATTGATGTGGTCGGTAACAGACATGTCCGAAAACGTCGGAGCACTTCTGCATATATGTGATGTCTTGATAAAACAAGCAGATATTTGAAGTGTACACACCTACATTCTCGCCTGAAAATATATTAAGTTTATTTTGTGACCCAGAAAGAGTAATATGAGTAATATTAAAACTAAGTAGCTGCCGCCATTGTTGGAAACTGGAATTGGCTGGAATACTGGGATATGGTGGGCCACAAAGAATACACCCGACCCATCCTTCAAATTCAGGCCCATTTATCAGCCGTGTCACTATCCGATCCGTACCGGAAACCCGATCGGTACCACGCATGTGCGAAAGGTGTCTACTTCCGTTCGAAGCATTTTACGATAGTTACGGGTCAGAGTATCTGTTAAGATGTTAACAATAATAAGTATCTATTAAAATGTTTGCAATAATAAAACTTTTCAATATAATGTAGACAAAAACAAAAAATAAAAAGATAGTTACTGATCAGGACTCCCCGATCCGTACCGTGCATGTGTAGATGTTCTCTTCTTTTTCTGTTTCGTTTAATGGTGATTTACTCCCCAGTGTATGAGCATAGCCCCACTTGCTGACCGAGCGAATGAGCGCTATTGTAAACTGAACTTGCATCATAACAAATCGTGTTTCTGTATGCATGTTAAATTTGATTTAGTGATAGTCGAGTATGTTTATGCTCGTCTGTGTGGAGAGGATTGTTGGAATTGTGATGATGATGTCCGCTATCACTGTCAATTGTCAGTAAACACTTAATTAGGGATGGGTATCGTTTAGGGTTATCGTTTTATCTGATACCGGTGCCAAACCGGTACTTTTGAAACGGTGCCGGTGCTTAAACCGGTGCTCGAACTGGTGCTTAAAGAATGGAGAACACAAACTTTGTCCAAAAACCTCTTATGTTTTTATTTTTAGCAGTCTCTTTTTTTCTGCAAAATTTTTCTGTTGATACAACATACCTCCTTTGGTTGGCACCGGTAATTAAACAATGGAAAACACAAACTTTGTCCTAAAACCTCTCATTTTTAGCTGTTTTTTTACTAAAAAGATAACAATGTTAGCCTTTTCTGCAGCTATAGGGCATATATAGTATCACTCTATCAAACAAGAAGACAGCTGCATGTAACTACGACGGTGTTTGCTAGTTCACCTTGCGTGTATTAATTTAATAATGTGGTTAGCCTACTCAGCGTAAATTACACAGGAACAACATTAAGCTACTGACCCAGAGAAGAACGGCTGCTGCTGCCATCATCATCCGTCATCATTTCTGCTACACTGGCAGGGCTAGGGGCCAGGACTCTCCTCTTCGGGTTCTTGGGGGATGTTGCTAACTTCGGGTCCGATAACAGGCACCGCACCTGCAGTAGAAGTGCTCGGTCTTGCAGCAAGCTATCAAATATGGTGCATTTCTCAGCTTTTAAAAAAATGCTATGCATCGCCAGGTGTTTCATCAGATTTGAGGTGTTACCTCCTTTGCACAGTATCACCTTAAAGCACTCGTTGCAGGCTGCTGAGTTTGCATCTTTTGCTGTGAAGTACAGCAAGACTTTTGACTACTTCGCCTTGGGCATTTTCAATCTGTAGCTCTGCTCTAAAAGAACGTGCGTACCTGCTATCCTGCTACTATCCTTGGAAAGGTAAAATGATTGGCTAGAATGACATCTCAAGAAAAGAAAAGCACCGAAATGTGCGCTGCTTTTCGGTCTGGTTACTACCGTTTATGATACCAGTACCCATCCCTACACTTAATCTGGCTGATGAATCTTCACGTGTAATATTGCCAAGTCTGTATTATTAAGTCTGTAATTAGGTGCCATTCTTCTTATTTTGCAGTGCTGTTATTCTCCGTTGAGGAGAAAAGCATGAATTTGTTTGTATACGGAGGTATCCATTGTTTAAATGTCCCGGGAAGTCAAAAACAAGGCAGAGCTGTCGAGAAATGCTAGGAGCTAACTGGGCGCTGGGTCATTCACATATATTAACTGTCGCAATGTTGGCAAAGTGAGGAAGTGACATAAGATTTGCGCATGCGTGGTACCGATTGGGTTTCCGGTAGGGATCAGGTAGTGACAGGCCACGTTTGGAGCAGCCTTCGAATTGGGACAGCCTTCATCGCCTGGCTGTGACATAATCGGTCAACAAATGTGGCTTCCAAAGGATGTGGCCTAGGTTTTGGGACACAGCTACAGTGAGTGATTACTGTGAATATAATTAGCAGGTGAATCAACAGAGAGTGTGCTTTGGATAATACACGTGAACATTGCACTGTAAAATTAGACATTGTTTATAGTTTTTAAATTAAATTGGCTATGCAGATAAGCTACACAAAAACACCATTGTGTAACAGATACAGGAAATTATACTCTACTGCAGAGAGAGCCATTTTCTATTTTCCACTTTGGCCATTCAGCAATTCACTTTGAGCAAAACTCTGACATTAAACACTTGACAAAAGAATTAAACCTGTGGCAGTGATTAAGAAAACGCATCTACTCCAAATGAAAAACTGACCTTGGCAAACAATGCACACATGAAAACATGAATGTGAACAAGCTTTAGCATTGCAAATATAACCCTGGTAGCTCATCTCTTTTTAAAGATAAAGTTGCGAAATATAAGAATATGAGAGAAAAATGGTAGCTGTGTATCCTTTGAGATCACTTCAGTCCATCCACCCTCATGACCTTACAATTTTAAAGCACAATCACCATTGTACTGTAGTATTTTTTGTCTTTCATTTTGTAATAACACAATTAATTGTAATTTTAATTTCTAAATATATTCTTGAAATTCTGGATAGTCTTCACAGAGGTGTGTATGACAAAAATTTAAAAGTGTACAAAGAAAGCAGGGCTTTGTCTAAAATATGTGACTGTGTTATTACTGCTTTAATAAAGTATTCCAAAGTGTATATGTTTTTGTTGGCAAAAAGCCTTTTTTCAACAAAGGATTGTTTGCAGTGTTTCATTATGTCCTTTTATCTCCAAGTGTTTTGACAAGGAGTGTTTAAGTCCAAGCTGAAACTTAAATTACATTTCTTGTTTTTTAAGGACTTTGTTTCTCTCTCTCTCCAAGTAAGGAAACACTTAATGTCTCTACTATTTATTTATTTATCAGTTGTTTATACCTTTACTGTATTACTGTGATCTGCTCTTTTTGAATGCACCTGGTCAGTAACCTAAAGAGTTTAGAGACCAGTATGCTTTACATTTTATTAGTGGATGTGGAAATTGAGTATATATCCCTGTTCTATTTATGTCGCTGCTAAGTGGTCATTTCTGTATGTCTGCAGACCTTCCCATTGGTTGAATTTTATATACAAATCTCTTCTTCGGCTGCTTCTTTCCAATCTGTTTGCATATATGTGTAAAATGTACAGTCAGCACAGCTCTCACAATATTTTACAAATGTTTCTCCTGAGAATAAGAATAATTTTAGGAGGGAAAAGGCTTTTAAATACGCTTGTCCTGTTTCAAGGACTTCAAATTGTCAGGACCGGTAATGAGTTTTCAATAATTTTAAAGGATTGAGTAAATTGTTATTTTGGCGAGTGTTGCTTTTTCTCTTCATGTGTAATTGTACATGAATCAGATCTTTGTATTTAATTGCCTGTGTTGAATGTCAGTTGAATTGTTTCTTAACGTGTGTAATAATTGTTGCAATTTCAACCTTAGATCTCTCTAAAAATTGCATTTTTATTCTGAATGAGACTGCATAAATAAAAGCTATGATAAAGGTATGAAAATCATAATAAAATAGGGGGGAAAGCATTAAAGTTCTTTGTAATCCTCTTCATTCCAAGGTGAAATGTTCATTCAAAGGCAATCATTCATTTTCTGTTCATCTAGTAACTTTGTCTACTACAGTATGCCAACTGCATACTGGAGATAGCGCTTCTGAAGGATAACTGCATGAAAACAAAATGAGGCATACAATAATAAATTATGGCTTCAAGCTGAAAAGGATATAGGCCAGCTGGATGAATGAGTCCCTAAGGAAATGAACACGATCATCATTATTTAATCTCATACTGGCATCCAGTATTGAAGAACAATAGGGCCGGTTAAATGTAGCAGAGAATATACATCACTGAAAAGAACATAACTGTAAAAGATTCATGTGAGTCCAGTTCTCTAGTGAGTTTGTTCTAATCATTATCAGTTTTGGTGCTGTAAAAGTAGGTGTCCTTAACTGGCTGTGTGGAGATGTTTGCTATAGTTTGGGTATTCCAGATTTACTAACGTGTTGTGCAGTGCAAACTGGGTTTTGGTGTAAAAGAGAAAAATAAACATTTTTGCTATAGTCACAAACAGAGTAGTGAAAAGATTACATGCAAGAAATGGGAACTCAGAAATTGTTACAACTGACCCTGTTACAACCCTGTGGCACATCTGGCTAACACCTTGGCATTGCACCTTGCTAATGAAACCAACTTATCTCAAAAGGTTCAATTCTGAGATTGAAGGCAAACCCTCTCTGTTTCCAGTTTACATTGCAATTTTGGCCATTTCTTTAGCACTCGTTGGTGAGCGTTTGCAGTAAAGATGACTCGTAAGCTGGAGAGGAAATGGCGTGTCACAAATTTAGAAGATCATCTGGAGAAATAGTTTGCTGCTTTATAAGAAAGCCCTCTGCAAAGCCAGAACATCTTACTATTCATCACTGATTGAAGAAAATAAGAACAACCCCAGGTTTCTCTTCAGCACTGTAGCCAGGCTGACAAAAAGTCAGAGCTCTTTTGAGCCAACCATCCCTTTAACGTTAACTAGTAATGACTTCATGAACTTCTTCACAAATAAAATTCTTATCATTAGAGAAAAAATTACCAATAATGATCCCACAGATGTAATATTGTCTACAGCTACTTTTAGTACCATTGATGTTAAGTTAGACTCTTTTTCTCCAATTGATCTTTCTGAGTTAACTTCAATAATTACTTCCTCCAAACCATCAACGTGTCTTTTAGACCCCATTCCTACAAAACTGCTCAAAGAAGTCCTGCCATTAATTAATGCTTCAATCTTGACCCTGGAGAACCCATGGGGTCAAATTTGACCCCATGGTTTCCCTAGAAAACCAATGGGGTTGGCTCTGACCCCATGGGTTCTCCAGGGATAAAATATGATCAACCTATCTCTAATAATCGGCTATGTACCCCAGGCCTTCAAGCTGGCTGTAGTTAAACCTTTACTCAAAAAGCCATCTCTAGACCCAACTGTCTTAGCTAATTATAGGCTCATCTCCAACCTTCCTTTCATATCAAAAATCCCTGAAAGAGTAGTTGTCAAACAGCTAACAAATCATCTGCAGAGCAATGGCTTATTTGAAGAGTTTCGGTCAGGTTTCAGAGCTCATCACAGCACAGAAACAGCTTTAGTGAAGGTTACAAATGATCTTGTTATGGCCTCTGACAGTGGACTCATCTCTGTGCTTGTCCTGATAGACCTCAGTGCAGCATTCGATACTGTTGACCATAATATCCTATTAGAGCGATTAGAACATGCTGTAGGTATTACAGGTACTGTGCTTCAGTGGTTTGTATCATATCTATCTAATAGACTCCAATTTGTGCATGTAAATGGAGAGTCCTCTTCACACTCTGAGGTTAATTATGGAGTTCCACAGGGTTCAGTGCTAGGACCAATTCTGTTTACATTATACATGCTTCCCTTAGGCAGTATCATTAGAAGACATAGCATAAATTTTCACTGCTATGCAGATGACACCCAGCTCTATCTATCCATGAAGCCAGGTAACACACACCAATTAGTTAAACTGCAGGAATGTCTTAAAGACATAAAGACCTGGATGGCCGCTAACTTTCTGCTTCTTAATTCAGATAAAACTGAGGTTATTGTACTCAGCCCTGAAAATCTTAGAAATATGGTGTCTAACCAGATTCTTACTCTGAATGGCATTACCTTGGCCTCCAGTAACACTGTGAGGAACCTTGGAGTCATTTTTGACCAGGACATGTCCTTCAATGTACATATTAAACAAATATGTAAGACTGTGTTCTTCCATTTGCGCAACATCTCTAAAATTAGAAATATCCTGTCTCAGAGTGACGCTGAAAAACTAGTTCATGCATTTATTACTTCCAGGCTGGACTACTGCAATTCATTATTATCAGGATGTCCAAAAAACTCGCTGAAAAGCCTTCAGTTAATCTAAAATGCTGCAGCAAGAGTCCTGACAGGGACTAGAAAGAGAGAACATATTTCTCCTGTTTTGGCTTCCCTTCATTGGCTTCCTGTTAAATCCAGAATTGAATTCAAAATCCTGCTCCTCACATACAAAGTCTTAAATAATCAGGCCCCATCTTATCTTAATGACCTTGTAGTACCATATCACCCTGTTAGAGCACTTCGCTCTCACACTGCAGGCTTACTTGTTGTTCCTATAGTATTTAAAAGTTATTAATCTCTGTCTCTCTTCCACAGCATGTCTTTATCCTGTCTTCCTTCTCTCACCCCAACCGGTCGCAGCAGATGGCCGCCCCTCCCTGAGCCTGGTTCAGCCGGAGGTTTCTTCCTGTTAAAAGGGAGTTTTTCCTTCCCACTGTTGCCAAAGTGCTTGCTCATAGGGGGTCATATGATTGTTGGGTTTTTCTCTGTACCTATGAAGCACCTTGAGGTGACTGTTGTTGTAATTTGGCGCTATATAAATAAAATTGAATTGAATTGAATTAAAGTCAGCATCTTTAATTAAGGATGACCACAGCAAACTGCAAGTGACCAAAGCAATCAGATTGAGGTTTTCAGTGCAACATTGTATTCTTCCTTTGTGATTGAGTTCACCTAGCTACTGCTAGCAACCTCCCACAACCACTTCCCAACCGGTCAGGGAATAAACTTTTTTTTTTTTAAATTTTCCTAGCAACCAGTGATGACCAGGTAGTAGTTAACCAGCCGCTAGGCCTGCATAACTGGGGCATAAGGGATGTCACAGCAATTTTAACATATACACACCACATATAGAAGATGATAAAAAATAAATGTTGAAAAGTGAACATAGAATTTACATGCAAATCATATTCTGTAACGATTAAACCAATAATCAATAAGTTCTTTGATAGTTTAAAATTAACAACACAGGCATAGAAGGTTGCAGAATCTCAGTATGTAATATCAAAACCCTTTGCACAAAGAAGAAAGAAGGCAAACAATTGAAGACTACATGTTACCAAAGATGATTAAAGCAGTAATTTCTTCCAAAACAAAACATCAATTTATCTGTTAGCAGGTTGCCTCTTATTAGCATGTTTTAATTATGAGCAACACTAATGCTAATTCAATCATGTGTGTAATAGCTCTTCCCTAGATAATTTTATTCATTGTGAATCAAGCATTTCACTCAGGAAAATGTGATGTTGTTTATTTAAGCTGTCCTTATCACAGTAGCGAGCACAGTGTTGCTGAGAAGCAAGATATGTAGAGTTAAATGTATTGTCTGTTACATGCAGCATATATAAGAACAAATAAAGCAATTTACAGTATTATGAACAACTCAAGAAAGGCTGGTTTTGCTAATCTTCAAAGCTACAATTTAAATTTTGTTTTTGTGTTTTTCTGAGAAAAAAATATTTCACCCTCATTTTTAGAAGCTTGGGGTTCTTGGGATTGATATATCAATCACTGACTGCTTCAGCATCATTGCCCTAAAAAAGTGTTCCATCTGCATAATGTTGGAACACAAAGGTTAAAAAAAATGCTATTTGAATAAATAAATGAAATCAAAATCTGTCTTTAAAACACCAAAATATTCTTCTTCATATATTCATGTACACGCACATATGTTTTTGTATACTTATTTCAAAAATGATATTAGCGTTAGAAGTAGCTGACATTGTATCCTGTGCAGATTTGGTTCCTGAAGAATAAACACTCAGGTCAAAGGTCAAACTCTTTTCATCAAATGAATGTGGTTTGTTGCCTAAGAGCGACGCCATGCCATAGAGAGCTAAACACCACTATTCCAAAGAGTCAAGACTTGCAAATTCAAATATGTGCAACTTGTTATTCCCCTACTGCTGTCTTTGATATCGGACTCAGGGGATCAGTGAATGAGAAACAGTCATCTGTTTTCCAAATAACTTCAGAAGAAAAGCTGGACTCATTAGTGTCCAGCTCTCTTAATCGCTTTTCTTTCCACAAGGGGATTCAATGATATGTGAGAGCTGCGTGGATGTTTTCATTTCTACAAAATTTTCTCTTTGTCTCATATTTCTTCTGACTAATCTCCATCATTCTGCCCTCGATGCTTCTGACAATTTCAGTTATAGGATTTCTCTCATCCTACACTTGTCCTTGCCTATTTGTCCCAGCCTACAATCCTTTTATAACATTTCCACCTCCCTTTGTCTCCTTGAAAATTTTGCCCTCGCTCTTTGTTGTTGAACTGTGTGTCTGTACATGTAATTCGTGAAGACTGTAAGTTCCGGTTGTGTGACAGCAAGGCTTAAGCTGTCCAAGACGTTCTCTACAGTGATTAGCTCCAATTCCACAACTCGGCTAGAAGCTGACAATCATGTTATGACTTTTTCTTATATTTTATTGCACTTTCCCCTTTTCAAACTAATGGGGGTGAACATGCATTCCTATCTTGCTGTACGTCCCTCCCCTTTCATTTTCTCATTTTAAGTGTCTCTGCCTTGACTTCATCTTCTCAGACTGCTAATCCAGTCTTGCCCCTTGTACCCCTGACATTGCCGCAAGAAGAGCAGATTGTAAAAGGGAGGAAGTGGGAGGTAATGTAAATAATCACAAAGACAGGCAGACGTGGTGTCATGTGAAGGTCTGTTCTTTGTGTGTGTGTGTGTGTCTGTGTGTGTACAGTACTTCTGTTTTGAAGCTTTTCACTTGTATGGAAAGAGGGCAAGCTGAAGTCAAGACAGACAGTTTTAGCTGCTTTCGCAGTGTTGATAAGAAGTCAGCAGAGAGTTATGTTTTCTGTTAGATGTGACCCCGATTTAAGGAAATGGTTTCATACTAAACCATCACATTCTGTGAGATCTTATGAACCTTCATACTGGTCTCATTGATAACATATAATCCATAAATCACCTCCATAAATCAGCATGCTTGATATAGATCAGCTTCCAGTGCCAGTGCTTGACATTCTCATACTCAAGACTGCCAATAAATTGCTACAATATAGAAAGAGAGAACCTAACGTGGAACATTTCCATTATTGATCTTTCAAGGTAAAACCAGTACGTATAACCATGGTTAAAAAGAAACTACACCTTCCATTAATTCTTAAATTTTACATATTACAACATATAAGAAGATGTCTGGTCCACAGTGTGATTATTTATTTAACAAAAACTAAGCCAATGTACAAAAGCAGTGTATGGAAATCTAAGAACACTAACAGTTTATAAAGGCACTTTTAGCAGCAATAACTTGAAGTATTATTTTTCCATATCAGTCTTTCACATTGCTGTAGAGGAACTTTGACCTGAATTCATGGTCAGCTCAGTGCCTAGTTTGCCCAGATCTTGTGGCAGCAATGCAAAGTCCAGTCATTTCACTGCTTATATTCTCACATTTTGAAATCATTTGAAAATAACTGCATAACTTGGCTCCAAATCTGCAGCCACTATTATATTTGTTTCCTATGAGAGCCTGACAAAAACTGAACAACTCGTATTGCGCAATGATCAGTTCTTTGGCTCTTTTCAAACTGTATGCAAAAGCATAAACATGCAATTAAAGATGAGGGATTTAGAAATCTTCAGCAGTAGACCCAATAGATTTAGATGGTAGTCTGATTTCTTTTATTTATTTATTTATTTATTTTTGATAAATCTTCAGCAGTAGCGAAGATGTTTGTTTGTTTTTTTTGTTTCTTGTTTTGTTTTGTTTGTTTGTGTGCTAAAGAAAACCTTCAATTTTATCTTTTCAATAAAGAAACCTTCAAATCCTGTCTTGTGTAAAGGATTCATTTACAACTTTTCTAATCTATTTCTTAGGCAACCCCAGATGCTCAGCCCTGCTAGGTATCTTTCAGACCTGACATAAACCACCTATTATGCTGAAACAATGAGCAACCTTGTTGCTTTTGTTATTGTCTATCTTTAATCAGATTCTTTAAAATTACACGTATCAAAGCTGCTTTACATTCTTTCAACCTTTTGTACTGAATTTTCTTTTCTGTTTTGTGCTCTTTCAGTGTTTCTTTTTGTTGGCATATTGCATTCTTTAGAGTAGACCAGATTAAATCGCACTTCAAATTCCACCCCTTACAGGGAACTGTGTGCATTTTTTGTTTATTGCAATAGCTGATGTCTGATTTTTATGGAAGCATGCTAAATTAAATGAGGTGTCGTGGCTGCAAAAAATAGATGAATAAAGCAGTTTTTGGACATTCTTCTTAATAGCCTAAATTATACACAAAAGAGTAGTAAATTTGGGTTTATAACAAATATCTGAAGTACAGCTTCTACTTCTTTTGCTTGTTATTACTGACAACAGCTAGATTTTTTGTAATATTTAGTTGTTACCTAAATAATGTATCATTCTAGTAGCCCAAGACCAGAAATGATCAACAAGATGAACCTGAATTAGCTAATAATACAATTATATAATGACAGAGAGGTGGTGATATGATTTCAAGTAATCTCGGTGGAAATTCCTGCTATTTGTGTCTTACCTGACTTTGTGGTGTAGTTTCTTAGTTTACTCATAAATAATTATAGATGGTAACAGAAAACATTTTTCCTAATATTTTGTGCTAAAAAATTGCATATATATGAATCTTTCATTCCTCCTGAAGAGTAATAGGTGATTGTAAGCTAAAAGATTGTGTAGTTTACAGTATTTCCTCCACTCGATAATGCTGTTTAAGTGCATCAGGCTTCTTATCAACTAAACCTGTAGATGGTCTGACTTTATAGCTGCAGTACTTTACTGCAATAACAAATATTAACAACTCGTCAAAAGAACCAAAACAAATATGAAAATGTTTTAAAAATGGATCACACCAAATTGTTAACATTTTAGTAGAGACGGTCTGCATAGCTGCGTCTCTGAGGCCCAGGTATGCTGTATGTCATTATTTGATCTTTTCAATTTTGCCACATTCTTCATTTAAATGGTCCATTTCCTGAAAAGACTGCCAATTGAAATATATGTTTTTGAAACCAGAGCTACCAACACACTTTTTTTTATTAAGACTATATAAATTTTAAATGATATAACGGAGAGTGAACAGCAACACCCAAGTGTTACAAATAAAGTATTTGTCCATACCTATTTGTTTGTCCAAACTCACATTGTTCTTCTCATATACCGTAACCATCTATTTCTTCTTTTTAGCCAATAAAATCATTAGTATCTCCTCATTCATGACCCATAATCACAGTCACAAACAACTCAGGTTGACCAGTACAGTAGTTTACCTCCCTTCGGGCCATAGACATAGACAGCCCATGTGAAAATATCCTTGCTTTAGCACAAACGTTGTTCCAACATGTGATGTGTAGAGTATTTTTTTTATCATTTGCAAACATTTAGAATCAACTTGCTGATAGTCCAGCCATGGTATGAAGTCTGAATACAAATTTCTGAATGCTGAATATTCAGTGTTTATTCATTAAGGCATAAAAAACCTTAATGGAAGTTTGGCTTGGCTCCCATGTACACTTCGCTTGTTGCAAATACTCAGAACTGCACATAAAATGTAGTCTGAAAGTCTGAGTGCACAACAAGAGCACATTTATTCCATCATTCATTTTCAAATGCTGTGTCTTGGGATGTTTTGCTTTACGCGAAACAGGAAAAGGGTATAAATATGCATTTGTTTGTTTTTCATGTATGAGATATCCATTTGGTGCTGCCTTGGTGAAAAGTCGTCAAAATTGAGTCAGGTTGAGATGAAGGAGAATGAGAAGCAGAAGATTTAAGCATTCTGTGGATTATTGAACTGATTCTGAAATTTCAGGTCAATCAAGGAGACTGAAAATGCACCATACTTTTGCTTTGGGATCACATTACATGAATGGAATAAAAAGACAAGCTATAAAGCAGAATTTTGTTTTGTTTTGTTTTTTTAACCGCAACGTGTTCAGTGATGATAACAATTTAACAATTATTTTTGCTAAGAGTAATTGATATTATGTAATTGTTCACTTATCAAGAGAAAAAAAACACTTTGTTTTCAATGAATATTAAAAAAATGCATCTTAATTTGAAGAAGTTCATGCACCAGAAGTTCATCAACTTATTTTCATTAATTCATTAATGCTATTCATTGGTAAGTATTTTCTTCTTGCTCTCGCTACTGGACTTGAGGTCAGCATACATTCACTCTGGGTTCCTTTATACCTCTGTGTTTGCATGCTGACCATTTTCTTCATCACTAAAAACTGTAATCAGCTATCTGCTCATCATACAAAAATTGAACCACCATTCTCTGCACCTGATTATAAAACATGCAAAAAAAAGATTGCCTCTTTTTTTTTAGAATCTCTGAAAAACAAATTTGTATATCACTCAACTTTTTAATTCTCAGCTTGGTCCCTGACTCTCTGGTTACCATCCCTCTTTTGGCTACTGTCCACCCAATTATACTTATTCCCCATTTTTAGTTTTATTTTAGTATTGTCTTCTATTCCACCTTCAAATTGTACGACCCACTGTCTGTCAAGGTTCAGTTACAGCTGTCCGTTTCAAAATGGGCCTGTAGTGTGTGGCAGGGTTAGACCCTTAGTCTGGTATCTTCAGGTAGATCACTTTTTACTATATATCACTATGGTAGCCTATGCTCCACATACAGTATAACCTGCTCCAACTTGCTCTGTGTTCAAGCTCCAGGCTGAAAACCATTACCATTTTCCACAAATGGGAATGCAGTGGTTTTCTTTCCCCAGACATAAGACAATACGTTCTATTACTGTTTCATCAGTCCTCAAAACATTATTCCAAAAGCCTATCATTTCATTTTTAGCAGAAAACAGATGTGCACAAGTGCTTATTTGGGGACGCAGTGCTTTATTGTTGCTCAGTATTCTCACAATTATTGACACATGAACATTAGCAAATATGGGACAGGCTTGTAGTTCCTTGTGAACTCTTTCTGGAGTGGCGTTTGAGCGCTCATGAAGAGCAGATCAATAGTCTTGAATTTCCTTCATGTGTATACCCTGTCTAAGTGGAGTATTTATCAACTACGTGACCAGCCTTCTCCTTTTTCTCCATCATGGTATGAAGCGAAGATCAAATTTTATTAGATCCTTCTTTCTTAAATAAAAATGGTTTCCTACGAACAGTTGCCACTAGTGTCATTGAAAACACCTAATTCTAATTTAACCAAATATACTGATAAATCTGGGATTCACTTATTATGGCCCTTTGCAAACGTGAAGTGTATAATTATTTTTCTTAGGTAAATGAAAAAGTGTAATGGTTTCATATAATTTGATTAATTGGGTTCTCACAATTAACTTTTAGGACTTTAAAATATGATGTTTCAGGTCATATTTCTATTTAATCTTAAAAAACAAATGAAAAGGGAAAAGGTGAAAAATCATTTGTCACAAAACATGGCTGGCTTGAAAGTATACATATCAGCTGATGTAGTAACTACAGCTTGTCGCATATTACATCCAGCAGTTTATGAGAAAAAAAATCTAATTAAATACTGAAATTGCATATCTCAATACTTATGCAAATACTAAAGCAAGTGTTTACACTTACACACAAACTTGAGCAGGACTGTATCTACTTACAAGCTATGCTTGGCCACATAAGGGCCACATAAAATTGAATTAGAAAACCCACACAAAGAAATCTCTGGCTCTTTGAAGATAAATTCTAGTGTGAATGGTTATAGAGATTTATACACAAGCAGCTCAACTCTTAACCCCAGGTGATTTAACTTGCCAGTGCCCCTCAGTACAGGTGAAGTAATTGAGTAAATAGAAAGGCTATGAATATATTTCCATCTTATCTCCGCCCATAATTTTCTTTAGAAAGCTTACCTCAGCAACTTGTGTTGGTCACAATGAAAACTGTATTGGCAGTGGGTCATGCTGTGTATGCACATCTCTGCCTGCTTTTCAAGATAAGAGTGATTATGAAGTGAAGGGTGGCATCAGATTTCTGCACCATCTTCTGTTCTCTTCTCTGCTCTAGTCTTTAATGAGACTGCACAAATTTTCTGAAGGTTTCAAAAAGAAGCAGGGGGAAGCATTAAAGCCACTTGCCTATTCTTCAGTAGAATCACAATATGCAACCAAAAGACTTTTGGTCTCTTGAAGTATAGCAAGAAAAATAAGTTACAAGGGTAACTTTTTTGCACATCCAATGGATGCATGACCAGGCTGACATCTGGAGAACTGAAAGGACAAGCCAGCACTTCAGTTACAATGGGCAAGTTACACAGTTACAATCCTTATCCATTTTTGCCCTCCAACACATCAACTTCAAGGAATTCTTACTTATGTGGCTGATATGTTTAATGACTGTCTGATGTAAATGATGAAATATGCTTGATATGGCCTCCTATTTACACAGTGTTGATCAGGGTGAACTATTTTGTTGTTGTGTTCAATCCTCCAAAGATATCAGTATGTAACATTTTAATGCAGATATTTGTGCCGTTGTGTTTTTTGCTTTGTGTTTTTTTATGCCTGAGGGTGAAAACACATATTCTCTGTGTTTTTCTTCCTTTTTATTATACCTGTTTGTTTTTCCATTTTTGTTCTAGATGGGAAATGCCTCCGAAACATTTCTGTTCATGTCTAAAATATCAAAAGACAATGACTTCATCATGGGAACTCTCTACACCATTTTTGGTGAGTGATTTATCCCCCCCAAGGTCAATCCTTTTAATGTGGACTCAAATTCTTCAGCTCTTTATATTATATTGCTCTGTTTCCTAGGTGTGCTGTCGGTGCTTGGAAATGGCATCCTGCTGTTTGTGGCCTATAGAAAGAAGTCCTCCTTAAAGCCAGCAGAGTTCTTTGTGGTAAACCTGTCCATCAGTGACCTGAGCATGACCGTAACCTTGTTTCCATTTGCAATACCTTCAACCTACACACACATGTGAGTGACAATTCAGGTTTTCATATTTTTTTCAAATTTCATCTAGTCCTCTTTTATGTCATCTTCATATTTTTATCTTCATGAGAGACAAGGACAGAAGGAAAAAGACAGATGAAGAGTGAGGTTAGAGGAGTGGTTTGAAAAGCAAGGCTGTAGCTGCTGACGAAAACTAGGGCTTTAACAGCCTGAGCAGTAGTTTACGACATGCATTAAAAGACAAATTAAGGTTTTGTAAGCAGATGCTTGCAGACATAAATTTATCATATTTGATTGTTTGTTGATAGGACAGATGAAATACAAATAAAAGCATTTTTAAAGGCTTTTGTGGTTTTTCCATTTGTATAAAATGGAGGTGGAAATATACTATCATGCTAGATTTGCAACACATTAATGGTATATCTGATATTGTCACTTTAATCTTTCAGAGCAATGTCTTCAGTATATTCAACAATTTGAAAAAACTGTTGAAATTTGAAAAAACCCTCCACATTTATGAAAACATTGATATTCTAATTTTGAGATCCTTTTTGCTTGTAATTCTTGCTGTGTGCTCATAGCATAGACCTTGGGAAGAAGCAGTAAGTGATTTCTGACTTTTTGGCCAGAGTTTTGCCTCTGAGGCTTTACAAGGTTGTTGAGCCCAGCTGCAGCCTGAAAAGATGACTACAGATGCTACTCAAGGTTGGAAAAAATGCTGAAAAAGACACAAGTAGCATAGCAAGGCCCTGTGTAGTGCAGATGAAAAGCCAGCATTTTCACTTTAACTCTGTGTGAAGTTTCCAGGTGTATGATTTTAAGTAGTATTTGTGCAAAAAACAATAAACAATGCAAATGTCTTTTTAACTCCACTGTCATTGAGCTTTGGACAATAACATGTTTCCTATTTTTGTAATATTTTCTTTGTGTTGCACTGATAAAAATGTTTTAGATAATGTGGAAAGCATTTATGTCTCCTTTGTTCAAGCAACCTACATAATACCTTTGTCTGTCTTCTGTCTCTTCCTATGATTGTCTGCCTGCTGTCTTATTCTCTGACCATTTGCTGCTGATAGCTGTCATATGCACCACTATTGGGTTAGAGTGCTTCACCGCATGCTACATTTGAATATGACTCAGGAGACCAGAAAATGTACTGCAGTCTCATTGACTGAAATTCACCAAAGGGAATTTGCAGGCAAACCCTCACCTAATATCACACAGTAACACATGTTCTGTTTTCTTTCTCTTCTCATTCAGGTGGTTGTTTAATAAGACAACCTGTACTGTGTATGCCTTTTGTGGTGTTTTGTTTGGCCTGTGCAGTCTGACCAACCTAACGGTGCTCTCCTGTGTCTGCTGGCTCAAGGTCTGCTGTCCTAACTACGGTAACAACACCAGTTTTTAATGCTTTACATTGCAATTCAGCATAAAGTTATTATCATAATAGTGAAACAATGCACTATTTTAACACTAAGGAATTTAGTGACCCACGAGAATGACCCAGACTGAGGCAATGAAGAAAATCAAAGACATGGTTGTTTAGGGTTATTGTGAAACCAGTGAAATAAGATTCTGTGTGATCCCAGTGAGTTTGCTTGAAATGTAATTCCATTATTGGTTGTTTTCCATGAATGATCTACAGAAACCTTTTAGCAAGTTTTCAGGTGTTTTCCATTTAACATTTTTTTCATTCTACAACTCATTTTGAATCACAACCAAACTTATGCTCACTCACTCACATGAACTACTTTGCTGTGTCAAACTGTTTCTGTATGGGAGTTCTCAGGATGCAGTTGGCATAAGATGCAAGTGTCCCTGCCTCTTTCCAGTATCACTTCACAATAATTATTTCATGATGCTTTATATTGTAACTAAAGACTCTACAGTATTATTCCAAGGCCCCCCAACAATCCAACTATCCCGGCAGCCACTTGGCAGCAATGGGAATGAAGAACTCATTTTAACAGGAAGAGACCTCTGGCAGACCCAGACTCAGGGAGGGAGAGCTATCTGCTGTAGCCATTGGGGAGTATGAGAAGAAGAGAGAAAGAAAAGCATAGAGAGACAACATACACTCCAAACACATACACATTGCAGTGCATCAAGTAATATCATTTTGTTAGATGCAGATAACATCACAAACAAACCCAGAAGGTGTTTTGTTTTGTTCTTTTATTGTTGTCGTTGTTGTTGTTGTTTTTTAAGTGGCTGCCAAAGCAGCAGCATTATTGGATGTTACTAGAAAAAGTCTGCATTGAGAGGAGTGGTGGTGGAGTATGCAAGTTTCTTGTTTATACTCCTTTTGGATATTTGAGTTTGGAGCTTTGGTTTTGTTTTAACCCTTTTATTTGTTTCATTTGTGGCTTTTTTATTCTCTTGTGTGGGTTCTCTCTGGCTTCTCTCACAGTCCAAAGACATCCAATTATTGGGGTCAACTGGTAAATCTAAATTGCTCATAGGTGTGAATGTGAGTGGTTGTCTCTACTGTAGACCAAGACAAGTTACTGTTTCAGAAGGGTTTTTTTTTCTTGTTCTGTATCATGCATCCCCAAAGGTTCTGTGTGATATATGTATATGTTTAAATTATGAATAGTGTGGCCCTAACAACATGTCCTAAGATTTTGTTAGGGCCACTATGCAAAGTGATATTATTCCTGACACTGACAGTTCTCATAAATGTCACTTTTAATCTCATAATCTAACTCTATAACTTGCTTATATAGATGTGAAATTATATGTTGTACAAGCAGCTACTGTGTACTGTAACACAGTACACAAGTTTAATAAATGAATAGGTCACCTGTCCAGGGTGCACTCCTCCTTTCACTCTATGGTAGCTCTAGCCACAATTGGAAAAGTACACATTTACCAACAAACTAGGCACTTTACAAATATTATGAGTATTCTTTTATTGACAGTAATTATTTTGAAGTTTGGCTTTGCCCATATTGATCCTTGTTAATAATGGTGTTTGTTGCCCCTTCTTGAAGGCAAAATCCTTGATTCTGTAAAAAGAAACTAATCAAAGTACACCAGCAACTCAAGAGTTCATTACACAGTGTAAGGGGGCATGCTGCAGTAATGTTAATTTTCAAGGCTATAACATCTTGCAGCTGCATCATATTTATTGAAGGAGATGTTTGTTGGGCCTTCAAATGTTGCCCATCTTTAAACATGTATTTTCCAACAAGGTCTTATACTTGAAAAATATACAGTTATTCACAATTTATTGGCAGCATGCTTAGCTACATTCTTGTAGGGATTACTAATAAATTCAGAGTTGTGTTGGTCTTTTACAGGATAGTACAGTACTGAAACCTGAGTCATTTTCTTTTCCTAGAAGAGATGGGCACCAATGTCCCCACTGTTGCTTCATCAGTTCACCTTCCTTGGACCACATTGCATTTTAATTTTAACACTTTAGATGTGATTGAAACTTTCAGCTTTAATTTAGAGGGTTTAAAAAAAGTATTTCATGAACTTATTATTCCAAAAATTTGAAAATTTAAATTTGAAAATTTGATATTGAAAATTCTAGTGACATATTTCCACTGGAATTCTCAATAAACAATCCCAAGAGTTGTCGATATAAGTGACAGGGGTTATCTATAGGTTGAAAAATCTAAATAAACCATCAGACAACCAAAAGGCATGAGAGACCACAGAAGAGAACTAAAGTGTGTGATGACAGAATTATTTCCATGGTTAAGAAAAACTCTTCCATCTCCACGGTGGTTTGCGTGTCATTGTCAAGGTTTATAATCAAGATATGTCTATAGTCAATATATGTCTTCATGACTAGATGACAAGAGGGTTTCCTCAAGGTTTATATTGGTAGTTACACTGAAGATTATGAAGGCCAGAAGTAGCTGTACTATTTTAATGGTTTTGTTAAGCCCTTGAATTAAAGCTGAAAGTCTGCGCTTTTGTCACAATTTATTTAATCATCCACTCTGGTGTGTACAAAGACAGAAATTACAACGCAAAATGTGTCATTGTCCGAAAACAACTAATGACTGCAGCTTTAGCAGCAAGAAAGGCTTCTATAGATGAATTGAATGAATCCAAATAATTTTAATACATAAAAGTTTGTGTTTCCTGTCATTCACTGTGTGTTTTAAAATGTTAGTTGTTCACATGTGCATTTTTACCACTTCAAATCAGTATCAACAAAGACATCTTTATTCTGGGTTAAAAATCAAGGTGTTGATTCCTTGATTTCAACCTTTCAAAACTCTCAGTGCTATTGCTATGCGAAGCTTCACTAATCATACTTCTACTCACCTTCTTTTATTTGTGGGTTTGCATCCATAGTCTAAAAATCTCAAGGTTAGGAGTTTTAGATAAAATTCCCATTGAGTTCAGATAGAATAATGAGATTTTTTCCAGTCACAACTAAAAGGGTTCAGCTATTTGCTAATTAGCAGCAGTAAAAGAGTAAAAGTAGACTGGTTATTGAAAAAATGACCAGATTTAGAAATGCTAAAGTTTTAAAATTAAATTCTAAAAAAAGGAACAGAATTAGGCAAGAGAAACATTTATTGCAACATTCATGTTTGTGTAGTTGGATAGTTTAAACCAGTTAAAATGTCATTGTGTCATATATATTAATTATTCACAGTTAGCATTTTGTTTTTAATCCTGGATTTTACCTCTGTAGTTCTCACCATCATGCTGGCGTTTGTACTGCTACAAATCTGATGGTAATATGGTGCCCTTTCCTCTTGAATCCATAGAAACCAAGGGTTTTATGGGACACTATAAACTGGGGGAATTCTGCTGCCGCACTCCTCCACAAAATGTTAAAAAGCACAGTTACGTTTTGTGGGCTCTGATAATTTGTTGTTCTACACAGTTGTCTATGACTAAGCCAAACCAGCACAAATAGCTGATTCTGGGTCAGTGTAACATTTCAATACACTGTTAGCACATCCAAAAAGCACTGAACTCATGGTTGATAAAGGTTAATTTTCAAGACTTATCATTTACTTGTATGTGCTTCATTAAACCATCCTTTTCTTTAATATTTGAAACTTTGATAATCCGAAGCAGCACTTGACTATAATTCATAATTTATAATTCATAAATCATCATTTTAAAAAAACACTGAATATGCAGGCATAAATTAATTGATAACCTGTAATTAAATTTTAATTTTGAACCCTTATTACTATTCTCACTCGATGAATGGGTGTGCTGATTAAGTGCCAGATTTAAGCAATATTCTCATTTATATCCTTTGCACACTTGCCCATACACACTGCAGGGATCACAGAACTGGGGGCTGCATCAATCATCTTTATAGTCCACTAGGTAAAACCCTGCCTAACAGGCATGTTCTAGTACTATAATATAATAGGAAAGCAGGTCAAGCTGTTCAAGAAACAAAATCAAAACAAATGGAAAAAAGAGCACAGACAGCACAAAACTAATGTAGTGCTGCCGGATGAGTTATGAGATGCAGGTGGAGATTATATACATCTAATGAAAAGTGTCCACTTACAGTATATGATGCAGATATTTCAGGATTTGTCCTAACTTTGGCTAATAGGCACATTATAATTGAAGGCTGTGTTATGAAATAGCTCCTCTTGTCTGTTTTTTAGTGGCACGCAGTCTATAATGCAGAGAATAAAAGCCAAGGGACTACAAGCTTCACAAGCAAATGTGTTTGAAATGCAAATGAGCACAAATAATTACACTGTCATATATTTTTTCCTGCAAGAAACTTTGTACAAATGTGTTGTTTTCTTGCTTTTATACACTGTTACACAGCCCTCCTAGTCAAACAAGCACACAAACAAAACAATGTGGATGTTTGGATCCAGACAATAATTGCAACCATGCAGTTACTGGAGTTTCACACCAACTTATACCATCTGCTAGCAGAAGGTTAGACCAAGAATAAGTGTAATTTGTTGAATCAGAGCAAGCCTCCAACATATTTGCGCCTCAGAAATCCTTGGCCTCACGCTACTTTATGTAAGAATTTTTCTAATAGCTTCCAGACTATAAAAGGGAGAGTTGTGGACTTTCTTAGAAATAATATTTCCTTGATGTGCCACGTGGATAGCTGGAGTTCTGATTGGGAAAGGGGTGGCCAAAATCAGATAAAAGCCAACTGTAATTGCTGACACAGTTGAGTGAGTGCCTTGGGGCAAAATGACCTCCCCCACCATCAGCTTGAACCATAAAAACGGGCTGGCATCCTGCTGAAGGGGCTGTGTGGTGTCATGAGTAAGGTTTCCTCTGTTCTCATCTTCAATTATTACCCCTTAAATCAACTTTAGAAGAGTGTTGCCAGTAGTGATGTGCGAATCGATACTAAAATATCGATTCCTCCGATACCAGTCATTTATGTTCTAGAATCGATTCTCATATTAAAATATCGATATTTTAGTAATTTAGGGTAAATTTGTAGTTTATCTTTAACAGGAACACAGTGGAAACGATATAATTGTCTACTTTTGAAGGAACTACTTCCTTCCTGTTTCGCCTTTCATAGTCATGTGCGAAATACGGCTGTATAAATGTGTCGCAGCCCCTTGGCGTGCGCACTCACAACAATGGCTGAGAGTAAATGGAGTCATGCGTGGATGTATTTTACCTCCACAAACAGCCGAGACGTGGTTTGCGATACATGTGGCAAGACAGTGAGGTGTTGTGGCAACACCACTAACCTCGTCAAACACCTCACAGTAAATCATATCACAGAATATGACGAGTGTATGTTGAGGCGAACTGAAGAGGAGGAGAGGGACAGGTGCTGCTAGGGCGAGACAGACGTCTCTCACGGAGTCCTTTAGTGCTGCAGGCAAAATTTTCAAATAGGCACAACTTCAGTTTTTTTTATTTCTATATGATAATTCTGCATTATTAAGCGATAAGAACAAGTAGTTTGATGTCCCGTAATCATTATGAAGCTATAATTTGAGATACAATAAATAAAATAAGTTTTTGTACAAAGTATCGGCATCGGATCAGTATCGCCGATACCACCCAAGGAAATCAGTGGTATCGCACATCACTAGTTGCCAGGGTTGTTTTGGCATTTTTTTCTGAGCCCCTTATTTGCTGGATAAGTGCAGTACTACTTGTAGTATGTTAATAAATCACAGTGTATCTTAAATGGAGCCTACTATATCTTCTTTATGTCCTTATCTGTTGATAATCAATTCTAAAACTCTTTTCTCTTGTCCTCCCTCTGCCTTCTTACACTCTTCTTTAGGTAACAAGTTTTCATATGTCCATGCATGCCTGCTGGTTGCAGGCATCTGGTGCTACGCTGGAGTCTTTGCTGTCGGTCCCCTGTCGGGCTGGGGAGAGTACGGGCCTGAGCCTTATGGTACAGCATGCTGCATCAACTGGCATGCGCCGAACTATAATTCTGCAGCTATGAGCTACATCGTCTGTCTCTTCTTCTTCTGCTATATTTTGCCCTGCACTATAATTTTTCTTTCCTACACATTCATCCTGCTGACTGTCCGTGGCTCACACCAGGCTGTGCAGCAGCATATGTCCCCACAGAACAAGATCACCAATGCACAAACGCTTATCGTTAAGGTACGTGCATTATTTTCTTTTCAAATGACTTATACTAAATATTATTTCCTTCATGAATTCATGTTTGCATTGCATGTTATTTGCTGTGTTGTGTCTATTTTTAGCTTTCAGTGGCAGTTTGCATCGGTTTCCTGACAGCATGGAGTCCATATGCTATTGTGTCCATGTGGGCAGCGTTTGGTAACTCAACAACTGTACCACCTATAGCTTTTGCTGTGGCAGCTATCTTTGCCAAGTCCTCCACCCTTTACAACCCTATCGTCTACCTGGCTTTCAAGCCCAATTTTCGCAAGTCCTTGTGTCGAGATGTGGCGAATTGCAGAAGGAGACTCTGTGGATGTTTGTGCCAGGGTGGCTCTGCAGAGAAGGGAATTTGCAGGCAGTCCCATCACAAAGAAGAATGCAACTCTACAAGGTTATCCAATGGGTTACCAGAGAACCACAGGACCTGCAGACACTGTCCTTGCCCAGAAACAGACACCGGCAATAGAGAAAATTGTATAGACTACAGTCCTCAGCAAACCGCCAGGATTCTTCAAGGATCCGTACACAGTGAAGTGGCTGTCAGCCAGCTCTCCAATGAGATGCAGAGTGACTTTCTCTAGAGGAACAAGTGGAACTAGACAACAAGTCACTGTAAAAATGAAGTATGAAGCAAAAAGTGGCACGAATGAACCCCAAATAACAGTAAGTGCAAGTTGGGGGGAAAGTGAAAATGCAATCAAACAAACAAACAAACAAAAATGGTAAGACTGATTTAAAAGAAAAAAAAAAGTTTAAAACTACTTTCATGCCTCAAATATGTGATACTGCCAAAAAAAAAAAGTGGTTAAAAGCCAATACAGGAGGATAAGCAAGCCAAACATTTCACTGGTGTGTGCATCAGCATTTTATCAGGTCAAATTAACAAGTGTCAGCAACTATCTGATCAGTTCAAGTGTAAACCAAGACTGAAGAGTCACCATGCAAGTCATTTTACCCTGGACTTGGAGGGAGGAACTGACGATGAAACTTCCTACTCCCTGAACCACATTTTATCTGTTTATTACGAGCACTGTATTTAAATATTATGTATTTATGTATGCCTCAAATTGAAGGACCACAGGGTTATTGTTATTGTTGTTGTTGTCTTTGTTGTTGTATCTAAAATGAAAAGAGTGCTTTCACCTCATTGTCGAGGAGAAATCAAAACCTCTACTCCTATAGTTAAAGCAGACACTTTGGGTGTTAATACAAAGCACTTAGGGAAAGATTTGGCTTGGTGAACCACCTTTTTGTCCAGAAGGTATATCTGCAGGGAGGAGATGTTGTCTTCTATTTCCATTTTTCCTAGTCACCTCTGTCCAGGCAAGAAGATCTTGATGGAGTGGAGAGTGTCAGCTGTTTAGGCATTTCAGCCATTTTTTATAGTAAGCCCTTTTTCAGTGACTCAAAAGTAATTGGACTAACTAACATAATTTTATTGTTTTCAATACTTCGATGAAAATACGTTGCAGTCAATCATTGCCTGAAATCTAGAACATGGACGTCACCAGGTTGTTGATTTCACCGGTCCTAATGTTTTTTCTGATATGTCCGTGTATGTTCTCAGTAATCCAGGTCATGGTAGTCAAAGGAGATTGGAAAGAAAGCAACTGGACTTCTTTGTGAAGGTCTTTCACCTGTCATCCAAGATGCTTCTTCAGTTCTGAACTTCAGAACTGAAGAGGTGAAAAGTCTTCATGCAACATCTTCACAAAACTTAAAGAAGTTCAGCCACTTCCTTTCCAAGCTCCTTAGACTATCTCTCTGATAGATTTTCTATGACTTTTTAGCCTAATGCACAATGAAAATATCAACATTTAGAGTGAACAGCTACCAAAAAGCATGTTCAGCAATTAACTCCAATTCTTTCATCAGTTTTAATTTGTCGTAGAGTAACGATGGAACAGGTCTCATCTGGGCATGAAACCTTTTGACAGTAAATCGTCCAGTTACATTTGAGCCTCTAAAATTGAGGGACATATAAAATTGAAAAAAATAAAATAAAATAAAATACAATACAATAAAAATGACTGTAATTTATGAACTTAAACTTTAGGTTATTGCAGTTACTTTTGTTAAACTTCTTGTCTGATTTAAAACTCACCGTGATGGTGTGCAGAGGCAAAATTGCCAAAAAAAAAAAAGAAAACACTGTCCAAATACTTATGGACACTACCTGTTTGTGATCAGAACTACATTGAACTCTGTCAGTGATTCTCTTTGGGTGGTTTTAGCAGATTCTGAAGACCAGTTTGAAAGAGCAAAAAGAAATTTCTTTGTGCAGAATTTCTGCTACAAATGAATTAGTATCTTTTATGACATTAACTGTGGAAAAGACTCATTAAAAGGCTGATTGATGATTTATTTATCTTGAATTCCGAGCCTGGGATTATAAGGTTGCCTTTGGCGGCAGAGCTGGGTCATATTTTCATTCTTTTCAAAAGGAAGAAGAAAAAATAAATAAATAAAATGAAAAAAAAAAAACCACCTGCAGCATTTAGAACTTAGAAGCTTCTTTTTCATATTTTGGGTTAGGATTTTTTTCATGTCACAGAAGCATCTCTACAATGAAGCCCAACTAGCCAAGGAAAAAGTGAGATGGTTATTTGGTTTAAAACAAGCACTTTAGGAAAACAAACTTTTTCATTAACTTTGGTTGCCTTAGGCTTGGAAAGAGGCTTTAATTAGGGTACTAAAAAAATGCTGTCCTGTTCCAAATTTCCGCAAATAAACAGGTTAGTGTGTTATTATTACTGGCTTCACTGAGCACCAAACCTATGAGACTAAGACCCAAAATTGTAATAAAACTGAGCGATCTTTTAATCAGAGCCATGTTAACAAAATGGGAGAAAAAAGCCTGCCTGTGGATAGAACGCTTGCCTTTAGTACTTCTTTTGCTTGTTTTTAATGTGAGAGACACAAGGCTTTGCCTCAGCACCTATCAACATTATTTTAATTTAAAAAAAAAAAAAAAAAAAGCATAGTGAGGATGGATGAGGTTAACTGAAATGTTTGTCCAACAAGCAATTTTATACCCCCTCCCTCCCGACAGCATAGGCCATCAACTCAAAAGTACAAAACGACCTGCCATGGGCAAAATTAATTAGATGTGCTGGAGTGCAACTTGTGATTAACTGGCATGACTTTGATACCACAATTCCTTTCTTACAGAAAGGCTGAGACCGAAGACTGCAGTTCTGTGCAGTTTACACACAAGCGCACACACACACACAAAAACTACAAAAGCATTTTAGATTTTCTGCTTTCACGTTCAGTTTGGCATGGCATAATTAGCTTAAAGTCATGCAAAACAACCAGGTCAGCACATGTGGTGCATTCTGCTGTTTGCTACAATAACTCCTCTAGCCTCAGTCAGGACCGTTTATGGAGAAATGGATTCAAAATTACTAATACCACCTGAACTATAATACTCCACATGGGCTTTTCACAAGACACTTAGCCCTGGGCTTAGACGCTTGTTAGCTCAAGGCTTATTTCTCAGTTGTGAACTTAAGTTGTGTTCAGGCTGACATTAGCACTGCTCAGTTTGCTGAGGCTAGAACACTGATACGTGGGAGATTCAGCAGAATTATGTACTTCTCTTTTTGGTGTTGTGCGTGTAAAACTTTGTGTTGAGGTCTATTGAATATGAAAATGAATATGCACAGCCGCACACAATATTATTCAAATGTGGACGATGCTGAAAACAGCAGCTGCACAGTATTACCTCACTTGCTCTGGCACTGTGCACAGGCAGTAAACTGTATAACCTTGGACGAGCCAGGAAAGAAAAGGAGGGGGAAGTCCAATTTATTTTAAGCAGCTTTAATAAAATTGTCCCAAAAGACACTGCCAAACTTATTAACTATTTCAAAATCTAGGAATTTTTAAAATATTAGCAGAATTCTTTCTGAAACACGTATGAGCACTGTGAATCCAGGGAGTCTGAAATAAATTAAAGTAAGTCATACTTACTTATATATGTCACAGATATGAACGCGTGCCACATTCTCCACCTTTAAAGAAATTACTTCTGCAAAGAAAAGACACAAGTTAGGGCAGAATAGTGATTAAATGTGATAACTCATTAGATTCTCATTAAATATGTGACAGCAATACAGAATATGAGAGAGGTAGGTTACAGAAGCATGTCTCATAGTGTTGCAGTTCTAACTTTTGTCTCGGTGTTAGGAATTACTTCACAGTGTTTCGCCATCTGACGGAACTCATCTATTACTTAAACCAGCTTTGCATGAATATGTTACTCAATCAGATCCACTACTGACTTTATGATTAGTTTAGTTTTATTTATTAGTTAGTCACATCTTATTAGTTTATTGAATATATAATTTCCTACAATATTCATTAACTACAATGTCATTAAGATAAGGGAAGGCCATAAGTATGATTGTATCCATTTTGGTTATGCGACTAATCAAAGCTAATAAGGTCAACACTTTCTGCATCGCATAAAAACTCTCTCCTACACGACACTAAAGGTCAGTCAGGAGGTACTTTATTGCGATATGATACTAGGTTGGTGCGTCTTCATCCTCATGCAACACACCACCAACAGTGCAGCCTTTTGCGTTTTCTACTGCAGTGCTGTTTTCTGGCTGAACACCAAATGACAGCTGCTTCAGTCTCTAAAGTGGGATAACCCCAGGCAACCTTCAGCTCAGAGTTTACAAAGCCCAGATCTGTAGTATTTGCTGTAATATAACTCTGATTGTTCTTAAAACTATTTTATGAGGTTTCACAAGAATAAAAACAATGGAAAATCTCGAGTCTGACCATATTAAAAGAGTTATGTACGTCAAGTGTTGCGATAAATTTAATCCAGACTTGTGAAGTTCAAGTTTGAGAATCTTTTGAACCTGGAGCTAACTGTGAAATGAGGTGAGGAAAGCCTCGGGCCGTCTGGAGCTCGAGTTGATTTCAGCTGACTCATGTACATGTGAAAACTTGCTCCCTTTGCAAAGACAACAACAGGCTCTCCACGAAATCATAGAGTCAGTTTTTTATTTTTTATGAGGATGTTGTAGACAACAACATCATCTTCAGCTTTTCATTTATATATCAAAGATTTCCTGGATGTTCAGGGTAAGCAGCTCATTGCTGTTTCTTGCTCCACAACCTCCAGGTTGGAAAAAAAAGTGACACAAAGCCTTTGAACTGTGTGCAGGATGGTATGGTAAACATTTCCTAGAAAGAAACAAATGATTGTACTTATTTTTCTGATATGTGACTAATGATGGTGGTTTCATAGTAACTATAACATTAGTAGTATAAAAACTGAAGTGTGTGAAGTTTCTGCTTGTCATGCTGCAACCAAAGGTTACAGTCACCTTTACACTCACTGTCAAAGCCAAAATACTGTCTTGGACTGTCATATTTTTCTACCAATATCCAGGTTAACATAATAAAAAAGAAAAGAAAATGAAAAACAACATATCAAAGACTCGGCTGCAAGTCCAGTGCTTGATAGGCTCTGTTTTGCCCACAGTCTTTGGGCAAAAAAAGGACATTCAAAACAGGAAACATAACTGTGAAAATCTAATTCTGATGTCTATTTTTTCTATTCTGTTCTACTCTATGAACAAATATTGCAAGTACCTAGGTGTGCAGTCTGTACCACTAGCCATTCTACCTGGGTAATCTACACTGACTTTACTCCTTCAAATAATATTGCATTGTATATATCTGACGTCAGGGATTTCGTGTAGATTGTTTGCATGGATGAAGATAATACGTGTTTGTACAAATGCCTAATTATAATGTATGTTATTATAAATATCAGTCAAAACATGAACATAGAGATGGGGCAACACCTTGCAGTGTCTTGAAATGGTGATGATTTTTATTTTCTTGATGTTTTAAATGCAGTCCAAACAAGGTTTCAGTCCAAACGAGCTGCTTACTTCCTTTGTTCCCTTCTAATGTCTATAGAAAAGAGAAAAAAGGCTGGATATTCAATTGGCCATAATATAAAGCCCATTATCCAAGTGGAAAACTTATCTATAATGATGTTAATGTGCATGCATCTGGTGAACTTGAATTGAAAGATTTAAGTACTTTGAAGGCTTTAATGTTGTTAAACAAGCTTATATGAGCATTTTACAATGAGGGAGGTTACATTTAGTGCCAATATGTCTGAGCTGTCTGAAAAAGTTCAAGCTTGGTGCAATTATAGTTAGTCCTTACATTAATAAATCCTGTTCCCACCATTAGAGTGTGTTAAAACTTTTGCTAATCATATTAATCTTAACCTTCTTTCTGAAGGTTTCTGTATCTGTATCTTCTGTATCTCTATATTCTGTCAAGATACAGCTTGGCAACATGGCAAAGACCTTTGAGTCTATGCTTGGTCAGAATATTACGTTACATTCTGTTTGCACTGTGTCCATATAGCTGTATTAATGCATTGTAAATAAAGATTAATGTAATTGAGCAATGCAACTAGAATTTTCTGACTAAAACAGCCAAGTCTTTAAATCAATCCATGTTTCCCTTTTTATTTTCTGAGATGTAGTTTTGTTCATGAGAACACACACACCAGGAGTTTTGATGCACCTTTCTTCAGCTTCTTAGACACAAACAAAGCTGAATGTGTTGTGTAAATATGTATATGTGTGTCTGTCTGTATGTATGTATATGAAAACAATTCTGTCTAACTACATAGGCTTGAACAAATGCGTTAGATGTATTAAATTATTCTCATTGTTGTCAGTGATGTTTCAGATGCACTGTGAAAATGTTTATAGCTTTTGTTTCTTGTTTTAAAATTGTTAAAGATTGTTTAAAAAAGTGTAAAGTATATTTAGCCAATGCAATATCATTTGTTCAGAAGTAAAATGGAATGATAAATAAATATTATTTGGTATTTAATTGGGGTTTTCTTTAACTACTTTTAAATACTATACACAGAGCCCTAAAAGACACAACTTAGTCCTCCAACCATAAACACTGAAACTGGGTCCAGTGCAGTTCAGGCATCAGACATAGGCAGGGCTTCTTGTTGTGACGGGATAGCCACAAGCCCCTGCTGATCACTACTGCTTTTCTGGTGTTTTTCCTGGAGAGCCTTACCTCACTTTAACTTACTAGATCTTACCAACCACAAGTTCGCCTTGTAATCGGAAGGTTGCCGGAACAGTCTCGGTCGTTGTGTCCTTGGGCAAGACACTTGACCCGTTGCCTACTGGTGGTGGTCAGAGGGCCCGGTGGCGCCAGTGTCCAGCAGCCTCGCCTCTGTCAGTGTAGCTGTGGCAAAAATGTAGCTTGCCATCACCAATGTGTGTGTGAATGGGTGGATGACTGAATGTGTAAAGCGCTTTGGGGTCCTTAGGGACTAGTAAAGTGCTATACAAATACAGGCCATTTACCATAATCTGGGAGTAGTTCCAGATATCTGTCTTTATGTGGGGATTTCATTCATCTTCAGTGGAAAAACATGGAGGTTAGTAATGGGAAGAATGGCCTCCCTGACCTAAAACATAGCAGCTTTTGATTGTTCTGCACTAAGCATTAAAAAGCTATCGCAAACATCATGTTCAAGCATGAAGTAGCTCATGAGTGCACTTGTCACTGCAGTACCCTAGGCCAAAGGTCAATAATAGACTTTTTTTTTTGTCATATCAGCTTGTAGCCATACGTCTCATACGGTCCTGTCAAGCGACCACCAACTAGATTACTCTACTGATCCGTGTATTTTTGAGCATCAGCCTTCAGTTTGAGGAAAAAAAATGTTCTAAAGAAAAGCATTGCCTGAGGTGAAGGTCAGCCTCTTTCTGTCTCAGCAACCCTGCTAACTTATAACTTGTGTCTATCCCTATTTTCTTGTATTATGTCCTGTTTGTGTGCACACACAAACATGCACATCATGTTTTATTGGGGTTTCATTAAGAGGATGGCATGGACTTTTAGTCCTAATTGACTTTTACAACAGCGTTGTGCACTTCCAAAACACAAATCCTGACTGACAGTGGTGATTATTTGTCAGCTATTCACCGTAAATGAGAGGGTTTTACATAAACTTCCTTTCTTGTATGTGTGCATATATTATGAACGTGAAAAATAATTATTCTTGAAAGGCTTTCATACAGTATAAATTGAAATCTATGTTTTAGCAACATCTTTGACCTTGAAACAACGTTAAAAAGCCAAATATTTTTTCCCCATTTCATTTCATAGGAGATTGAAAACACTATCAGCTGGTGTTGTTTCTGCCCTTTTTTTTTTTTTTCATTCTTTTCCTTGCACACCTGGCTTATTGCTTTAACCCTGCAGATTTAGATATAGTTGAGAGCAGTTGCACTCCATGCAAACAGATGGATGTGATCTGGCTACCTCACCTTAACAAGATGTCCCTGCTGAACGCCATCTGCCAAAATAGCTACACTCTGCCAGTAGCAGGATGGGGAGGCAAGTATGATCGTGGAGTGACTGCAGAAGCTAAGTCAACACATTCTCACTGCCGGCTCGTCACATTCTGACCCCATCTGGTTATACTTCAATGAACTGGGTACCCCTTTAGCAGAGTTTTTTCACCTTGCAGGGTAGTACTTTGAAATAAAGCAAAATGCAAATGAGAAAGCACAAACACACTAAGCAAAGTTTACAATTGGAGACACATGAGGTGGTGGTTTAAACTAGGATTTTCAGCTAGAAGGAACAAGATTATATCTCATGCATCCTGCTACTTTGTAGGTTTTCATTATCAGAAACTTTGAGGTTAGATTTACTAAAAATAAAAATAAATAAATACAGGTTATATAGGCACACATTCACTTCACATTCAAACACATAAAGCAAACTTTTTCCATCTGCAACAAGCTTGTCCTCCGCTTTCTTGTCCTGACACATTGACAACACTATCATCTAGCAACTTTCCCACAGCCTGTGTTACGATGGTAATTGCAGCTGGTTGATCAATAAGAATCCAGACTAACAGACATCATCTGGCTTGTTTTGTGAAGAATGTGAATAATAAATTATTTAATTACCTAAATCACTGCACATCAAATCCTAATCTTGCCCAAGGCACCAGGAAGGGTGCCTGACTGTTGTCCCTTTATGTGAAAATTTACTTCAGTGAGCCAAATAATGAGTGAACTAGCTGTGTAAGCAGGGCTGAGCATATGTAGATTAATCCCAATGTCCTTGTATACACTGGCAGCAAAAAGCAGCAAAATGTGAATTTATTACATTTTCCTCCTTTATTTCAAAGTAATGAAGTACAATTAATCTTAACAAGGCTTCAGTTTCAGGGACAGCTTTTAATCATAAACTTCTTCTCCAAGTGCCAGTACTTGCAGTGTTTTTAATAGTTTCAGGGATCAAATCCTTTGTGCTTTCACACTTACGCTCGCATTTTATTTACTTGTTGGATTTTTTCTTCTCTTGATCCTGGTTCCACATCTTATCATGTGAAAAATGTCCTCGTTAAGACCTAAGCCAAGTCATCATTTCCTGCTTAAAATTCATTTAGAATCCCTACCCTTGTCTCCACTTCCACAGTCTGCATGCTGTAGTGACCCAAACTACACTACACTGCCAGTAACAATAATTTCATCAATGAATAATAACATCCAATCTCCCATACATGAATAAGTCATCCACGAACACAGAATATTAGTCTAATTAGATTTTCTGGCTGGAAGAGTATTAAAGTAGGTTAGACACAACTGAAATAACAAACCAATTCACAAAGAAACACAATGGTGATCTCTTTCTGTATGCTGTGTTTGTAAAAGTAGATGTCTGTCACTGCAGAAGTCACTGAACAAGCCAATTTGTTTAAGACAAGTTGTGAGAAGATAGGTGGGATAGAATGTTGAGTATGATGCAGTATGGTGCAAAAAAAGTGTCAGCTAGGACAGAAACTGAGCTTCAAGAACTGTTTTAAATGGATCACTGTGCTCAGGTGTTGTCAGTTTTAGAGGTGTTATCATCTACCAACACCTCCCCTCCTGTACCTGCAAGGCATGCTGCCACAAATCAAGTAAGAGGAAGACAGTAACGCAGGACAGAGAGTTAATTAAAAAGCTGTAATAGAAACACTATTTTTGTTTCCTTCCAGCGGTAGTGAACAAAGAAGAACCCACCTGAAAACCAAAGAAGTACTGTCATTTCAATCTTCCCATTCAGTTGCCTGAGCATCATCCAGGACCAGTACGTCTCTTCTAGTCACATCTGTCATAATATTGCCAACAACAGTTAGCTCATTTTTAAGATCCTGCACCCTGGTGACAGTGATATGAAGCCAAAATGAATCACTCGTTTCATTCTGAAGATTTTCCTGACATCAAATTTGGGTCCAAGTCACACTATGTATTTTATTAACATACAACATACAAGGAAAAGTTAAATAGGATTTACATTTTTCAACACAAAGATTACCCAGATTGTTTCAACAAACGTTAATATCTTGAGAATATGTGTAGAAATTAAGTGATATTCAAAGTGCTCTGAGCTCATCCGTGTGTTTGGATAATTGTTACCTCTGAGAGGTTTTATGGATATTTCCTGTGCCTCAGACAGAGTGAGATGCTGCCTACTTTGTAGCATGCTTGTGTTAAGCATTAATGTTTTCCCACCAGACTTTCAGAAGAAAACTCATGTCTTTCTGTGCTTAAGCACAGAGCATAAAAGAGGAAAATTATTTGTACATGACTTACAAATTATTGCTCTGACAGATTAATTGGCATGAGATTTAATTTATACACTCCCAAAACATTTTGGGTGCTTTAGAAAATAGCACGTGGTACGTAAACTGTAGTTTGCAGTAACTCGCCCTAAAATATACAGAAACATAAACGGTAAATTTTTAAATGTGAGTGCAACACATGAGTGAACCAGTCTGCAGCTGCAATAACAACACAGCCACTGAGGTAACTGTATAATTAACTGTGCCAAAGGCTAAATGGTTTTCTAAGACTCGAGCCCAAAACACTGTCTATTAAAAACAATACACTATTCTGGTTTTAAGGTTGGTGATTATTTCCCATATAATAAGCAGCCACTGGGTCTTTTTTAAATAATTTAAATAAATCATGATTGAGTGAAGTTAAATAAGCAATTAGTCACATAAGTCAAGCGACCAGTCAGCAACCCCTGGCAACCTCCAATCACTAAGGAAACATGTCTACTCTCTGACCGGTTGGCAAGTTGGTCAACTGGTAGCAACCAAACCATATAGTAGGCACACAGCAGCTTTCACTTTTATGGAAATATAATCAGAATCCAACCTGTTGGAAACCCGTTCAGTCCAGTCCCCCACTGCAAAGACAGATGTCCCAGACAAGCTGCACTTATTGGTGCAGACTGTCTCAGACTGATTGCACTGTCTGTGTTTATGAATTAGACAAAAATCTAAAATCGATTGAAAGCAGTAACCAGATGTTTAGGATGTTGCTCAACGCCTCCACAACGACTTGCAATCCACTGTCAAATGGAAAAGCATCTATTTATACTATTATTGCTGTTTGCCATACTGTTTATACTGGTGTATAATCTTGTAATGCCATGTGTGACATATTGATACAACGGTTTTTGTGAGTTTTGACACTTCTACATACATAAACAGTGTGATGCCCCTCCCCAGATTTTTTAATTTGTCAGAGTGATCAATAAACATGTTTTTCTGGGAATTATTTCATGGATCAGGCTTTAAAGAGGCCATTTCTGATCTATTTTTAATAATACACGCTCATGTTAAGGTCCACATTTGGAGAAGCTCCTATTGTTATTCACATGGACATTATGTAATTTCCCCCTAGTTACTGAATGACAGGGCATATTTTCCTCATGTAGACATTCAAAACTAATTTTACAAATGATGTGTGACAGTGCCAATGCCTCTAATCTACTGTATGTCTTTAATATTAATGATACATCTATAATATAGGTGTTGTAGACACTTGTCTTTGCTTGGGGAAAATGATTGGTCATTAAAATGCTGTCATGTTCAGGTAGAATAAGGTAAGATTTGGAAACCAGAAACAGGTATTTTTCATCTGTTTGGGCAGACTATTGTCAGTGCCTGCAGTTACTTATTGATGTGTGTAAAACCTCCTGATGATTATCTGCAATATTTGCACGTTTTTTGGCCGTTGTTTTTTCACTGTAAGGTGGAACAAGGAATAATTTTGCCACGATCAACAGTATTCATGCAGTTCAGAAACAGAATTTGCTTGCAGTGGGATGATATGATTTCATAATAGCATGTCAGTGTCAGATGTGATTATCAAGACTGGACAGGCAATGCTATAAAGTTGACCATCTGTCTTGTTCCATAATTCTAATCTTTAAATCCTTCTCTTAAATCGTAGCCTGTGAAATTTGTGTGGGAAAGTATGTGTGCCTCCTAAAATGCACTATAACTGATTAGTTCAAGGATGTTTAGCCGTGTTATATATTAGAGATCATGTATGTAATGTAAGTATCTAGAGTACATCCATCCATCCATTCTCTTCCCTTTATCCAATTCAACATTTTCAGGGGTAGAGCCTATCCCAACAGTCATAAGGCCAGAGATCACCAGTCTATTGCAGGGCTTACACAGAAAGACAGACAACCATTACCACTCTCATTCACACCTATGGGCAATTTAGAATCACCAATTAACGTGACCCCACTAACTACACAACTCTGGACTGTGGTGGAGATGGTGGAGTCAAACTCGGTACTGTGTGAGGCAACAGTGTTAACCACCACCTACCTATCTATCTATCTATCTATCTATCTACAGTACTTTTATTATAAATATGAGGCCACAGACAATAGTGATTAGAAATATAAAAACTGTAATATTAGCTTTGGCATGTTACCTTCAATGCCGGCAATGCCTCAAAATTTCAATATAAGTAAGTGAGTCTTTAGTAGATGCTGTGAAAAGTTTTAACACTGTGGTGGTGAATGCTGTTTTCTATGCTGCGGTCTGGTGAAGGTGGGCAAAAGCTTAGTCCTGAGGGTGGAGTTCCACCCTCTGCATACAGATGTAGAGAGGTGGATGCTGTCAAAATGTGGAGATCTCAGTTCATTAACTTCCTGCTAAAGTCCTTCAACCGTCTAGTACAGTTTCTGTAACTGCAGTAGACGTAATTTACTGTTGAATCACATTACACTTTGCATTCAGTTTATCTTTGAATATGATAGTAATTTACTGTTTATACTATACTATGAATAGTAATGTTCTATGAATAATGTTTCCATTTGTTCTTTGTACAATGATTCCACTTTATTTATTACTTTTGAATAGTTACATTTGTTCAGTGTTTTTTGTGTAGTTTTTAAATAATCCGGTCGTTAAGTGATGACGTGACGAATCCTACTTGCGGGCCTAAAGTAGTCTGCGTTTAATATGGCTTTTGTGTTGTTAACATGTTTAATGTTTTGTATTTTCTTCTATTTAATCTCAAAAAGCTCCTAGAACAGTCAGTGATCACTGTTGACCTCCCTCAGCTTTTATTACCTCTAATCATTTATTTAAGCTCAGTTTTTAAAACCTTAGAATGTAACTACAGCCCAGCCCATACAGCAGTATATGAATGGCTAACCTCATATTGTGGATGGATTATCTCAGTTGTTCTCCTGGCTTAAGTTTGGTCCTTTTACAGCATCCTGCCATGCGATTACATTTGTTCCTGACCACCGAGAACACTCACGTTAACTTTTATCGAGTGGAAAAAAAGTTAGCTTGTTTATATTATGCTAACATAGCTGTGTCGCTAGTGGTCACGTAGCACATCATTATATACCAGCTAGCCAAACTTCAGTAACCCTACAAACATCACTGCTGTTTAGTTTTCTGTCTTCATTTATGTTGGAAGTGATAACAGAGCTGTACGTTTTAATTTGTTTCCAAAACCCCGCAGTCAGGACATGCTATATTGTATTTAGATAGAAGCTAGCGAGCTAACTTCCTGCTAACTTCTAACTCCGTTAAATGTCATAAATTCCGTTTTCATGGATGCCTGGATGTTAAACTCAATTGTTACACCTGGTAGAGCAGAACGCTGATCATTTTATTAAAGATGAAAGACTTTAGACAGTTTTTCAACTCTCAGTAATGCCATAGTGATCGTTTGATATATGGACCTGCAGCGGAGTTTAGGCCCAGACACGGCTAGTGACGTCAGATTTAACAACCGGATACAACATTTTTACTATTAGTATTTGTATTTCAATAAGTAGAGGCCATTAGAAGGAACTGAAAATGATTTATTGATGTACAGAATTCAGTTTGAGGTATTTTGTGGTTAGACTCTGATGGCCCTTCACAGCAGAATGGAATCCCAGCAGTGATAGGAATTAGTGCAGGATCCCCTGGAGTCATGACATTGGTGCTGGAGATGAAGATGGAGGCTTGAATGGAGTCTGAGTGATGATGGAGATGCGGTGATGGGGAGGAGGTGGGTTGCACAAATGCGTCGGCAAGGGAGAATGACAGATCCAAAGTAAGATTTATGCACTGTCAAGGCTGATTGGCCAGAAGAAGGTCAGCAGAAAGATGATTGGATTCAACCAGTGATGTCACAATCAGCTTGACAGTGTGGGAAAGTGAAAGTCACTTCTGTAGGAGGAGAAAAAGGGGTTGGTTCAACATAGACTTACAAAGGCAAAAAAAGCATCAATCAGTTCAATGCATTCATGTAACACACAACTGCTTTCAGGTGGCATTTTGCAAGATTTGTTCTATCAACCTGGAAAACACAGGGACCTTTAGTTAGCTGTTTAAAATGTGGTGGTAACTTAACTTTCTACATGTCTAGAAAAATGAACTCACTCGACAGTATATTGTATTAAATTTCATTTTATTTAATTATTCATTAACTGAAAGTGACTGCTGCTTTTGTTTTAATGTTTCTTTTGTCTGAAAGTGTCTAAATTTGTAATCCATCTTTTGCTGTAGGTGTGTTGTTTTTTTTCTGGGTGCTCTGATCACTACAGGCTTAAAGCTGTATTTATAAAGGTAGCAGAAGCTCACTTTACTGAAAAACATGTAGGGGCAGTAAATGAAACTAGGTTTAACTGGTTCTGGCTGAGGCAGAAGCAGAAGCAGGAGAAAAAGTGTGTTACTCTTTCACTGAATAATTACTTTCAACGTTTTGCTGACCTTGTACACTCAGCTGACATTCCACATGGTGGATTTAACAATCTGAGAAGTACAAATTTAACTGGATTAAACATTTAAGCCTGGAGAGCATCTCAAAATAGTCTCTTAAACACTAACAGATGCGTGTATGTGTACTTCTAGGACTCCTTTTGAGGGGATACAGGTCATTTCAGGATGTAATTTCAGGATCAGGACAGGACCTAAGCAAGTAAGTGTTTAGAGGGATAAAGTAAATGTTCTCTCCGCCGCTGATATCTCTGTTTCATCTCTCAAACACTTCATTTGACGACGGATAAGAGCTGGCGGTCTTCAGCCAAACATGTTATACTTTCTCATGATAGCATTTAGTGAAAATCTGATTACTTGATTTAATAAAGCTTCTGGACTGTGTTCAAAATCATCCCTTTATCCCCTCATTTACAAATCAACAACAGTTTACTAACAAGCAGTAAATTAAGCTCTCAGTCTGACGTATTACCATCATTTTACTTCTTTGCTGTCAGTTATAAAGTCACACATGATCAGAACACTCACATAAAGTCTGTAGCAAATATGGAGTAATTTGGGACATATTTCCAATTTTGAGGAATATTGTGTTTCTGCATAATATTCCATAAAGAGTTTTAGCTTTTTATGTTCATAACTTTTTGGACATTTTTTAATTTTAACTAAGACAATCTAGATGTGATTGACGTGCAGAGGGTTTAACAAAATATTGCATTTACTCTTGAGGAACTGGAGCCAGTTCAGTCCACTGTCTTCAGAGACTTAAAATTAATTAGGCACACAAACATAATGTTAAATATAAGGATTGTGTTTCATACTTAGATTCAAATCCTTTGTAGCCAGTGACCATCTGAAGCCTTAGAACCCATGGGCACAACCAAATGCTGTGTTTCCTCCTTTGAGATGCTCTGCTTTATTGCAGCCACTTCCAGTTGCTCCTTGTTTGTGGGTCTTTCTGCATTAAGTATCTGAAAAGCATGCTTGGCCGTTGAATGATATTTAATTTATTTGCCTTGAGAAACTTTTGGGCCACTTTTGCACCAAGCTTTCGGCCGTTATCATGGCCAGTGCATTCATTCATTTTTGAGAATGTACCAGATTGTTGATTTCTCTTGAGTAGGTTTATTCTGTTTTGTATTTTGTCAGATTAATGATGATGGTTTCCCTAACGTGCATCAACTTATCATTGACTTCCAGTGAACTGCTAACAAAAACAAGTTCAACTCAACATCTTTTGTCTGCCTAGTTTGTCGTGGAATAAAAAGGACTCTGCTACTCATACAATACAATTTTCCTGTTACTTTTGAGCCTCTGAAAATGACTGTTTTCAAAGACAATAATGTCTGTAAAGTTTATAAAATACTTTTGTTAAACTGCTTGAAATAGAGCTGAAAGTCTGCACTTCAATCACATCTTGACTGTGTAAAAACCAATGTGGTGGATACAGTTAGCAAACAACGAATGTATCTCAAGAGGAAGTATGTTTCATCCGTGCAGCATGTACTTTTTCTTCAGACTCTCCACAGGGCACTCATCACCATGGCAACCAAGAACCAAAGCTTTGAGAAAAAAGTCTCAGTCCCTGAATTTTAACTTAAACACAGATAACGAAATGTAAATCAGCTGTGTGTGGGGACTATGGTTATTTCACAAAATAATTTATGACACATCAACCTCTGAAGTCTTTAGCCTCAAGCCTCCAAATGTTAACCCTGTTCATGTACATTAACATGAATCAGGTGATACAAGTCAGACCATAATGGAGGAAGTAAAGACCAATAGAAACAATAACAACATTCACTACAGTCACAGTGAGAGAACATGTTTCTTTTTATTATTATTAATATTATTATTATTATTTATTTTAGTTTTATTATTTATTATTTATAAATTGTTATTGTTTATATGGGTTTTTTCTTGGTTAAAGAGACAAACAACACCAGATACACCTTCCATACAGCCATTCAACCAATTTAAGCTCATAGTGGGGCTGGAGCATATCCCAGGTCACTTGATCTGTCACGGTACTAACACAGTACCTGGAGATAACACACACAGTCACGTGGAGGACATTCACAGCTTACAGTGCTGTCTCTTCAGAAAATAATTACACTCTGGACTGTTAAAAATCCTTTGTTCTTTGACTACTTAGACATAATAGAAAACATGATGAATAGCATTCATCCTGTTTTTAAAAATGCTTCCAACTTGTGTGAAATGTTTACATCATTATGAAATCTTAGGAGATGCCCTGGGGCCAACTCCAGTTCTTGTGCAAGCCTGCATGCAGAGTCCCACAGAAATGCCTCACCAGGAGTCAGAATCTCTGAGCCACCACGATGCTTGATTCAGATAATGAGCTGCTGAAGTCCCACTTGCCTAGAAAGGATTTAATACAGCTACTTTGTCAGCTGTGTTATTTGAGCAGGCTATAGAACATTTTATGATTTAAACTGAATGTTTTAATGTCCTCACTGTAGGCAGACATGCCTCATAAAGCACATCTGCCATTCCAGTTTCACCTAACATCCAGTCTAATTAGCTTGCATTTGCACACATGACTTAAGTGTACAATTCAGCATTATGACAAGAAGATTGTCTTGATCATGGCTTCTTTGATTCTTTTGAGTTATAGCTTCTATTTCAAATATAGCTCATCTGCCTTTTTACGCCACCTCCTATAAACAACATTTATATTCCCCTGACATAAAACTGATTTACTACAAATGTTACTTCACCTTGATTATGTTTTTATTAATATAATGTACCATGTTAAATTTGGATGCTTAACATATCAGTCAGAACTAACTAATTACTCTGTGTTTTTTATCGTCACTAGTATCTCCTTGTAGAATCTAAAAAAAAAAAAGTGGCATGTAATTGTTAATTTTAGGCATGCAGCATTTGATTCAGGATAAGAAAGGATTCTTTGACTAGCATGAAAAATATCTGCTGTTATTTGGAGCACAAGATCTGATATCTGATGCACTTTATCGGCGTGTCACTAAAACTGTGATCTTAAGGACAGAACAAATTAGGGCCAAGTTCATGGCCTTAATTTTTTTTTTTTTTTTTTTTTTAAATGGTCTCCGGTTGATGTCTGATGAAGTGTGATGATTTCAAGCCCATCAAAGGCACTTGGCACAGAAGCCAAATACCTCTTATATCTGGTACAAAAATGCACCTTTTTCACTGGAAAACAGTTTCAGTGAACATAAGCCATTATCTCTATGTCAAGGTACAACTTGAAAAATGAATAAGTACCATGAATACTTTCTGAAGAGAGGGTGTGCTATGGGCTCAAATTGTGGTCATGAATATTTTGTACTTGTAAAATCAGGATTTGTATGTGTAAAAAGAATTTGTGTGTGTGTAAAAAAAAGATTTGTGTGTGGACTTAGCCAAAAAACTACGTGAGAAAGTCTGCACTCAAGTTTCAAGTTACAAGTATGAATTTTGACCCTATTTTTCTTCCTTTGATCCGATTGGCCAATGTCATGTCAATCACAAATTTAACTATCCAATCAGATGGGTTTGGCTGTCGGAAGGTGCTTTTTTGAACTGCAGGTCCTTGAAGGGTAATACAGTTTGAAGCTGGAGGATCTCTATGTAAATATACATAGAAGCTAGGTCCCCTAACTTTCAGCAGATGTTGAAAGGATAAAGTTGTGGTATATCAGTGGTTAGAAATACCATTATTACTTTAGGATTATGTGGCAGCACGAGGTGAGAATAAAGTAAATACTCTTCACAGTTTAAAAGACAACGCCACTCTGGGAATTTCACCCAGAGAATACTGGAAGTAACACTAATCACCAAGAAGGCAGTTATGTTTGTTATACTCAGTACAGAGACGAGGTTCAATGATAAAACAAGACAGAGAGTTGACAATTTATTAATAATTATTTAAAACACCGTATAAAAGCACAATCATAAATATCCATTTACAAATATGCTTAAAAAGGTATTCAGAGCTGAGGCTTACCAGTGGAGGGGCAGGGATGCCACGCACAAACTCAAAAAAAAAAAAAAAAAAAAGAACACACCAAGACACAAGTGCAACACAAAATCACACACTCACACTAATAAACTAAACAAGGCAGGTGTGTACACTCAAAGGATACGCCAGCTGACTCCCATAACCGGCATGCATATGGCCACTGTCCACGCCGACGTCCACTTTAAAAAGCTGGCAGCAGCAGGAAAAGAAATCTCGCAACGGGAACAGACGGTAAAAGCAAAGCAGCAGCACTTCAGTTAGCGTAGCGTTGCGTAAAACTAAGGCCCACACTTCCTGCAAAGCATAATAAGTAATTACTATAAAAAAACAATAAAAGGCAGAGATCGTAACAAAATTGAATTACGTACCGAGTAAACCGCGTCATGAAACATGAGCAGAGTGGCTCATAGGAGGCTTCTACAGCTATGACCTAAAAACAATATCTGTTTACCACCAAGTAAGGTAATGCACACATTACAATGAGTAAACACCTACCAGCCGCGATGGAGGCTTCAGAATGATCTCTGCAACACCAAAGGGAAGTCAGGTGACCAAAAAGGAGATCACAGGTAAGCGATCCAGGAATGCTCAAATGGCCACTATTTATACTAGCGCCCCCTAATGCGCCAGGCTGAAAGTGGGTTGAACCAAGGAATAACATTTATCCTGCCACAATTAGTTTAACTAACTTCGGGGCTGATCCGGGATCATGGCTGTGAGTCACAGTGTGCAGCATAAAGGTCCTTTCACATCAGACGCAGCATGTGCTGCTAATGCTAACTGCTGACTAAAAGCCAAGGATCCAGAATTTTTATGCTCCGGCTGCTGAGCTCTGTGGGTTTTTGCAGCAGCCCTACCTGTACGAGATGCACCTCCTCCTTGTCGTTTCTTTCTCTGACTTTATGTCCTCTACAAGAGTTATTGTTTTTTTTGCTGGTTCTTCAAATGTTCAATTAAAAACATGTATGCTAATTCATAACGAAGGAAAGCTTTGTAACTATCCCCACTAGTGAAGACTGTCATTTCCACAACACTGCCCAACACTGAACCGGAGGTTCGCAGCACTGTTGAAAAGGTTCAGGAGGTCCCTGTATTAAGCATGTAAACCTGTGACACAAAAATCACAAAACTCAGACCACCACAGACTGTTTTCCTTCTTGGCGATGAAGGAAAACGCTGGGCTGGTATGTAAAAGGGCATTTATTCCCTTCAAGGACCAGCAGTTCCAAAAAGCGCCCCTCCGACAGCCAAACCCATCTGTTCTCTGATTGGATAGTTAAATTTGTGATTGACATGACATTGGCCAATCAGATCAAAGGAAGAAAAATAGGGTCAAAATTCGTACTTGTAACTTGAAACTTGAGTGCAGACTTTCTCACAGATTTTTTTGGCTAAGTTCACACACAAATCTTTTTTACACACACACAAATTCTTTTTACACATACAAATCTTTGTTACACACACAAATTCTTTTTACACATACAAATCCTGATTTACAAGTACAAAATATTTATGACCACAATTTGAGCCCATAGTGTGCATACTAAAACAATGAACAAAAGAGTATTCTTTTTTGGCACAACCTTGCCTTGTATTGTGAAAAAATCTTAAACCATCCCTAATTTCTTCATGCTTTTCTTCCAAGAATTATTAGGGCATTTTTGTAAGTTTTTCAAGTAAAAAATTGTTCTCGAGGTTTTCTGAAGGTCTTTCATAGTTTTTGCACAGTGAGTGTATCCCTATGGTATGCCACACATTGCAAAAGCTTTCTGCAGATGAAGTACAGTTTTTTCTGTTTTTTCTGGTAGATGTAATATTTTCACATGAGCACTTTGTTTTAGCTTTATGCGAGACACGGCTGACTGCTCATATATACCACGATTGCTATAAAGTTGGTGTCTGTCTTCACACCAAAGGGTTTACTGTTGGAGGAGTCTTCGAGAAACTCATGGCAGCATTTCTAGAACACAGCATTTAACTTTTGAATAGTTCTTTGTAGGAGCCAGAATGCCATCTGGGCTTGAAGACAGCCAGGAAAAAAAAAAAGTAAAATTTTATTTATTTCCAGGTGAGTGAATATCCAGTGCTCTATAGCCACAAGATGGCAATGGTATTGGACATACTACTATGGAGTTTGCTGGAGCGTAACATTCCCATTCAGTCTGGGATGGAGGTGCTCACATGGGAAAGTCTCAGGGGAATTTCTGCCACTCTATTATAATCTCTCTGTAACTGGTACAAGGCATTCTGCCTTCTGGTAACTTCCTTCACACAGCCAAACAAATGTTGGAGATGGATAACAAATATATTATAAAATGACATACATGTCTGGCAGCTGCTGGTCCTGCTACGCCTGAAGTGGAATTGCCTGATGTCCCTGCAGGGTTGTGATGCCTCCTGCTGTGATTTTACAGTGGCTCTCTCTTGCAGAGCAGGCATCCTTTGGCAGTATTAGCCAATTCTATGTTTATTTTCCTTTACTGCATATAACAGCAGGGCTATGGAGACAACAACTAAATTAATATTACATGGGTTTCTTTAATGTAATAATATCTAATAAGCATCTAATAATACCTCCACGCATTGCAGATCATATCAGATATATTGATGTATGCTCAATCATCCAGGTAAGTAAATCCCAAAACGGTTGATTCTGTTCATCTGGTCGTAGCGGTTCGTCACTCATCCAAATGAAGAACCTCTACGACCAAATGAACAGAATCAACCGTTTTGGGACATACACATAAACATTAATCTTATATACTGGAAAGGTATCATATTTTTGATATAATGCTACATGTATTATACAGGACAACGAATTTATATTAACTGGAGAAACAAATTCTAAAGTGAGAAGGGTTCCGTTATTCAACAGCTTATTAGTTACAGAGAAGACCATTTTGAATGAAAATTCTTGCATGCTTGGTATAGTTAGGACACACTGTTCAAACTGTTCCACAGAGACCTTAAAATGGGTAAATGCCTCTCCTTTCATCTCTCCCATCACTGCCCTGTTTTCAGCCTCAGTCATTTTACATGAACCAGGCTCATGCATCATCTGATCTGACAGATCATGAGGTTACTTTTGCGTCGGTTTGGGTCACGTATGCTCTGGAAAGTCTAGAAAAGCCTCCCAACCCACCACCACACGCGCTCAGGCACACACACAAATACACTCCCCATCAATCTCTGAAACCTTGCAGAGCAGCTGTACTTTAGAAATTAATACATAAGAGTGCTACAGTTACAGTAATACATGAAAAAATATTAATGGAGAGCAATTACAAAAATTACAATATGAAGGGACTTGCCAGTCCTGTTGTTATTTGCATTACTTATGGTTGGTGGATCATTATGCTGTGGAACTGCTATTTCCATAATTTGGAAGGTTTGGGAATGCAAACAGGAAGAATAATGCTAATAATGCCATGGAGTCAGTGAGTTAGAGAACCAAACCCCAATAATTCACTCTGTTTGTATTTTAGAAAATGTGCATAATGAAAAGTAAGCTGAATAATCTTTTTAGCAGTTCTTATTGTCAGTCAATGGGAGCATTGTTATGCTTTTTAAATACAGAAGCTTTGCAAGATGAAGAGATGTGGTTTTTGTATGCGTGTATGTGTGTATGAAACCATTGCTGACCCTGCATCTTTGTTCACATCCGCAACTTACCGCATGTCTACACCCCGTCTGTTACTGTGACAGCACCATATGTCTCTGTTTCTGTCCCTCTCTTTTGCTCCCCATTTAATTTCACCCCGCATTCACAACCCCCGTAATGACTCATAACACTACAAGTGAATTTCTAAATGACATACTTTCACCCCGTGTGTTATGAGTCACATCCTGTTTTGATCATATTTTGGAAATCACATTTTTAACATATGGAACACAGAGTAAAATATTTATTTATGCTGCCCTTGTGCACATCCATGTTTCAGACCTGTACTTGCTGAGCTGTATTTGAACAGTTGAATATAATTCTGTTTGGTTTTTGGATGACAGAGCATTGCAGCACTTTTTCCAAAACTGTGGGCATCCCCTCCGGTCCACATGTCAAAATGCCCCTGAACAAAATACAGAACTCGAGAGTCTTCTGATAAATATGACAGTCCCTTGTATGACGGTTTGCTGTGAGTGGTTTTGGTGTGACAAACTGTAAAGCATTCTGAATAAAAGAGCAGTATCAGTGCTGCCTATTTTCACCAGAAACTGAAACCAAGAATGCCATCTAATTTTACTGGTGTCAAACTTTGATTTTCACTGTGTTTTTCAAAAACGAGACCTTAACACAAACTGTCAACAAGCTTAGTTGTGCATGCATAATTTGAGTGTTTGCAGGTCATAAGCTGGTGTGCAGTTGCTCCCTGAACAATGTGCAGTGATTGCAGGCCCTAGTTTACGTGGTGTCCCAGAGTAACCTCTCAGATTTACTACTGCAAATCCGAAGGGAATGTACACACTGTGCAAAAAGACAAGGGAAAAAAATGTGCAAACGTTTGGCATTTGTAAAATCTGACACTATATGTCACTTGAGGTTTTTAGTCAGAGGAGTTGGTCCTCACTGAATCCAACACTGGGCACTTGCTGAATGAAGCTAGGACAGCCACTGATGTTTCTTCATTAGTGACAGTTTTCTTGCGTCCACATTTTGGCAAATCCAACACTGAACCAGTTTCACGAAACTTAGCAAGCAGTTTTCTAACTGTAGCATGGGAGATGGGTGGTCTCGTAGGGTGTCTTGCATTGAAATCTGCTGCGATGACCTGGTTACTGCGTTCACCAGATATAAACACAATTTCGATCCGCTCCTCACATGTTAACCTCTTTGACATGTCAATGGCTGTGAACAAAGAGAAACTTGTAAATAACTCATGAAAGAATAAAGTTACGTTGAAACCAAGCACACCATTGTTTTTCTTGTGACATTACCAATAAGTTTGATGTGTCACATGGCCCTCTTCCTATTGAAAAAACAAAAGTTGTATCCAAGATGGCCAAATTCTAAATGGCCACCATGGTCACCACCCATCTTGAGGAGTTTGCCCCCTCACATATACTAATGCGCCACAAACAGGACTTTAATATCACCAACAATTCCCATTTTATTACGGTGTATCCATATAAATGACCCACCCAGTAGAATCAAAAGCATGATTATGTATTTAGTTATTTCTAATTTCTTGCACTTGCAGAAAAAAAAAATAAAAACGTCATAAATATATTCTGCTTGAATCTGCACAAAAGATTAAGAGCCCCATTAGGAAATATCGGGTTTCTGATAAAATATCAAAGATACAAATAAATGCTTTGATGAAGACATTAACTATGACTTGTGTGCAGCTTTTCATTTGGAAAAATTTAAATCCATGAGCTTAAAATGTCCAGTATGTCCAGTAACCTGGTGATGTGCAAGCTCTTCTCTCAAATACAAGTTTGGTAAAGTGGCCTGATGCAAAGACAGAGTTGCTCACGATATAAATAGAGTGAAGATTTTTCCATAACACACTGTGTCCCTTCTGACTGCCTTCATAGGGATTTTTAGAAATGATCCCCTCTTAATTACGCAACAGTGTAGTGATAAGGCTTCCAGCTGTCAAACAGAATATAACTTATCTCCCATATATGGATTTACTTTCCACTACAGGCTGCTATACAATTAACTTCTTAGTGGAGCAGTTGTGGTCCTAATCTCTCTAATCACTCATCAAGCTACAGCTTATCTTGATTTGCTTTTTCTGAACATATCTTTTTTTGCGTTTGCTCAGGCAAACGTGACCCCAACAGAAGACATGAATAATGTGAAGGAGAATAAAGGGCATGGATGAGAGAAACCTCTCACACAGGAGGCAATTTACTGGAATCACTATCTGAGATAACAGACACCGTTGATAGTTTTATGAATTTTAATGCAAAATGATTAAATAATCTCATGCATCATTACAGCGGTTGCATGCTGATGTCTTAATTATTCTAACATTAACACAGTACACAGAACACCTGTTTTCTTGGTTTATTTGATTAATCTATCCAGTGTGTTTTTGTCATATTAGGATCTTAGGAACCTCACAGGTGATCCCTTGTACTCCACCCAACACCTGTTTAACCTGCTGCCCTCAGATCCTTGCCTCAGGTCAATCAGGTCCCACACCAATAGACTCACACACAGCTTTTTCCCCAGGGCCATTCAGACTGTCAACAAACACCATCCCCCGACACCCCACCCCTGCCCACAACCTCACTAATCTGAGCCATGGTCTGTTACCTTCATCACTCTGGCCATTCACACATGAATCCAATTCAGACCAAGTCTTTTCTTTCCACTTCCTCCGAGCACTTTGCAACTATTTTGTTCTCCAATGTGTGCATTTCTCTTATTTTTGTATATATCCCTCTTGATTGTACATATTTCTCCCGTTTGCTATTTATTCCTGCTGTCTACTATTTATATTTTATTCTGGCACAGTTGGTGTGGAGCGCCCACAATTTGTACATGCACAATGACAATAAAGGGCTATTCAATTCAATTCTATTTTATTCTATTCTATTCTATTTTACTCTACAATTGCAGTATCATGAATTATGTATAACCTGACTTTGATTTGTTTACCAGACAACTCCACATGGTCATTATGTTGTTCATTCAGGCAGACAATGAAGCCAAGCTCCAACATGTCAGCTGGTTTCAGCTAAGCTATCATTAGGTCATAGCTTAGCTGATATCCTCCAATATAAATCTCACTTAGAGGACACAAATGGCAAGCTTTAGGCGGCATGCATTCTACACCATAGCTCCTACTTTCATGCTATTTCTGGCTTTATCTATGCCCATTGCCTGGACACAATAACGTAAGTACGTCATTACTGGAGGAGAAGTATAGTAGTTACTAAATTGAATCTCTTAAAGTTTCCACTAAGGACTTTAGGTCTGTTCCACCTACTAGAAGTCACAAGGCATCAGCTGCAACTATAATGAATGAAATCTGTTTTACTCAGTCACACACAATTTCTATTCCACAATATTACGAAGACCAGAACAACACAGGAACAGCTGGCACTAAAGTAAATTAAACTACTAAAGAACATTGCCATATGAGTTAAATAAGATTGTATGAGCCCCTCCTTGTGTTGCTGATCATGCAGCTGCTTGGTAAGTTAACTGAAATAGGTTTTTTCTAGATAAATGTCATACTTTATTTAGGCCACCTATAGAGCAATAACAGTATAATCAATAGTATAGTAATAATGATGGATTATTTATTGATCAGGACATACATTTTACTGTGTCCTTGCAGCCAGGTTTGCCTTTATTGCCTGTTCCAAAACTTGAACAGCTGTTGCTGATTTACTTTTATGAAGTGTTAGGTGTCTCGCAGTATTATTGTATGTGGTACAACAGCAGAATGGGTCTGATGATGATTTGGAGGAATCTAGGAAATAGTTTTTCTGTTTTCATGTTCGGTGATTCAGCTACAAGTCTGACTTGTAGCCATGAGGTCTGTCCCTCTTCCACCCTTCTTCTCATCCAACCGTTTTATTCCTGCACTCAGAAAAATAAAGGTGCCAACTGGAACCAAAAGTGGTACTTTAGACTGATGCCATAGTCATTGTTGATTTTGTCTTCACTCTCCATCCCCTGCCAAGCTGCACCTGTGATTCTGCGGCTGCTCGCTGATGAGCTGACAGATAAGATCTTTTCTTATCCTCTGCATCCTTACCCTATCACCTCTGCCTCCCACAGGGCGCCAGCCTGCCCTGTTGAAACACTATTTTTTTGCCTTTGATCCAAAGTAGAATGCCTTTGATCCCTTGTGATGTCATCATCTTGCTGAGAGAAAAAACCCTTAAGTAGAAGCTTTGCTCTGTTAAACTTTGCTGCTCAACGGACCTTGACCTGACAGTAAGCAAACCCCTTTGGAGAGTTTTGAGAAAATTTCGCGTTACTTAGCAATTCACTGACCAAGCCGACACATTTCACCATGTCAGCTAACCCATCCTTCAGCTCAAATGAGCTTGAAATAGTTAAAGGGTGCATTTTGGGAAACCACTACAAGGTAGAGGCTTTCCTTGGAGAAGGGGGCTTTGGTATTGTAGCCAAATGTCGTGATACCATGACCAACCGAGCTGTGGCTATTAAAGTCAATAAGAGCGACCCTGATATTCTGCAACAGGCAAAACTGGAAATTTTCATCCTGGAGCAGCTGAGAATGTTGGATCCAGATGCCGCCAACATTGTTAAATGGAACGGCTTCTTCCACGACGGGGAGCGGGTTTGCTTAAAGTTCGAACTCCTTGATCAATGCCTGTGGGAATATATAGGGGACCGGAAAAACCAGGGTCTCCCCATAAGCGAAGTCAGGCCAATTTTAGGTCAGCTCACAAATGCTCTGTCCCACCTGGGTTCTGTGGGAATAGTGCACGCTGACCTCAAACCTGGAAACATCATGGTTGTAAACCGCCATGAGTCTCCCATCAAAGTCAAACTTATAGACTTTGGCCTCGCATGTCCTGCATCTGCAGTGATGCCTGGTGACCGTGTGGGGACGGTTGGTTATAGTGCACCTGAAGTTATGCTTGGCCTTCCTTACAATGAAGCAAGTGACATGTGGTCTCTGGGGCTGGTAGCTGTGGAGCTTGGTACAGGGGTGCCACTCTACCCTGGAAATGAAGACTATAATGTTTTGAAATTCATCATAGAGACTCAGGGTCAGCCACCAGATCATGTTCTAGACTTTGGCGTGTACACTGAAGACTATTTCATTGAAGACAACGACAACCAACAGCGCTGGACATTTAAGACCGACCAACAATTTAAGTACGAGACACGATATGAGTCCCTGGAGACAAGATACATCAAACTGACGCGTCTCGATGACCTCGAACAAGTAATGGTGTTTAGAAGAGGACCTGAAAATGGCCAACGTTTGTTTGTAAGCTTAATTAAACAGATGTTGGCCTTGGATGCAAACCAGCACATAACACCGTTGGAGGTTCTCCGGCATCCCTTTTTCAACCCTAAGAGTTCCCCTTGCATTGACATGAGTGCTGAAAGACCACAAAACCCTGTGGTCTTTCAGCACCCTTCAAACTTGAAATGCAAGAGATCAGAGAAAATCAACTGCAGTTTTCAAAACTCGGTTGAATTTTCTCAGCATGTATTCGTCCACACGTCAGCCAGCCCATCCTTCAGCTCAGATGAGCTTGAAATAGTTGAAGGGAGCATTTTGGGAAACCACGACAAGGTAGAGGCTTTCCTCGGAGAAGGGGGCTTTGGTATTGTAGCCAAATGCCGTGATACCAAAACCAACCAAGCTGTGGCTATTAAGGTGAACAAGAGCCGCCCTGATATTCTGCAACAGGCAAAAAAGGAAATTTTCATCCTGGAGCAGCTGCGAAGGTTGGATCCAGATGCCGCCAACATTGTTCAATGGAACGGCTTTTTCCTTGACAGAGAGCAGGTTTGCCTGAAATTTGAACTCCTAGATCAATGCCTGTGGGACTACATACGGGACCCAAATAACTGGCGTCTCCCCATAAGCGAAGTCAGGCCAATTTTAGGTCAACTCACAAATGCTCTGTCCCACCTGGGTTCTTTGGGAATAGTGCACGCTGACCTCAAACCTGGAAACATCATGGTTGTAAATCGCTATGAGTCTCCAGTCAAAGTCAGACTTATAGACTTTGGCCTCGCATGTCCTGCATCTGCAGTGATGCCTGGTGACCGTGTGGGGACGGTTGGTTATAGTGCACCTGAGGTTATGCTTGGCCTTCCTTATAACGAAGCATGTGACATGTGGTCTCTGGGGCTGGTGGCTGTTGAGCTTGTTACAGGGGTGCCACTCTACCCTGGAAAAAAATATTATGATGTTTTGAAATTCATCATAGAGACTCAGGGTCAGCCACCAGATCATGTTCTCGATCCTGGCGTGTACACTGAAGACTATTTCACAAAAGACAACTACAACTACAACCAACAATGCTGGACATTTAAGACCGCCCAACAATTTAAGTACGAGACAGGATATGAATCTTTGGAGACAAGATACATAAAACTTAAATGTCTGGATGACCTCGAACAAATAATGATGTTTAGACGAGGACCAGAAGATGGCCAACGCTTATTTGTCAGCCTAATTAAAGAGATGTTGGCCTTGGATGCACACCAGCGGATAACACCCTCTCAGGTTCTACAGCATCCCTTTTTCAACCCTGGCCTCTCCCAAGTATCAACATTGAAAAACCATACAGAGTCAATCTCCAGCATGGCATCTTCCACCCTGGACAAAAGTGATAAAAACACAAACTGGAAATATTAATTAAGCTGCTCCAATAATTATCACTTTGGCTTTTTTTTTTTTTTTAAATTTTCACTCCCCCCCACCCCAACCAGTCGTGGCAGATGACTGTCCCTTCCTGAGCCTGGTTCTGTCGAAGGTTTCTTCCTTTTTAAAGGGAGTTTTTCCTTCCCACTGTCGCTAAATGCTTGCTCATAGGGAATCTTCTGATTGCTGGGGTGGCCAAAACTCTAGGGGAACTAGCAATTCTTGTGAAATTTAAAAAAAAAAAAGAAAAAGGCTACCAATATTCAAAGCAGAGCAGCGGACACCTTACCATCACATCAGTCCTTTAATCTGACCTAAAACATCATGTTTACAGAAATAAATTCCATACAAATTGGAAATAAATTGTTGTTTTTGATTGTTTATAAATATATAGTGCTACCCTTCAGCCTCCTAGTAGACATACCTGTGTTATAAATGTGAAACTCCTCCGATTTTCGGTCACTGAGATTTAAGCTTCACAGAGATTTTCAGTAGATGCAACCATGGTATTGATTTGAAAAATCTACACAATCACAAACTTGGATGTCCACAGCGCCTCGCCATATACCAAAGATTAAGAGGTGGTTTTTTCTAGGTTTTTATAAAGATTACAAAACACAAATAACAAAAATGCCAACGCTATTGTCATTTTTGACAACGCTATTTTGATGTTGTCTAATGTAGTGCAAAAAAACCAAAACAAACCTAAAATTTAATAAATAAAGTAAATAAGGTATATACTACATAGTATACAAAATTTTAGTGGTCCACAATGGGGTCAATGAACAGAATAAAGGAAGTAAGTCTTTTATATGACAATGGTGTGAAAAATCGTTTTCCTATTTATTTGTATGTTTGTCACACTTAAACATTTCAGATCATCAAACATTTTTTTTTTCTTTTTTATGTAAAAAGAAAAATTCTTTAACTGTCCAGTTTTCTTGATGTTATGATGCTTCTACCACTGGTTTGTCATTAATAAATCAGACTTTGGCTGCTGCAGCAGAAAAAGACAAAGAGAAAATGTAATCACACAAATCAGAGGTGCAGATTTACACTTTACCTGAAACAGAGCAAAAGTGCTTTTTAAATAGGTTAATGAATATTAAGTAATATAGGCTAGATGTCTGGACATTACTAGTTTCATTTGGGCCTTCTGGGCCATTAGTCCTCTGGCTTATTGCCAGTTACCAGCCAAATAGCTTGTGTATTTTATTATCTTAGTGTGTTAAAGATTCTAGTTCTTATTCTGGTCAAACTGTGCTTCATTATTTGTTTACAGCACAGCTACAGTTCCAGGTGACTTCAAGTCAAAAGGATACTACATGTCAATGGCCAGCAGCCTGTATTCGGTGTGAATATTGCAGTAAATGTACCTGGATCTGTTTCTATTGGGTTGTAAATTTGGTCTTACTGTTACATCCAACTTTTAGAGTGGGATAAAGACAAAAAGAAACAAGAGAGAATGGATTTGCAGTTAGAAATCCAAAGTTGCTTCTGTTTTGCCCACACACATTGATGATGATTTCACATCATTAAGCAGGTTATCAAATGTGGACCGAATGTTAGCAGAATCTTATAATTCTCATAAGATTCTGTTTTTGTGTCATTCAATACAATGTGTTTATGTGTGACATACTGATATGAATCATAGTATCTTATGGAATTCCAAAAATGTGACACACTACAAATCAACTCTTTGATGCTCTGTGCTGAGTCTGCACAATAACCTGCACTTAAACATTCATTTAATATCACGTACTCAAGAAGACACTCAGAAAAAAAAAGAATAACATTGAGACTGTAACTTTGCCATAAGTCATAGGTGTCAAACTCTGGCCCGCAGGCCAAATTTGGCCTGGCAGCCTAATTACATTTGGCCCGCGAAGCCATACCAGATTACTATTAGAGCTGGCCTACTGGTATTATACAGCTAATATATATATTGTTTAGTATTAAGCTTTGCTTGTTCCATTTTCAGTTTCCCAGCAAAACTTATTTGAGTCCATAAGAAAAGATTCATTCTTATATCTGGAAGAAGATTTTTTTTTCAATAAATATTAATGTTAGCCCGCGACTTTGTTCCAGTTTTGAATTTTGGCCCACTGTGTATTTGAGTTTGACACCCCTGCCATAGAAGAACCTTTTTTGGTGCCACAAAGAACCTTTCAAACAATGGTTCTTTGAAGAACCATTTCTTTCAGTGGTTCATTAAAGAACCTTCAAATGTATGGAGGACCACAAGAGCCACGCGCATCGAAATAAAGAATTCTGTGCTTAAATAATGAAATGCATTTGTAAATTCATTTTTGAATTCCAATTTAATAAACTGCATTTCAAAATCTTTTTTCCAATTGCACTTTAATAAGATGCATTTCAAAATCCTTTTTCCATTTGCGCTTTAATAAACTGCATTTCAAAATCCTTTTTCCATTTGCGCTTTAATAAACTGCATTTCAGAATCTTTTTTCCACTTGCACTTTAATAAACTGCATTTCAGAATCCTTTTTCCACTTGCACTTTAATAAACTGCATTTCAAAATCCATTTCCCTTTCCTGTTCGCTCCGGGATTAGGTGCTGGATTAGCTGCTGGATTAGCTCTTCGACAATTTCCTCGAGGCTATTCAAATTAGCCACACCGTGGGATGTAAGGAGCTCTCTGATTGGTTGGTCAGACACAGGCTGTCTGCCAGCCCGGATTTTTCTAGCTCATAGCTTCGCCCTGCTAAGAAGCCTGTGTGCTTGTACAAAGGCTGTTCAGCCTCAGGATTTACACTTGGCTCGACACAGATATGTGAAGAATGAAGGGACCCTGCACCGAAACGGAGAGCACAGCCTCTGACTGAGTGCCTGTTTTCGCAGTCTGACCACCTGTTGAAGGTAACGTGCTAACGTGGCTAACGCTAGCATCACCGCACGTAGCCCCGTTATTTTAAGGTCATTTTAGTTTATGAAAGTTTTACGTCGCAGCTGTACGAGCTAGCTACGTGTTTTGTAAGCTGCTGTGCTCTTCACAAATAAAGCTGGAAGCAGCTCAGACTGTTAGAACCAGCACTGAGGCCTGTTACATTTATACAGTGTTAGAGCAACGGCTGCAGCCTACAGCCTTTAAACTAGCGATTAAAATGCTGACAGTAAACTCGTCAGTCCAGATGTTACCACATTACTCTGTGGTACTTAGAGTTAAAACAACTGAGACAGGCTGATTAAAATAACAGCTGTCAGTTTCTCTCATTCCTTATATCAAGACTGGAGATCACACTACTGATTTCAGTTCATTTAATATGTGAGTGCACAGATTCATTCTCAACTGGACATAAACGATGATCAAAGGTTGTACATATGATAAATTCATCAAATCCCAGCCTCTAACACAGTGCGCTGAATCTTAGCTTTGAATGTCCAGTATATTCTAATCAGTGCAATGTAAGCATTCACTGAACCTACAGTATCTACACCTGTGTGGTAAAGATACAGATAATGAAATTTAATTATTAATACAATATACATCATGAAAAACAAAAGCTGAAATTGATTCAGTTTAGTACTTTTCTCTGTGTGCTCTGTGATTATAAAGGCCTTAAATTCTGTGATATATACTGTAAATGATTTTCACAATTCAATTCAATTCAATTCAATTTTATTTATATAGCGCCAAATCACAACAAATGTCGCCTCAAGGCGCTTCATAGATACAGAGAAAAGCCCAACAATCATATGACCCCCTATGAGCAAGCACTTTGGCGACAGTGGGAAGGAAAAACTCCCTTTTAACAGGAAGAAACCTCCGGCAGAACCAGGCTCAGGGAGGGGCGGCCATCTGCTGCGACCGGTTGGGGTGAGAGAAGGAAGACAGGATAAAGACATGCTGTGGAAGAGAGACAGAGATTAATAACAGATACGATTCAATACAGAGAGGTCTGTTAATACATAGTGAGTGAGAAAGGTGACTGGAAAGGAAAAACTCAATGCATCATGGGAATCCCCCGGCAGCCTACATCTATTGCAGCATAACTAAGGGAGGATTCAGGGTCACCTGGTCCAGCCCTAACTATATGCTTTAGCAAAAAGGAAAGTTTTAAGCCTAATCTTAAAAGTAGAGATAGTGTCTGTCTCCCGAATCCAAACTGGAAGCTGGTTCCACAGAAGAGGGGCCTGAAAACTGAAGGCTCTGCCTCCCATTCTACTTTTAAATACTCTAGGAACAACAAGTAGGCCTGCAGAGCGAGAGCGAAGTGCTCTAATAGGGTGATATGGTACTACAAGGTCATTAAGATAAGATGGGGCCTGATTATTTAAGACCTTGTATGTGAGGAGCAGGATTTTGAATTCAATTCTGGATTTAACAGGAAGCCAATGAAGGGAAGCCAAAACAGGAGAAATATGCTCTCTCTTTCTAGTCCCTGTCAGTACTCTTGCTGCAGCATTTTGGATTAACTGAAGGTTTTTCAGTGAGTTTTTTGGACATCCTGATAATAATGAATTGCAGTAGTCCAGCCTGGAAGTAATAAATGCATGAACTAGTTTTTCAGCGTCACTCTGAGACAGGATATTTCTAATTTTAGAGATGTTGCGCAAATGGAAGAACGCAGTCTTACATATTTGTTTAATATGTGCGTTGAAGGACATATCCTGGTCAAAAATGACTCCAAGGTTCCTCACAGTGTTACTGGAGGCCAAGGTAATGCCATCCAGAGTAAGAATCTGGTTAGATACCAAATTTCTAAGCTTTTCAGCGCCGAGTACAATGACCTCAGTTTTATCTGAGTTGAGAAGCAGAAAGTTAGTGGCCATCCAAGTTTTTATGTCTTTAAGACATTCCTGCAGTTTAACTAATTGGTGTGTGTTATCTGGCTTCATGGACAGATAGAGCTGGGTGTCATCTGCATAGCAGTGAAAATGTATGCTATGTCTTCTAATGATGCTGCCTAGGGGAAGCATGTATAATGTAAACAGAATTGGTCCTAGCACTGAACCCTGTGGAACTCCATAATTAACCTCAGTGTGTGAAGAGGACTCTCCATTTACATGCACAAATTGGAGTCTATTAGATAGATATGATACAAACCACTGCAGTGCAATACCTGTAATACCTACAGCATGTTCTAATCGCTCTAATAGAATATTATGGTCAACAGTATCGAATGCTGCACTAAGGTCAAGAAGGACAAGCACAGAGATGAGTCCACTGTCAGAGGCCATAAGAAGATAATTTGTAACCTTCACTAAAGCTGTTTCTGTGCTGTGATGAGCTCTGAAACCTGACTGAAACTCTTCAAATAAACCATTCCTCTGCAGATGATCTGTTAGCTGTTTGACAACTACTCTTTCAAGGATTTTTGATATGAAAGGAAGGTTGGAGATTGGCCTATAATTAGCTAAGACTGCTGGGTCTAGAGATGGCTTTTTGAGTAAAGGTTTAACTGCAGCCACCTTGAAGGCCTGTGGTACATAGCCGATTATTAGAGATAGGTTGATCATATATAAGATCGAAGAATTAATCAATGGCAGAACTTCTTTGAGCAGTTTTGTAGGAATGGGGTCTAAAAGACACGTTGATGGTTTGGAGGAAGTAATTATTGACGTTAACTCAGAAAGATCGATTGGAAAAAAAAGAGTCTAACTTAACATCAATGGAACTACAAGTAGCTGTAGATAATATTACATCTGTGGGATGATTATTGGTAATTTTTTCTCTAATGATAAAAATTTTATTTGTGAAGAAGTTCATGAAGTCATTACTAGTTAACGTTAAAGGGATGGTTGGCTCAAAAGAGCTCTGACTTTTTGTCAGCCTGGCTACAGTGCTGAAGAGAAACCTGGGGTTGTTCTTATTTTCTTCAATCAGTGACGAATAGTAAGCTGTTCTGGCTTTGCGGAGGGCTTTCTTATAAAGCAACAAACTATTTCTCCAGGCTAAATGATGATCCTCTAAATTTGTGACACGCCATTTCCTCTCCAGATTACGAGTCGTCTGCTTGAGGGTACGTGTTTGAGAATTATACCACGGGGTCATGTACTTCTGATTAGAGACCTTAGTTTTCACTGGAGCTACAGTATCCAGAGTCGTACGTAGTGAGGAGGTGAAATTATTAACAAGATAATCGACCTCTGTTGGGGTAGCGTTCAGATAGCTGCTCTGCTCTGTGTTGGTACAGGGCATTGACGATGATAACAGTGGCTGGATTATATTCTTAAACTTAGTTACAGCGCTTTCAGAAAGACATCTACTTTGATAAAGTCCACTCTCCACTGCTGCGTAATCAATTATTGTAAATGTAAATGTTATCAAGAAATGATCAGACAGGAGAGGTCTTAAAGTACTTAAATCACTGCTGATAGTCTGGTTGTTTATATTTTCACGTTTTTGTGTCTGTAGGGCTGTTTGATGACGATTTGGACTCCTCTGGGAGATGAGGACAAACCCACATCTGTTATACTGCAGCCATGGATGGTGTTACGGCTCTGAGTCAGCTTTGGGGCATCAGACGCACACACTGGAAAACCAGCACCTGGACTTCATGCAGGAGAGACGGCCTCAGTGATTTAGGTTCATAAGCGAGTTCAAACACTTCTGGCCTCTTATCACTTAGATTTCTTAATCTTAAAAGTGAATGCATTTAAAGTAGGAACTGCACACCTAGCTGTCAAAAGTTTGGCAGCATGAGTACTGTAAAGTTTTGTAGGTTCCTTGTTAAAAATTCCACAAGCACCACACCACATTTGTCATATATATATATATATATATATATATATATATACTAGTTATCCACTTGTCAGTAATTTTGGATGGAAAAATGGATGTCACTGATAAATCAGTGGTGATTCACCTGCAAATGTTTTTAACAAACTTTGTTTTTTGTAGAATTCATCGGCAGCTGTGGAGAGATGCATTTGAATATCTTCTGGTTCCACTTTTCCTTACCTGGAAGCTGAGTATTGCTGATTTCTGACAAGGACACACACCTCAGCACTTATCATGGGTGTTACATCCTCCGTGCAGCAATTCCAGAGAAAACAAGAGCGCAACGACCACTCATTAAGATCAGCCAGAAATCTGTCCCTTTCTGGCAGCTGTGGAAACTTCTAATAGGGCTTTGGAGCGTGATGTCACGGGGGTGGGCGTGGAAAGGATTTTGGCCTGATCCGCCATGTTGGGGGTCTAAGCGCAAGCGACGAATGAGTGAAAGCACAGCCATGGTTCGTACTTGCTGTGTGGTCGGCTGCAATGTTCGATCTTACGATCGGCACGGGAATAAGCTTGGGTTGTCTTTTTATGCTTTCCCAAGCTGGAAGCAACATCAAGGAGCTCAGGTATCGGATATTACCAAACGAAGGCGTCGAGCCTGGATAGCAGCCGTGAGACGAGCTGATATCAAGTTCGTACAGAACGACCATCTAATTTAAAGGCTCTTGCTCAAACGTACTCGCACTACAAGGGTACACACACCATGAAATACCTGATCGGGATTACTCCACAAAGTGCAATTTCGTTCATTTCTAAGGGGTGGGGGGCCGTGCTAAACACATCACAGAGCAATGTGGCATACTTAACAAGCTGTTACCAGGGGATGTAGTTTTGGCTGGCAGAGGCTTTGACATCAAAAATGCGGTGGGAATGATGTGTGCGGAGGTTAAGATCCCAGGATGTTGTGTTTTGGTTAACATGTGCCCCAGTGTGGTAGTGAAACCAGACACACGAGACTTGTTCTTGTTAATTAATGATTGTGAAAACTTTGAGTAGGTCTCTGAAGAAATAGTACTAGGAAAACCTTTTTTGTTATGTGTAATTGTATGAACACACTGACATTACATTATGTAACCATTTCTGTATCTGTATACCATAATTGACAGTTTATCATCGCTTTGAACTCTGTGTTTCACTAAAATGACATTATAATAAAAGCCAGGTAACGACAAAGATCTGCATTTGACGCTTTATTTTACACTTTGACAATTGTTACAAAATAGCCAAATCTTGCACCCAGCCGTTTGTAAATTGTATGTGCGCCTCCAGTGACTTGTAATTACGAAACTGGTTCGCTGTGTAGGCGCTTACTCCACAAACAAGATACGTGACGATATCGGGGTAGGACAGTGGCAGTAAGTCATCTGGGTCTTTACTCCACTGCCGTATTTCATATGGGTCCAGATTTGCGATGCACTCTATTTTTTTCAAGTACCGCTGCTTCGCCTCTGGACGCAATCGGTCTCTATACCGTCTGTTTTCTTTGGAGCTGCTTTTAAGCATGATTCTTGTCGTCGTCGTCGTTCCAACACAGTGTCTGTCTTGATTCGTAGACCCCGAACATGGCGCTGCGCTCCCACAATGCATTGTGGCGTGACGTCAACTCCAAAGCCCTATAAGAAAGTTTGCATTCGTAGAACAATGCTGGATCATGTGTGATGTGTCATATGAGGATATTACATTTTGCCTTCTGCTCAATTAAGTGTTTTGATCGTTGATCCAGTATGGCAGCTTTGTGTTGTGCTGCAAGTTAAAACTCATTGTCCTCATGAGCACAGCATCTAACAACTCTCCTTAAAAAAGTCGATTGCTGTGTCCTCTGTTGTTGACTTGGCTGTCTCTGACCACTACTGTGTGTTTTTTAACATCACCGGTTTTATTCAGCGGGAGACCTCAGTGCGAACTGTGAGGAGGCGCTATCTAACCTCTGAAGTGGCTGCAAATTTTACCAGGGTTTTAGACAAATGCCCCCCTGTGATTTTACCTGCACCCTGTGATTTTATTTTTAGTCATTTTAACAGCAAACTGAAGAAAAGCCTTGACTCCGTTGCTCCACTTACCACCAAAAAGATTAACATAAAACATGCATCACCCTGGAGAAACGAAGAAGTCAAAAAATTCAAAAGAAATTGCAGGGCAGCAGAAAGGAGATGGAGGAAAAATAAAAATACAATCAACCATGAAATATTTTGCGAGCAACTTAAAATGTACAATAATACATTAAGGAATTCAAGAAATTCATACTTTGCCAAAATAATCAGTAATAACAAAAATAATCCCAAGGTCCTCTTTTCCACCATAGATCATTTATTTAACCCTGATTTTAACAGCTCCCACAGAACCCCCACAGACTCGGTCTGTGAGCAGTTTGCAGACCACTTCAGGGGAAAAATCAGCGCCATCAGATCTGGTATTTTATCTTCTCGCGATATGATTTTAAACACATCTGAGGACTCGATTGTACCTGAGGAGACACTGGACAGCTTTGTCCTGGTTAATGCTGAGAACCTTAAGAAAGTTTTCTCCACAGTGAGACCCACCACATGTCTTTTAGATCCAATCCCTTCTTCACTCTTTAAAACACTTTATGGATCTTTTGAAGCTGAGCTTTTATACATGATGAATTGCTCTCTTCAGTTGGGTGTCTTCCCTGCTGCCTTTAAAACGGCGGTGGTGAGGCCCCTTCTGAAGAAGAGCAATTTGGATTGTAATGATTTTAATAACTACAGACCTGTATCCAACTTACCATTTTTAAGTAAAATTTTAGAAAAACTTGTTTTTACTCAGATTAATGACTTTTTGAGTGATAGACAGATCCTGGAGATATTCCAGTCTGGATTTAGGGTGAACCACAGCACAGAGACTGCTCTCCTAAAGGTTTTAAATGATCTTAGATGTAACTGGGACTCCCAAAAGCTCTCAGTCCTGGTGCTACTGGATCTAAGCGCAGCCTTTGATACAGTAGACCACGCTATTCTTTTAAACAGACTGAAACACATGGTGGGCCTCTCTGGTGCTGTACAAAACTGGTTCACTTCCTATCTCTCAGACAGAACTTTTATGGTGAGTATGGATACATGCTCCTCTAAGATCCATAAAATGACATGTGGTGTGCCTCAAGGGTCAGTTTTAGGCCCTGTACTTTTTAATTTGTATATGCTCCCTCTCGGCGGTGTCATCAGGAGGCATGGAGTGAACTTCCACAGTTACGCTGATGACACTCAGCTGTACATTTCCATGTCTCCTGATGACACCAGACCAATGGATGCCCTTTTTAACTGTATTTTAGATATAAGATCTTGGATGGCAGAAAACTTTTTACAGCTTAACCAGGACAAAACTGAAGTTTTAATCGTCGGTCCTGAGGCTCAGAGAGAGAAACTCTTGTCTAAATTACAGGCATTTTCACTATGTCCTTCGCTACAAGTGAAAAACCTGGGTGTTATTTTTGACTCTGAGCTTGGTTTTATCCCACATATTAAACATGTAACCAAAATCGGATTTTATCATCTAAAAAATATAGCCAGAGTCCGCCCTATTCTCTCTCGGGCCAACACGGAGATGTTGATGCATGCTTTTATTACCAGTCGCATTGATTACTGTAATGCCCTGCTCTCTGGTCTTCCTAAAAAGAATATTTCAACTTTACAACTTTTACAAAACTCTGCAGCTCGTGTGCTGACGAAGACGAGAGGGCGGGCCCACATTACACCGGTTTTAGAATCGCTGCACTGGCTCCCCGTGTGTTTCAGGATCGATTTTAAAGTTCTTTTATTGGTTTTTAAATGTCTTAATGGTCTTGGGCCTTCTTATCTCTCAGATCTGCTTTTACCATATGAACCCTCGCGGACCCTGAGGTCCTCTGGTACTGGCCTGTTGATTGTCCCTAAAGTCAGGACACATACTCACGGAGAGGCAGCGTTTCAGTGGTATGGTCCTCGTCTGTGGAACAGCCTGCGCTCAGGGGAGCTCAGGGCCGCAGAGAACGTACATGTTTTTAAGAACAGGCTCAAGACCCACCTTTTTAATTTGGCTTTTACTTAACGTTTATTTATTTTACGCTTATTTATTCTATCCTGTTATTCTATTGTTAATTTAGGTTTTACCTAATATTTATTGATTTTATTCTTATTCATTTTTTAATCTTCTTACTCTATTTATGTTTATATTTATATTGTATCCCGTTCTTATTTATTTTATCTTTTTACCCAGTATATACTCTTATTAGGTCATATCTCCAGTGTTTCCTCAGAGGGCGCTCTCTGCACCGGGGCTGTGATCGACCGTGGCTGCTGGGGCTCTGGGGGTCCTCTCAGCCTGGCTGGGGGGCTTCTTTGCCTCCCTCCTGCTGTGTGCCCAGCCTGGAGGCTGCGGTCTGTGACCGGCTTCCGGTGCAGACGGCTCCCCATGATAGTGTTTCCTCACTTGGCTCATGCGTACCCAGTCCAATTTTACTTTTTAAGTGTGCGCGTGTGTGTGTGTGTGTGTGGGTGGGGGGGCTGCTTTTAACCATGTAAAGCACTTTGTGCTACATTTATTTTGTATGAAAAGTGCTTTATAAATAAAGGTTGATTGATTGATTGATTAAAAAAGTCGATTGACTTTAACTGGACACAATGGTTTCCAGTGGGAGATACATTCATCACTCATCCGTGACACTGGAGAAGTCACCTGGATGAGTGATAAAACAATTTTCCATGGAAAATCCAGAGGAACTAAACTTTGTTGTTGTTTCTTTGGGCTCAATTTTGCCCGAGGCTGAAATTGAGCCTTCTTTCAGAAGAAAACATTCTTTCAGAAGAAAACATTTTGCCAATAATCAGATAAAAAGATTGTTGAACCAGGTGGTGTTCTCTGGAGTTTAAGACCAAAACCGAACTCAGTGAATTGACATTAGACTGGAATTCATAAGATGAATAGAAATACTGCTGAAGCTGAATTATATATATATATATATATATATATATATATATATATGTGTGTGTGTGTGTGTGTGTGTGTGATCTTTGTTTTCTCCAATTCACCAGGTCTGTAAAGTTCAGTATGACTGTGGTACATGATGCAAAAGAATAAATACAGAAGAATAAAAACTTTATGTGAATAACTTTACTCTTCTTGAAAATAACTCTTAAAACAAGTAAAAATACAAATGTGTACAAGTTAGAGACTTCCTCAGTAAGTTTACACTCTTTTGGAGTGATTTTAATTGTGTGTTAAAGAAGAAAGAGATTAGGAGGTAAAGTAGAGGATACAGAGTGAATCACTGAGGCCGTCTCTTCTGCATGAAGTCCAGGTGCTGGTTTTCCAGTGTGTGCGTCTGATGCCCCAAAGCTGACTCAGAGCTGTAACACCATCCATGGCTGCAGTATAACAGATGTGGGTTTGTCCTCATCTCCCAGAGGAGTCCAAATCGTCATCAAACAGCCCTACAGACACAAAAACGTGAAAATATAAACAACCAGACTATCAGCAGTGATTTAAGTACTTTAAGACCTCTGTGAAAATCATTTACAGTATATATCACAGAATTTAAGGCCTTTATAATCACAGAGCACACAGAGAAAAGTACTAAACTGAATCAATTTCAGCTTTTGTTTTTCATGATGTATATTGTATTAATAATTAAATTTCATTATCTGTATCTTTACCACACAGGTGTAGATACTGTAGGTTCAGTGAATGCTTAGATTGCACTGATTAGAATATACTGGACATTCAAAGCTAAGATTCAGCGCACTGTGTTAGAGGCTGGGATTTGATGTATTCATCATATATACAACCTTTGATCATCGTTTATGTCCAGTTGAGAATGAATCTGTGCACTCACATATAAAATGAACTGAAATCAGTAGTGTGATCTCCAGTCTTGATATAAGGAATGAGAGAACTGACAGCTGTTATTTTAATCAGCCTGTCTCAGTTGTTTTAACTCTAAGTACCACAGAGTAATGTGGTAACATCTGGACTGACGAGTTTACTGTCAGCATTTTAATCGCCAGTTTAAAGGCTGTAGGCTGCAGCCGTTGCTCTAACACTGTATAAATGTAACAGGCCTCAGTGCTGGTTCTAACAGTCTGAGCTCCTTCCAGCTTTATTTGTGAAGAGCACAGCAGCTTACAAAACACGTAGCTAGCTCGTACAGCTGCGACGTAAAACTTTCATAAACTAAAATGACCTTAAAATAACGGGGCTACGTGAGGTGATGCTAGCGTTAGCCACGTTAGCACGTTACCTTCAACAGGTGGTCAGACTGCAAAAACAGGCACTCAGTCAGAGGCTGTGCTCTCCGTTTCGGTGCAGGGTCCCTTCATTCTTCACATATCTGTGTCGAGCCAAGTGTAAATCCTGAGGCTGAACAGCCTTTGTACAAGCACACAGGCTTCTTAGCAGGGCGAAGCTATGAGCTAGAAAAATCCAGGCTGGCAGACAGCCTGTGTCTGACCAACCAATCAGAGAGCTCCTTACATCCCACGGTGTGGCTAATTTGAATAGCCTCGAGGAAGTTGTTAATCGAAGAGCTAATCCAGAAGCTTTTTTTTTTTTTTTTTTTACATGAACTTTATGTAGAACAATAACAACTAATCCAGCAGCTAATCCAGCACCTAATCCCGGAGCGAACAGGAAAGGGAAATGGATTTTGAAATGCAGTTTATTAAAGTGAAAATGGAAAAAGGATTGTGAAATGCAGTTTATTAAAATGAAAATGGAAAAAGGATTTTGAAATGCAGTTTATTAAAGTGCAAATGGAAAAAGCTTTTTGAAATGCAGTTTATTAAATTGGAATTCAAAAATGAATTTACAAATGCAGAATTTATTCTACAATTCATTATTTAAGCACAGAATTCTTTATTTCGATGCGCATGGCTCTTGTGGTCCTCCATACAAATGTGTCCCAAAGAACCATCAAGAAATGGTTCTTTGGGGCACCTTTAATGGTTTTTCAAAGAACCTTTTTGGAAATGGTTCTTTAAAGAACCATTTTAAATCCTTGAGGATTAAAACTAAAGGCATGCCTACCCTCAATCTCTCACTCACTCTCCCTCCCCCCGTCTTGGCTTCTTCTGCTGTCACTCCTCGTCTCACTCTCTGTCAGCACATCTGTCCTTCATTGACTCCATTTCCACACATCACTCAGGCGTTTTAGCTCTTTTTCTGACTGCTTCTATTGATCTGCATCTCCTTCTTGTTCCCTGCCTCTCAGTTCTCTCATTCTCCAGCAAATTCTTCAAATTATATTTTCTCTATGTTGGGTTGTTGCATCCATCTTATTATGTCTCATCTCTTCATTTTTTTCAGAACGTGTCAGGGGTTTCTTACGCATCAAGAAATGCAAAATCAAGCCGTCTCTCTCGTTCTCTCTTATACGGCCTAAACTTATACTCAACAACAGATGTAAAGCCACTGTCGCGTGCACACACACACACACACATACTTCACGTTGGACTTTCACTCTGTTGTGTCCAACATACATAATGCTCCTTTGCAGCTTATATAATGCACATTACATAACAAATTGCACATTTTTACATACAGCATTGTGCAAAAGTCTTAATACACCCCTTGTTTTTTAATATATTGGTTTCAAGGAGCCAGATTTTGTAATAGTTTTATGGTCATCTTGAGCAACTTCTACAGGCTTCCTAGACTTTTGGGAAACTGGCTGCTTTTCACCCATTTTCATCCAGTTCTTGTACCTGATTATTTTGAGAGGGATGGGGTTTTTTTTGTTTATTTATCCACTTAATACTGATCTGTGAATCACTGATGCATAAAAAAAAGAACCTCTTTAACAATTAAACAAATAAAGTTAAGGGAAAATGAGGGGAAATTCCAAGAACACAAATGTAATGCAGAGATATTGTCTTTTATTTATTTTTATTTTCATCTTTGGAGCTATATACATTTTATGTTTAACTATAAACATGATTTATTATTCAGCAATCAGCAGTGTTGGGGAGTAACGGAATACATGTACCCCTGTTACCTATTTAAAATACAAAATATGAGTAACTGTATTCCGTTACAGTTACCGTTTAAAAAGGTGGTATTTAGAATACAGTTACTTTGTTGAAATAAATGGATTACACAGCGGTACTTCCCTGTTTCATATTGTCACGGGTCAGGACTGTTTGGGTTTTGTTTGACAGCTACGTTCTGTTGTTCCAGGCGGCAGCGTTACGGTTGCCATGGTTACAGGGTGACGCTCTCTCTCTGCGTGTTTCCTGGGTGAGAGAGCGCCTGTTGTTGTTGTGCTAAGCTAATAGGCAGAATGCTACAGGTATAGCGCTAAAGAATGTAGCCTCATAGCAGTGTAGTCCGTGCTGCAGTGAGAATGGACTGCCATACCCGTTATGTGTCTGTGAGCGAGGGAGGGAGAAAAAGGAAAAGTACGAGTTGTCATCGAGCAAAAACGGGAGCTGGAAGCATGTAAATATAATAATAACCACTGCAGCCAAGAAGAGTGCCTGACGAGCCCAGTTGTAAGTAAGCTATTAAGACTCGACTGTACACCGTGTTCGTGTTTTCCTCCAAAAACAATAAGTTCTGTTGGAGCAGCTTTTCAACGCCTCTCTCTGTCTCACAGTTGACCCAGACAACAAAGTAAAGCTATTTTTCGGCCCGACACAGAACCCACCTTATTAGCCAGAGGTCCCTTTACTACGGTTCGGAGCCGCGGACCTTCAGTAACAGTAATAAATCACAGCAATAATACATTCATGTAGTTGTAAACAGCATGATAATATATTAAGTAATCCAAAGTATTCATTACTCTCATTGAGTAACGTAACGGAATACGTTACAGAATACATTTTGGGGTATGTATTCTGTATTCTGTAATGGAATACATTTTAAAAGTAACCTTCCCAACACTGGCAATCAGCCAAGCCAGACACTGTATTGAATCCCTTCAGCACTGATTGGCTAACAGAAAGACCTTGACCCTCATGGGGGCCGGTTTGTTTGACTTCCTTTCCCATATTTTTCTCACCTTTAGTGAGAAATGGTCTGTTTTTCTCTGACTGTTTTGATTTACCTTTAGGGATCTAGGAAAGCTTTCTTCATGTTAGTCTACTCAACAAAATCCCATATAAGCAATCCAAGATCGAGTATCATAACAGGGATTATCACCTTTCTTTGTTAACACTGGCTTTCTGGGTCTGTGCATGCTTCTGTAAATGGGGACTGACAAGTTTGACACTTACTGGGGATTTATACTTCAGAGGAAAATTGTAGCCACAAACCTATCTGATACCCTATGCTATAACTTACAGTCTAACCTACTATACACCTCTACAGAAATGTAACTGCATGTTGGGTCGATACTGTCCACAACTACTTTGTTCAGTATCGTCAGTTCCTGCTATGCATTTTAAGCTAAAAAATGAACCTAATCTAATTCATCACTGCAGTTTTTGAATTTATCACAACAAAGGCATGCACCGCATACAAAACACTTTGGCAGGACCACGATGTTATTAATACATAATGCACCATCACAAACAAATATTTCATAGGGGTAAACAAATTCATCTCAAATTTTTTTCCATTTCTTTTTGTACATTCTCTTATTTCTATTCTGAGATATTGTTTCAGCATTCTCTCTCCAGGAGTTTTCTGACTTTTATGCTATTATTATTTTTTCTTATATTTATTGTTTTTCTCCTATATTGACTCTTATATTGATTGTTATTAGCGACTGGTATTCTCTCACTGATTAATTATAAAACTGCGGCGAAAAGCTGGAAATGCAAAGAAGAGGTCAATCACAAATATGTTGACCTAAAGTGTAGTGTAACCTGACATGCATTTCTAGGGAGATGCATGTCATGTTGCACCATAAGCTACTTTGTAGGGTTTGAAAGGGGTTTGTTATAATGACATAGCTATAGATGTAGATTTCCTGCTGAGGCATAAATCCCCAGTAAGAGTCAATATAAGAAGCAAAGAAAGGGGAGTATGTTGAACCAGGACCAGATTGAGAAATGCAAAATTTTTAAAACCAGTCCAACTTTTTTTCTATTTGAAATCAAGGTGCAAGTCCACTGGACAAAGAGGAAAATAGTACACATGGGAAAATCTAAAAAGAGTGAGCCCAAGGTGTCCATGCTCGTTAATTACATTCTGTAATAATATCTGAAACAGTAGTTTGGAACCTCAATCAGTGAACATATACTGTGTTTTTGACACAAAACATGCTTAATACCGATTACATTTATTACTTGTGAAATGCGATTAAGTGAAGATTTCAAAAATATGATGTTCTGATTCCAGAACACATATTTGACCAGTGTTGGTCAAATTACTTGAAAAAAGTAATCAGTAACTAATTACTGATTACTTCCCCCAAAAAGTAATCCCGTTACTTTACTGATTACTTATTTTCAAAAGTAATTAATTACTTAGTTACTTAGTTACTTTTTAAAAACACGATTTACAACCTGAATAGGTGATAAAGCGATAGATCTTTCAGCCCAATTCTACTTTTTCTGCATAATCCATCATACAAAATATAATCAAATGGAAAAGTCTCTTTTTAAAACTTGTTTTTATTAATTTTAATCTTTTAACTTTATGCATCAAGTAAAAATTTAATTATATGCAACATTCTCTGACTGGAAGAAATTTGTTTAATATTTAAACCTATTTTCTGCACATTCCAGCACATAAAATAAAATATTTTTTGTGTTTACACTCACTCTTTTAAATAGATGCAAGTAAAACACAGCAGAAAATAAATAAAGTCCTTTGGTCTAGCGGTCCTGTTGCTCTATTTTCACCTGTAAAGCAGGAGTAGGGTAGGCGGAGGTTTACCCTGGTGCAGGTGTGCCGCAGCGGTCAGTGGAAGAATCCGCGAGTTTCTCTGTGAGTTTCCCATTACGTCGTAGTGCACTCGGTGCTTGCTTGGAAGTTTAGGGGGGGGTTTTTCGCTGTAAAAAGAAGCTTTCTTCCCACGCACAACGGACGCTAATGTTTTTGTCACTTTTTATGGAATCAAACTTAAAGTAAGGTCAGTACTTTCACGCTTTAAACGCTACACGCTCATACTCTCTCCCGCACTCGATATATTATCCATTGTTGATCTGCACACAGCTGTTGTCACGAACGTCACACTCGCTTACGTCATTGTCATGAGACATTCTCGCAAAAAAAAAATCACAGTTTTAGTAACGCAGTAACGCAGCGTTCCTACGGGAAAGTAACGGTAATCTAATTACCGTTTTTGCAATAGTAATCCCTTACTTTACTCATTACTTGAAAAAAGTAATCGGATTACAGTTACTGCCCGTCTCTGTTTCTGACACACAGTCAAAGTTACGGATGAAGAGACAAAAAAGAGACAGTAGAAATATCAGTGTGATTTATCCGTACTAAATGCCTTTTAATTCTTTTGTATGTAAAAGTTGAACTCAGAACTGTTCAACTTTTCAAAAGTATGTTTAAGAAAATGTCAGTTCTTGTCAATGCTTTCTCAGGAGCCAAACGATTATGGAGTAATAAGTCTGATAAAAAAAAAAAAAAAAATACGAAAGAGCACGCTGTAGTTTAGCCTACACAAAGCAGAGGTAATACTTTCAAATGCATCCAAAGATTTAAAAATGGATTTTCTGTCATCCTGTCAACTTTCACAGTCACTGAGATTCTTCACTAAGACTGCTTTTCCTTGTTTGTTTTCTTACTTAAGCCCTTGGCCAGTAGGTACATGTTCAGGAATGATGATACATGTGAAACATGTATACTGGTGTCTTAAACCACTGATATTACATTTCTTAGATTGGATCTGTCATATCTGTCACAAGATCTGTCAGTTTTCCCTTCAAACTATGAAACTACATGTATGAATACACTGAATTTGTTCTGGATAACATTTTTATTTTTTTATTTATTTACTTGTTTGTTAAATTTATGTATAATTACAGAAAGTGCTACTCCCAAACTGCCACTAACTCTGTCTTTGTTTGTTTGTGTTTGCTTCTGAAATTTTACGTATTAACTTGTTGCACTGCCCATTACATTTCTCCATGTACTGCACTGTCAACTTGAAATCAGTTTGATAAATACTGACCTAGACCTTCAAAGCAGCAGTTGTCTATCATGATTTACTGTCTTCAGCTCACTGAAGTGGTGAGAGAAAAACATCTCAGAGGTAGTTTTTATTATTAAATCTTATGCAATAGGATTGATGCAGTTTAACATATAGTTTAAATAAAGCGTATGAGAAAGTGCAAAGCTATTGCCAACATCTAGCCCTTGTCTCTAGTTGGACTTTTCCATCCACACAAATACACAATAGAAATACACAAACATGATTTTGTAGTATTCAATTTCATAGATATACAGTACATTATAGATACAAAAACTGCAATACACAATAACTGAAAAACAAAAAGAAATAAAATAAAACATTTATTACAATCCTTCTGTCAAATCTGAACCCACCTCTGCTGTACATCATCTCAGGTCGGTGCTCATGAAAACAAAATCACAAGTTATGCTGACAGCAAAAGTGTTAGCGTAGACATCAGACACTGGACTCTGAAGCTTGTCGTTTGTGCAGCAGCGTGAAATAAAAAAAACAAAAAAGCATTAACAGTTCGACTTCAGAACTACTTTTTGACTGTTCTGGTAATTTGCAAGAGCAAGCTAATCCTGTGTGTATGGCTTGTGCTCATTTAGCTATGATGCAAAAGTGTTCTGAGCAGGACAAAACTCTTCTTTTCCTTCATCTTTGGTAAGTGTTGAAAGATCAAACTGACTCCTAAAGCTAAGTTACAGATATTAAAATAAAAGCTGTGCAAGCACAAAGTAGAAGAGCAGTAATTATGTGGAATAAGGGGTGAGGAGTAAAGTGACATACAAATGCACAAATCATTTGTATGTCACAAATGATACTAGGGCTGATGAACACATCAGCCCTAGTAAAGAAAGCCCAGCAGCGCCTCCATTTCTTGAGGGTTCTGAGATGGAACAGGCTACAGACTGAACTCCTAGCGTCCTTCTACCTTGCCACTATCGAGAGTGTGCTGGTGCACTCCATCCCTGTGTGGTACGCTGGTTGCACAACACCTGACAAGAAGAGACTACAGAGGGTCATCAGAACTGCAGAGAAGGTGATCGGCTGTCAACTCCCCTCCCTGGACTTAATTGCCAGCTCAAGATGTCTTTCCAGAGCCAGGGCAATTATAAAGGACCACCTCCATCCTAACCACCACCTCTTCAACATCCTGCCCTCTGGAAAAAGGCTCAGATCCATCAGGTGCAAAACCAACAGACTAAAGAACAGCTTCTTCCCGTGGGCTTTCAGAACTCTTAATGCAAACTAAGAGTGTGTAAAGACTTCCCCAACACATCCACCCTGACACTGCTGTTGATCATCTATGTGCAATATCTCAGTCTTTCCATGTTCTGTGCAATATTTTTGGCTCATGCGCAATTATTTTGGTCCCAGTCTGTTTCAATGTTTCCTACACATACACCATGTATATAGTTCCACTCATATATGTATACATATACACTGCTTTTTATTTTATTCTATTTATTTAATTTTTTTTTTTTTCCACCTTCATTGTACATTGGTTTCTCTTCTTCTTACTTTAGCACCTTTGTGGTCCAGCTACCCAATTTCGCTGTGCAAAAAACTGCACAATGACAATAAAAAGCTCTAAGTCTCTAAGTCTTTAAGTCTAACAAATCACTCTCCAATCATGTTAGCAACATGACACTTTGTAAGCTACTTTCTAGTCAGTACAGCTACTGCAGAAGTAAATAGTAAAACAGCTGGTCTGTTGGGCCATATTTTTTAAGGTCTTTTTAAAAAAGCTGTTAAATGCTAAAGACAAATACAGGGCTGCCACATATAATTAGAATGGACAAAGATTGTGTCTTCTCAACAAATCAGAAAGTGATGTCCCGCAGATTTCTTTATGATTTATTGAGTAGCTCAAACAGCTGGAAGTATTTCCAGGCAGCAACACACACACACACACAAAATAACTTGCTTGACGTCATTATCCATCTAACTGTGAATCAGTTTTACTTAAAGAAGCTACTTTTAGATTCTCCCTTATTCACAAAGTATTGCCAGAGCAGGTAGCTCCATGTGTTTGATTTGGCAGAATTTTTATGCCGAACGTCCTTCCTGACACAAAACCCCAAAGATTTGTGTCTCGTCACAGGATCAAACCAGAGAGCTTTTGCCTATTAGGTAAATGTGTAAACCACAATACTTTCGTAGTAGTCATTAATCAGACGTGTCCAAATGCCAGACAAGATTGTTGATGTTGATGATTGCTTGGTGACGTTCATAATTACTGCAGTTTCAATTTAAATTTAATTTGCTTCCACATCCCATTCCCACAACAATGCAAATAATAATTACAATTAAGCACAATTATTCACCACCTTTCAAAATAAAGTTACAAAGAATTATGTATCGTTTAACCACAGTTTAATCACATTGTTTAATTAAAGTCCAATCAAATAAAAACGTATCATATATAACAATAATGTGAGATTAAAATATTATTAAACATAATAATAAATCAGACAAGACAGAAATAAAACACTGATAAATGTGCATGCTTTTTCCTTTTTAAAAGATGCATTTTAAAAAGCAATTTAAACAACGTTATGCAAACCTCAGATCCAGAATGAGGGAAATCCAAAACAGTTAAGCCCCAAATACAAAAGTAGGAGATCTGAGACTATGCTCTGTCTCATTAGTGCTGCATAACTTGATAACTTGTGTTGAGCCAAAAAGTCCTAAACATCTTATATAATTTCTAAATCTATCTAAACAGTCAGAACAGTGGAGATATGACTGTGTGTTTTCTGAGCTCATTTTTTCAGCCAACTGCTGGAAATCTTAATTTATTATTCTAATATTTGCAGGTGTTTTTCAGATAATTTGCAGGTCACCCAGCACTTCCTGTCAGAAAAGTAAATAATTAAATTAATATTGGAAAAAAAAAAATTAAAAAGAAAATTACCACCAGTTCCCGATGGGTCACAAACTGATGTGCTACCTTAACAGAGGTAGGTACTCTGGAACAGAGTGATCAGCTGTGCCAAATGCTGAGCTCAGATCAAGAAGAATTAAAATCAAACCATAGCAGTCGGAACTGCTTGTTAATGTAAAAATCTAATCATATATTGGCATCTAAGTCAATTTAGACAGGTTGACATGGTGAAGATGGGTTACTGAGGTTCAAACTGAGAATCAAAATGGTGAAAAAAAATGTGATTTAAGTGATTTTAAATGTGCACCGATAGTGTGAGTAATTCAGAAATTGGTATTCTAACGGGACTTTCACACACATCAGTCTGTAGGGTTTACAGAGAATGGTCAGAGTGAGTGAGCGTTCACTGGAGCATTCTGTTGTCGATACCAAAGGTCAGATGAGAATGGCTAGACTGTTTCAAGCTGATAACAAACAGTGACTCATTATAAACAAAATATACAAAAGAGCATCTCTGAATGGATAAGTCAAACGCTAAACCAGATGGGCAGAAGACCACACCAGGTGTAACTCGAGTCAGACAAGAAAGAAAACTGATGCTACAGTTTACACAGCTTCACAAAATTTGGAGAGGGAGAATGGAAAAACGTTGCCTGGTCTAAGGAGTTTGGATTTTTACCATGACGTTCAGGTGATGGAGTCAGAATTTGGTGTGAACAACATAAAAGTATAGATTCATCCTGTCTGGTATCAGCTGTTCAGAGTGATGGTAGTGGTGTAAGAGTGTGAAACGTATTTTTGAACTTTTAAACTCCACAGGCTAGGTGAGTGTTGTTGCTGATGATGCCCATGCCTTCATGACCACAGTGTACTCACTGTCTGATGGCTTCTTTCAGCAGAATAACATGCAACATCACCAACATTCAATTCTTCAACACAATCATTAGATCTCAATCTAGTAGAGCACCTTTGGGATGAAGTCAAACAGCTGATTCACATTATGGATGTACAGCCAACGAATATGCAGCATCTATGTGAAGCTGTCATGTCAATATGGACTGAAATCGCAGAGGAATGTTTCCAATGCCTTGTTAAATCTGTAACACAGAATTAAGTCAGTTCTGAAAGCCAAAGAGGGTCGTGGTACTAGCAAGCTGTACCTAATAAAGTTCTCCTTCAGTTTCTCCTTCAGTTTCATGAGGAAAGCAGAAAGCAATCTCATCTTTCTCCTTCACACATCACACTACTGGATATGAAAGTGTAAAAGTTGTTTACAGTGAAATGGGGCATTCATGCTGTTGCTGTCGCTCTCTAAACAAATTACTACCATTGATCACATCACCACAGGGTAGCTGTGTGGGGAAATTGATTCTGCATTGTATAAAAGGTGACATGCTACAACCTTTGTGAGGCTGACAATGATAACCGCCCAATAGCTGTCTGGTGGTTTTTAGGATATGGAGGTGTGATGCAATAAGAAAAGCATTAAAAAAATTTGAGGACTTCAGGGATGGAAAAGGAGAGTGGGGACAAAAGGAAAACTGATTGTTTTTGCTTACATCTCAACAAGTAATTTGGATTTCTATAATAACTGTTAACACAGATTTATTTATAAAGGGACTTGTTTAAAAAAGACATCTCCTCACTTTTCACTGACACCTTTTTACACTGTGTATAATTTAAATAACAAAATAGTGAAGCCATCACATTCACTGTGACTGAAATGAGGCAGTAATAATTATTAATAATAATAATGATAAAAAAAATACAGTAATGGTGTAACACGGTAAAGGGAAATAACAAAAGAAGCTTGGAGTCCTAAAACATTCCTAATGTTTATCTTTTTTTAAATGACAATCATATATTTCTTTAAAAAAATAACATAAAATGGGACATCCTGTAGGTCACACGATTGCAAGTGGGCCATTTCTACCAAAAGGCCTGCGCTTGATCCAAGGTCATATACTTTGTGAAATTCCCCCCCTGTCATTCTTCTTAAATATTCTCTAAATACTTCAAAGGACATTACTTTAGAAAATAAGTTTTTGCTTAGAGGTTTTGTATATACCTGATTTCAAAACATGCTTGGTGTCCTTTGTCAACCTTATACTGGGAAAATAGGTTTAATTCAGAAAACCTGTTCTTAGATAAAGTGAAGAATTTATTTTATTCTCTGTGCTTCCCTCAGGTTTTCACAAGCATTTCATGACAATTACACCTGAAAATGCTAGAATATGCTTTTAAGATTTTTTTAAGAGTACACAGACTTCTGTGATGACTAACTGTTGGCGCCATTTACAAAGTCACTGGCTTTTAATGAAGCAAACACCACTGCACCCACACTTGTTTTAATGCACTTTATGTCCTCGCTTCTTAATTCAGAAATGCTTACAAGGTGTGAGCCACACAAACCTCACAAATCACCTAGCACTGGTCTGTTCACTGTAATATGTGTCATTTTAAAGCACAGTAACCCTACCCTTGTGTTTCATGCTCCTAGCTTCTGATATTCCCTTTTCTGTTGGAGGTATACTTGTAATCAAGCAACGGATCTTGTAAAGTCTTTTGCTTGTGATCTAAATTTACTTTACTATCTAAAGCCTAGGAAGTGAGTTTAAGTTTATTAAATGTGCAAGATACTTTATGGCAGAAAATGTATTACCAGGAGTAGATATTTAAAAAGAGCAAGTAAAGAAAAACAATCTATTACATATTATTCATTACTATAAAAAAAGAATGCATTAAACAAATTAGTCACTGGAGAAAGTAACTAATTTCACTGCTTTTTATTTTTGTATTACTTTGTCACATAACTATAGATGCATAGTCCTAATTACTATTTAACATTATGAATATTGGGCTACAGTCCCATACACAACATTAATCCTAATCCTAATGAGGACACACACTCGGGATCTTTCTTCTAGTCTTAAGTGTGAACACAAAGATGACAACAGACAGTGTTTCTATCTGTCCACTCTGCAGATAAAAGAAGAATATTTGTAATACAAGTAACTACATAATTGTAACTGTTACCTTCCTCTAATACTTTAGCAGAGCTATAATAAAATGTTATATGATCACAGTAACAAGTTGATTTATGAGGGTGAATTTCACCAAAGAAAATTTGTAAAAAAAAAAAAAAAAAAAAAAAGACAAACAGAAAGTGTTTTTTATTGGGGTTTTTATTTTAGTTTAATTTAGCATTTGTAAATGTGAATACCAGCTGCTTTAACTGTGATATCACTGAGTCATGAGGAGAGCTTATTAGCGGACCATGCCGCAGAAAACTTGGCAAGGGGCCCATTTAAAACAGCCAGTTAGTTTGTGAAATAATGTGTGAAATATATTACTAGTAATGATGCTTAATTTAGTATAAATAATGAAGGGTTCTGTTCGTGCAGAAGTGTTTGTGCAACTACAGTTTAAGGAATATTGACTTTTCTAATTGTTATACTTGCATCGTTCGTCCACCCATCCATTTTCTTCACTGCTCATCCAGTTCAGGGTCACTGAGGCACTGGAAACTGTGTCAGCTGATGTTGAGCGAGATGTGTGGCATACCTTGGATAAGTCACCAGTCCCTTACAGGGCTAACACAGAGTGACAGACAACCATTCACGCTCACAGTCTAACAGCCAATTTAGAATCAATAAAGAATCTTGTATATATGTCTCCTACATGTACTGTGGGAGAACCCACAAAATTCACAGACAATGCAAACAGCACGCAGTCATAATATAGTAATACAATGCCATCTAGTGGAGGACAGAGGACAGTTTTATTTTTATCTGTTTCTTGTAAACTCTATGTACTTGATATAAATGATAAAAACCTAGGTAAGTGCACTATGCCTTAAGGCAATAAAACATAGTTACTAATTGGAGGCCTGTGAGAATTCAAAAGGAAAAAAAGTTTTGCTTTTGTGGGTTTTGCTTTTGTATTTGTTTCCTGGTAAGCGTGAAACCACTCAAATAATCATCAGGTATAACTAGCCTATTAAGAAACAACATGTTTGTGTGGTGGGCCCATAGGCAACCAGGGGAGAGGTCAGTGGAGTTATCGGAGGAAAAACTTCAAACTTCCATGGACCTTAAGTAGGGTCTTCCTTCGGTATTAGGGGGAGACATAATTGGCCCTAAAAGCTTGATTCAGCACAGAAGATTAATCATTTGGACCAGCCAACAGCATCTGAGTCTGGCTGCAAGAAAAGAAAGAGAAGAAAGAAATTTACAATGACACAAAAGGACTGCACAACAACATAAAACAACAACAATAGATGATTATGAATAAGGCTTTCCTTTACAAGTTGAAGGGAAAGACTAGGAACATCAAACCTGTAAACCTATGGATAAAAACTGATTTAAAAAAAAGAGCAGTACAAGGGTCTGATATGGATCTTACTTTAAAGGGCTCTTACCTACATCAACAGCTAGAGGCCTTTTCCACTAGCACCCAGTTGGCTTGGCTAGGTTTTTATGGTTTTCCATTGTGTGGTAGTACCTTGTACTTCATTACCAACTTGGCTGATCGGAGTTAATCCAAAAATGTGATCTCAACAGACTGCATGCCACCAATTATCTGGAAAGGGGTGTCACTCAATGAGCCATGAGAGCGACCAAACCTGAGTCAAGTCGAGTAGGTATGAGTAAAAATAGAGCCGTAATTAGCTCTTTTTCCCCAGTACCGACACATCAGATTAAAAAGGCTGAGATGTTGAGTCCTAAACTCTGGCCTTTTTCTTAACATTACACTGAACAAAATGGCAATTTAGCAAATCCAATAGCTGCAAATCCAGCTTGTCAAAAGTGCTTACAGTAGTTCAAAAACAATGAATTATGTGTACAGATTTGACAGTACAAACTCAATTTCAATCAACCAAAAACAAACAAACAAAGAGTAATAAAAAAATTCAAGATAGGAAACTTTGTTTTTCAGAACTTTATTCTTTAAATTAATTTATAAAATCTCATTTACCTTTTGCTTCATTTCATTTCTCTTTATATATTCACCAATTAACAATTTTTGGCTATTTTCCCATTCCACCCCATGTAAGCCCACATATTGATCACAAGGTCCATACCCCTTCAAATACATTGTGCGATGATCCTCAGTGCCAAGGTAGGTGGGGTGGGGTGGGGTGTGGGTATGGGTATGGGCCTTGTACAGAGCATGCCAAGAGGAAGGTTAGGGAAATGGGTAGAGGCTGCCTAACTACACCAAGACTGCTAATATCAGTAAGATAACCACACAGAGGTAAAGGGGAGCATTCACTTCCACAATGACTTGAGTGTTTCAAGTGTGGGATAAACCAATCATGTTAAAATGGCTCAGTGTTCCATGACATTTGTTTTCCCAACATCAGTAATTCATAACAACTGATGAATGTAAGCCCCACATTAGATATTGATCTGTCAGTTTCTCATTAAAACATTAAAACAGTGCCCACAAACTTAGCAGCAGCCCTGCAGACTGTTTAGCCCTTTGTAGTGACCTACACAAGTTATCAGTCCACTGTTTCAAGTGACACATCCGATGGTGTGTGAGTAGGTATCTATGTTGATGGGGGGGGGGGGGGGGGGGGGGGGGGTTTCTCTCTAGGCTTCTTAAAAAGGCCAACATCTACAGACACGAAGCTAAACTTTAGCAAAATCACAGATTTATGTTACATTAACTGTACATCCAGGCAAGCCACACAATTTTGTTTTCTCCTCCGGTAAGATATTTGTTCTTCATTTGGCAATATGATCACTCAACATGGCTCAATACATCTGAAAGTTGTCTTTGTTGCTGGTATGATTTGAATTGAATAACTGAAATATAGCTATGATAAATATCTAGAAAGTCTTCTTTGATGGAAACAGAAAAATTGCACACCTCCCATAAGGGCACTCAAGACGACTTCTTTTTTTTTGATACCCAAATTAGCACAAGAACATCTTTCAAAGAACCGCTAAAACTACATCTAATTGGTATCAAAAGATCCCTTCTTTAATATGATAAAGACACAAAAGACAATTTTCAGCGTTGAAGGAAAGGAATGAAAAGAATGAAATCAGATGTCACTTTCTGAAACCAATGTGTTAAGGTAATATCTCTACGCAAACAAAATATATACCAAACCTGTTTCCAAGCAAAACATCTACAATGTTTACAGATGTACAATGTGTTCATTGCTGCATATTTATGTTAATATACATGGTAGGTATGTTCTGTATTCAACACATACTCCATACTCTTAGGTGTAATTTTAATTCACCATCAGAGAAGTGAACGTCATTTTCTAGCCTGTTAACCACATGTTAATTTTAAACCTACAGGCTGGATAAAGACAAAACAGGGTGAAAACAACAACATCAAAAGCTTAAATACACTAGGATAAGACAGCTGAATGAGTTTAAGGCATTTAGAGGTTACTCCTGACAGAACATAAAGGCTACAAAGCCTAAGCAGTCTGTCAAAATAACCCAGACTCAGACTTTTTTGTTTAATGCAATGTGATTTAAAATTAGCCCTTGGTGACAATCAACTGTGATATAAAATATTACAATTGAGATTACAATGAAAATTAAAGTCTAATTACTAAAGGTAAACACTAAATGTATGGTCCTCAGTTTCAAATGTAAGCAGAATATATCTACCCCTTAAAATATGCAGTTTAATTCATTACTTTAGTTTATTAGCATAACTACCTCCCCTTCTGCCCCCATACATCAAACGGATGCAGATTTAGTGTTTAAAAATGTGTTGTCAAAACTAACTAGCAAGAAATAAATCAAAAACTCCAGCCTGCAGCCACTGCGCTGTGCAGAAAGCTCTGTGAAATATAGTGCAAAAAGCAATGTGGTAAATAGTTCATCAGCAAAACTGCAATAAGTGTTTAACTGCTATGTACTCGTCATAATACTGAACCGCATTAAAGTTTGCATGTGTAACATTTTTGATGTCTTTGCTGGCCTCTACCACTTGACAGGTTCAGCTGATTGTAAAAGGGTGGTACTTTCTAGTTTGCTTAAACATAAATTAGAAATGAAAGATGCAATAAACAAACAACTTTAGATCTTAGGGCTAGTTTAAAACCACAATGTCATACTGGGTGTATAAGCTGAAGCCATTTGAGGTAGACAGAAACCATGTTAGAGTATGTACTTTCATACTGCCTAAAACCTATCCTATCAATAGTCTGACAAACTGTTCAATTGAACCATAATCCCTAGATTTCTGGCCCAGTGTGAGACTTCCTGTGGTCCCACCCAAGACTAATAGGGAACCACTGATCTAGTGCAGGGGCACTACAACATCATGATCCATGAAGGCTTGAGAAGTGTAATGAAAAGGAGTGGGGGGCTTGGAACTGACACAACTACCAGAAAGAAATCAACGCCGCTTGTCTTCAATGTCTCAAGTCAACAGCAGCATTTAACCTCAGTCCTACAACCAGAAACAATTGAGGATTAATTTACAAGGCATAATCTTTTAAATAGAATCTATGGCATTCGACCATTGTCTCAGTGTGTCCCCTTGAGATATCCCCCATCCCATACCCACATATATAAGTTTATAGCCCAAAATTCCTAATGCCAGGCCTCATGCCCATTTAACAGTCTCACGTTGTTCTAGAGAATAGAGATTAAAAATATATACTATTGACTTATTGACTTCCAGTGTATGTTTTCTCTTTTTTCCTATATTTTTTTCAAGTTAAAAAGACCCCTTTATCACAATGCAAGCTCAGAGGTCTTTTCTACACTCACTCACGCATACACGTTCACTCATTCATTCAGTCACACACACACACACACACACACATATATATATACTGTATATTTATATATATATATATATGTATTTATATATATTAGAAGATTTTTTTAGCTGAGAAATTAGGCAAAGTAGATTATGTTCATTTGGACAGAATTCATTCAAAATGAGAAGGAATTAAACTTTCTCCAGTTTCCCTTTTTGATGAGGACAAGATTTGAGGGATTTGGGAAGCGCTACAACATCACATGACTACTCAAGAGCAGGTAGCAAGGTAAAAGGAAGAAGAAATAGATAAAAGGCCTGAACTTGTACAAGGCAGAGAGATGGGCAGACGATATGGCTCTCTGTGGCATGTGCATCCAATGGCCCTACAACAGTAAGAGAAAATGTACAAAGTGTACAAAAGAGGGTTAGGAAAAATAAAACTAAGACCAAAAAAATAAATAAAGCACTGGACTGAGATGAAGAACATGAATGATTTAAATGGAAAGAAAGCTAAAGCAATCGTGCAAGACTATGTTGCAAGTTAAAGGAGGGGAGTGGAAGGGGAAAAAAAAAAATTCTGTCTGCCTGATTCATCGGTACACCAGGTGAGATATGGTGCCAGTTTTGAAGTTGAGCTGATGGTTGGGCACAAAGTTGTGCTGAGGATTCTTTCGCGTGCACATATCTTTTGCATACAAGCCCATGCACGAGTCACATGACACTTTCGAACAGTTCACACAGGTGTGTGATGCACCTGGCTTGTTGCAAAACCCGCATCGCGATCCCCCCATGCTTATTCGCTCACTGCTGCCTCCCTTTGGTGTTGTCAAGGCAACAGACTTGCTGGGAAACAGCTTAGTGGACATGAGGGGCTTCTCCACCATCTGAGGGTGAGGGTGGGGATGAGAATGTGAGTGGGTCAGTGTGAGGGGGTGTGGATGGAGATGGGAGTGAGTATGAGTATTAGAGTAGACAGAGAGCTTTTCCTTGACAGGAATGTATCCATCAAGGGGTCGTGGAGATTTTGGATGGTAGTCCTGGAGGCCACAGCAAGGGGAGGGGTCCACATCATGACAGGCAGAACAGAGGATCATGTCACACCTCTGGCAGGAGGCCATTGTGGTGCAGCCCAGCCCGCAACCCTGGCACTTCACACTACCATGACCTTTGTGCAGCCACCCATCCCTTCCATCTCGAGGCTCTCTGGATAGAGGTCGAGACGGGGTCTGCCTTCCTCCTGTGCCAGCCCCACCCCTCTCTGTGTACAAGTCAATCTCATCTAAAGAGGATGGATGGTAGGATGTGTAGGGATCCGCTGGGGGAGGTGACTGAATTGGGAAGAAATCTGCAACAGGGCTATAGGAAGGTGGAGCAACCACAGAGGAAAGAGATATTGAGGTGCTGGGCCTGATGATCTCATCCTTCATATCCTCCTCTGCATCCACAAATAGAGGCTCCTTCCTCAGACTCAGTGAAGCCTTCAAGACAGGCTTGCTAACCGCTGCATGCCAGTGACCAGCCCCATCTGTAACATCCACAGACTTAGATGGTCGGCTACCTCGCCTGAGGTGGTGGGCATGAGGCTTTTCTATATCCAATGGCCGCACGGACAGCCGAGCCATATCTGCCCCAAGGCTGTCACGTCTGCGGAGCGCTTCAGCACAGCCAGCTGCATCATCTCTGCAACCTCTGCGGAGCTCCAGGGCCTCCAGTTCTGACGCTGAACCACGGGCCAGAGCTACTACCTCTCCCAGAAGACGACACTCTGCCTGGGCCAGGAAGAGTTCAAATGCCAACTGCCGCAGATGATTTGCACCTCCTGGATGCTCCTGCAAATGGAACTGCGAATCATGGTCACAGGTGTAGCCAATGGTGCGCATTAAAGTTCGGAGTTCAGCATCAGAAATGGCAGACTGCAGATGGTACACATATGGGCCAGTGAAGGTCTTAAAGAGAGAAATGAGAATCAGCATAAGTGTCAGTTGTTTAAAACAGGCTGACATGAAGCCAAAAATAAAGACAAAAACATAGAAATGCACATCTTTCTATGACAAAACATAATTAGCACAAATTACAACAACCTCAATGTAAAGCTGAAATGGCCACCTCTCTAATATCAAATACTTATTTTAGATATAGTTCTAGATAGAATTGGCTGATAGATTCAAGGGAAAAACAAAGTGCTTTAGAAAACCACCAGAAGTGGGGAAACAACTTTTTTTTTTCTTTTTGGGTGGCAGAAGGCTGTCTAACATGCACAGAAATTTCCCATAGACAATCAGTTAACTTGATATCTTGTGAGGGTGAACGCCATAAGATAATTCATAACAGTTTCGGCTCTGTGTGCAAAGACATTTCCCTCTCCTATTAGGTTAGAAATATTTCACACCAAACAACTTCGTATTGAGTTGCAGTGCTTTCCCTCTAAGAAGACGAGCCAAAGAATGCCAGCAACATAAATCCCCAAAGCAAAACAGAGGGGTCAAGAGTTACAGCTTTCCTTTTAATTTGTCACTTATTCACCGAGCAGAACTGAGCAGAAGCAACCATAATAACAGGTCCTCTTTGCATGTGTGTTCACTAAAATTACAAATCTATACAAATTTTAACAGTTTCAGAAAAATGTTCTTACTTTTAGATATTAATTTACTAAAGAACATGTCAAGCAGTTTATGAGACAGGGGAGAACCACTCATGTACTTTCAGATATGCTGGTGGGATCAAACTTTTGTTTACACACTTTATGATGTTAGGATTAGACAACAAGTAATTAAGGTACAACAACACAAATCTCTTAAGATTATGCAGATATCCTGAGAATATGTACACAAACATAAAAGTCTTGCTTCCATACTAAAGGTCAGGAAAGATATTCATATATATTGCCTGCAAAAGACAGTCTGAAAGATATGCAAATTCACCAAAGTATGTCAGTGTACATACACACTGCCCTGATTAATTGCCAAAGCTCAGTATCTCAAAGCTCAAAACTGGACAATAATGATTCATTCTGTTATAACAAATGTATTAATAGTGAAAGTTTGGCTATTAGAGTAAACTAATCTAAGCAAAATATATTAAATATCCCATCAATAAAATAAAGTCACCTTTATACATCTGAATTCCTTCTTCCAAGGGAAGAGCAGGAGGTTGGTGCAGATGGTTTCCAGGGTATGGAAGGCTCTCTCCAGGCCCTTCAGGTTAACTCCTCTCTGGGAGCGGAGGGAGTTCTCCACTACCTCATAGAAACGCACCATGCGAAATCGCTGTGCCGGATCTGGCTGATAGGCTCCTAGCAGAGCTGTGGCTGTGGAAAGTAAGGCCTCACTGTCCTTGTGTCTGCTTCTTTCCCCTTCTTGCGTACTTCCAGTCCCCCTGTTATCCCCTCCTTCCTCCAGACGCTTCTCCAGTGCTGTCACATACCTCCGGAACAGGTCCTCTTTTAACTTGGCATCCATTATTAGCAGCAGACTATTAGTCAGCTGTTATACTTTTCTGAGAGAGCCTCACACCTTTTAGCATGCCCAACCACAAAATGCCACATTCAGACACCATTTTTGGTTACCATTTTTTAAACCGTATACACTAATTGTTAATGTTGCGGAGAGATGGCAGAGGAGTCAGTCTTTGCATCCACTCAGTAGCACATCCTCAAAGCAAGAGGTGCAGTTTTCTAGTGCTTTCAGTTGGTGTAGCAAGGCTGTAGCCCATAAGGATGCCTTGGTATGAGCATCTCTGGTTGTGGCTCAAAGCCTGACTTGTTTCCCAAAAAACAGGCTTCTGTCATGCAAAATAACGTCAGGGGGGAGGTTTTCCTTGGCACACAGACTTGCATCTATTCCATTGCTTGGTTTCAGCATTGGTAGAGTTCAAGGTCACTCATCAAGACGACAGATTCATAATCTTGGGGTTGTTGTCAGCCATGTCCAAGCTGAAATGACACAAGCAATAGCTGTTAAGATAAAAATATCATTTTCGGTTCTAGCCAAATGAAAATGCAATTTAAGTGTGGTTAAGCATGCTTTGAAATATCTAGAGGTTCAGATAAGAGGGAAGATACACTAATCCAGGACCATCTCTGTAGAGATGTGAAGATGGATTCGTTTGGGTGGGTGGGTAGGTGGGTTTTTGGTCTGTCACATAGTGAAAGGGCTTTTTTTATGTTTGTTTTACAATGTACATAACCAAGAAAATGGCCAGTGGAATTATAGCTTAAATAAGCAAGAGAGGAACTCATTACTGATGTATACATCCCTCTCACACGTTTGCGCCAGTGAACGTTTCAGCTATTGGTACTACATGCGTGTAAACCAGAGTGGCGCTAACCCTAGCCCTAGCTTAGCTTCAACTCAAAACTCATAAACAAACACATCGTGAAAATAGTACGAGGCTTGAACAACAGGAGAGCAAACATTTCGCTCTCAGATTCTTGCAAGCTGGCTGTCTGGCTATACCTGTTACCTGAAAATCTCTGCGAACATCCGCTCAACGAGCTAGCAACCAATGAGCCTTAGCCAGACGCATGCTTTACAACTGCGTATCTACTACAACAAATTTAGTCCACCGTGACCAATGGCAATATAAAGTAATACTCCTAGAGCGTATACATTAATTCTCCATGACTCTCAAACCCGATGCTGCCACTGCTATGGCCCCCTACTGAATATAAGCTAAACAGTTAACGCCCATTTAAGCGTAGCTGGTTAGCTAACAATTGCTTTCGGCTAGCAGGGCGTTCCATCGCTACACAGACATTATTCGCCAGTTTAAAATAAAATATCAAGACACAGCGAGTTTTTAAGGTGAGCTTCTTTTGGGACCAAACGTTAATGCGCTCCCACTAGGAGATCAAGACGTTTTTTCAAACAGAAATACCACCATTCGCAAATCTTACCTTTAACAAGTGCTAGTCATGGCTAGCTACGCCTCCTCAGCTGTTGGAAATTCCCAGTATAACAACACGCATGCGCTCAATCCTGACAGTTCATCAGCATCAGGAGCCCACGTGTTAGGGAAGACGGGATACAGACCCCCAACTACATCATCCACAGTCTTCATTCATTTTTGTTTTTGTTTTGCTTGGGGGAAAAAATATATATAGGCTCGCGTGCGCGCAGAGACAGATTTCCCGGGTTCATAATGATTTGCCGAAGGTAGGCATTTAGTGGTGTGGATTTCCTGCTTTTTCGTTGTATTAGTGCTTGAATAATTTTGATTTATTTGTATAACTACATATTGTAATATTTTGAATGTCTCGGGGGGGTCAAAATCTAGTGGGAGGGGGAGTGTCACAGATTTAGTAAGTATGTCGTACAATTATGTGTTACGATGTTTACTTTCGCCGGTGACCCCGCCTCCTCGCGCTTAAAAAAGAACAAGAACCCGATGACGTCGTCACGGGGACGGTTGGTGCTGGTGGTGGAACCGACTCAGTGAAGAAAAGAAATGGCGATGCTCGGAGGCTATAGCGCAGCACCTCACAAGAAGAACGCCTCGGACGGGAGCAACGACGTGTCCGAATTCGTCTGTCCAGTTTGCCTCGAAATATTCGACAGTCCCGTGACAACACAGTGTGGACATACGTGAGTATTTTTGCCGTTTATTTTCGATCGCCCTCCCCCTAACCCGCGTCTGCCACCAACGATGCAGTGAAAAGAGGCAAAAACAATGGAGGAAAGGGCTTCACTTTAAATGTGTCGTCGCACCAGAGTTGCAAAATATCGGCCTCGCGAGTGTCTTCTCGTGCTACGACTCCGTTTTTTCTGTTTTTCTCTCTCGAATATGTGACAAAAACAGTTCCAGCTTGCTAAATCAGTTTCAGTTTTGTTTACATCAAAAAGGAGGCCTCACTTGGGAGTTGTAGTTTGGATGTGTATTGCTCTAACTCTTGAAACCACTTTAAAGAACTACAAGTCCCTGGCTATTCTCGAGGTGGGGGACTTTCCATATGAGTTACAGGAAGGTTCAGTCACTAGCATAATAAAGGTTTGTTTTAGTGACAGTATTTGTTTTTTGTTTTTTTCTCATGGCAGGCCTTGTGTTAATGCAAACAGTTGTTGCATGTTTTTGGTTTGGTTTTTGTTTTGGTTTTTTTTTTTTATATTTTTAAAAGCCTAAGGTAACCAGAGCTCAAATTAAAACTGACAATTTAGTTGATTTCTCTTGTGCAGCAATCACATTCTTTCACCCATCTCTTGACAGGTTTTGCCACAGTTGTTTGCAGGAATGTCTGCGTCCACAGAAGCCCGTTTGTGCTGTATGTCGAGGTGCTCCGGGCCACTGGACTAAAGCTGCTCAACTCGAGGCACTCATTCAATCTTCTGTGGCAGCCTGTAAGGGTTGTGGCACACAGGTACGTTTCACTACAGACCAAAAGCTAAAATATCACTGAACTGACTCGCATTTATGAAGCAATCACAGAGGGTGAAGATCCAATAACTGCACATGCATAATCTTAATGTTTTGCTGTGTCTAAATTTCTGTCTTTATATTTAGATAATAGCAACAATTTTATGATGATGGTCATATACTGGAAGTTACTGATATGTGTCACTCCACCCCCAATTAGGTTGGGCTTTCTAAGATGAGAAGCCACACAGCTGCCTGTTCAAAATACCAGGAGTACATTGAGGAGGGAGTCAGGACAACTGCCCAGAGTCAGCCTGCCATCGTCAGGTGGGGAAAGAAGCAGAACAATTATTTGCTATTCCCTACATAATAAAGCAAAATAGTTTACACTGTAGAGTCAGACTTTGCGTGCAATTACTGCTGCTTGTTGGGTTGTATAAATTAAAGGTCACCTTTGGACCAACACTAATCCAAAGTGAAAAAGGAAAAGAGTGCAGCCCTGTCAGTAGTTTCAGTGAGAGGGCTTCATTGACGCAGCAGAAAGTACTGTACATAGGAAATAGAGTTCTGTTGGCCCAATCAAATATATTCAATGATATGATTTATGATAGATTTCACTGTAACTTAAGTGCCAAATTTAAACAGTTGACCTGTTCATTGTGACAAATGATGGAATAATATCTTCTAGTGATATAAAATTCCCTATGTTTATAGTATTATAAACTCTTGGCAGTACATTGTTGTTTGATAAGACTCCAAAGTCGTGACTCTATTACTGCCTTGTTTCAATGGCATGCCTAACATGTCAGTCAAAAATGAAACGCTCTCTTTTTGTGGTTTTACTATATGTAGTGTATACATTTTGCACTTAAAGTAAAAAAAAAAAAAAAAGTAAATAGAAGTTTTAGCACAAACAGGATTTCAAATTGAACACAATTTTGATTGCAAGAAAAAATAGTATTATAAAGTATGATCAAGCATATGCTAAGCATTCTGTATTTTACCTGTCGTAATTTCTGATTGTAATTTTTCCAGAGTGTATAGAAAACAGTACAACATTCATCTTTAGAAAACATAAAACACTATTATTGTCAAGTTGTATGAAGTGGATCTGGTTTTCATCATATATGGATGTTAAGTATTTATGACAACTGTGCTTCCTGGAGAAAGTTCTGAGAAGATGGTTTGAGAAGCCGTCGCTTGTAATGAGGTTATTATGACTAATCAGGAAGTAGCCTTTGGGGGGGGGGTTTCCACCCAAACAGCAGCCTTTAAAACAAAGAATCCACACATTGTTGCGTGGGCCAACACTGTTTAAAGTAAGAAACCGATCCCAGTATTTATTTATTTTGTTATTTAACCCTCCAGACCTTTGTGCCACGAAACAGATTCCTATTATTAAAAAGAAAAAGGAATAACTGTCACTTTCAAGTCTTTCTCAAGCTCTTTCAGCTGGTGCAAAGTTGATGTGACAATAGATAAAGATTGGCCACTAACTGTGGTAAATGTCCACTTATTTCTTCATAAGCTGATGCTTGTTACATTTCAAGTGTAATATTCATGTAGTTGAGAACCAAACCTTGTGACATTTTATTATTTCTGTTTCATTGCCACAGTTCGGTGCCAAATCGCTACACCTTCACCTGCCCCTACTGCAACTGCCAGAACCTCGACCAGGACGGCCTGGTTGAACATTGCACAACCCAACATGCTCGAGATGCACGCCAAGTGGTAAAAAAAACAACAACCTATTATGTCATAATTCTGAGTCATACGGAGTTTCCACACACTTGCTGGCTTCAGCTGGGTTAATAATGTGTTTCAAAGATCGTTTTATTACCTTCATGTTTTCTTTAGGTGTGCCCCATCTGTGCCTCGATGCCTTGGGGAGATCCTAACTACAGGAGTGCTGACTTTTTCCAGCACCTGAAGATCAGACACACTTTCTCCTATGATACATTTGTTGTAAGTAAAGCACTCTCTGTTTATTTGTTGTTGGCTTTTTTTATGTTAATAAGAATTTAAGTGACTTTTTTTTTCTTCCCCTTCTCATGCTTATGACCTCCCAGGATTATTCCACAGATGAGCACACAATGATTCAGGAGGCTTTACAGCGCTCCCTTATGGACCACTGAAGTGTGAAAACAATCCACCGGTGGAGGGAATCCAGTCAAATGAAGGGATGATGGTCTTGAAAAGACAAAAACACACAGTGTCATCATTCATCTAGAATGGGGATGGTGGTACTGACTTATGGGTAATTATTTTTCATAGGGAACTGGTATCGTAACTATGAGTATATAGGTTTATTATTCTGAAAATAAATCACGCAATATGGTTAAAAAAAACAAAAACATATTGTACTGTTTGATTTAGGAGTAATACTGTGTTTCTGGTGTGATAATCACTTATCTTCCCCTCCCCCCAGCTGAGTCTGTAGACTGGATAGTTTGTTAGGTATCTGCTAAACTATGTTTAAGCTGTTTGTTTATCAATGACAAAGTGTCATCTAGCAACAAAACATCCAAACTTGTGATTTAAAAATTCTGCAGTCAATACTTGATGTTATGAGAGGGTCTAACCACTAGGTGGCTACCTATTGCCAGCAGACAACAAACTTCACTCCGTGAAGTCTTCAAGTAACAGAAAAATATATTATACTAATTCTACTCGCATGTTTATGCAAAAGGTTAAAAAGGGTAAAGGGACTTTTATTTCTTTTTTTTTTTTCTTTTTCTTTTTTTTCTTTGTTTGTTTTTTTGGTTTGTTTTTTTTACCACAGTTTTTCAGCAGATGGGGGGGGGGGGAACTCTGTCTTTTCAGTGCTGTTTTTGATTGAAGCGCGTGTGTTTGTGCATTAGAGTGTGGCTGGGTGTGTTCATTCTGTTTTGACAGATCTACTGGTAAGAATAAACAATGAGGGTCAGACACAGCCAGAGATGGCATTTTTGCTTTTTTGTGATGTTTCTCCCTTATGTCTTTGTGCCTGCTGGTAGATCTTGTTTTCAACCTTCCAGAACTCATAGGGCTAACACAGTAGTTCATTCAGTGAATCTACAGATGCAAGTATTTAAAAAAAAAAAAAAAAAAAAAAAAAATCAGTGTGTTTGGGTTCATTTGGTCACTTTCATGTGAGAGTTTATTTGCATGTGTCTAAACCACAAGAGGGCAGTAGAGTTCTACATTTCTGTGACAACATGACAACAGCTGGTTCTTGCAGGACATAATTGAAGACAGATTTCATTCTATAAGTGTGCTTTACCCAGTGCTTTGTTCTCCACTTATTGCTTTTGTTTTAATACAAAAATCACTGGTATTTGAATATTTAGGTTTTTGGTGGGGTTGTCATTGTTAAAACAAAATAACCACAATTTCAGTTTGTGCAGTTGATGAAGTGACATAACAAAATACTTTAAATGTAACTTATTGATGTGTGTTTCTCATGCCCAGTGTCTCAGATGGTCTTTACTAAAAACACTCCAGTTTCTTGTGGCTATCACTTTCTCCTTTACTTCAGCAGCTTTGAAACATAAAGATCCATGGTCATTTATATGTATGCTTCCAAAAAGACGGCATGTGCAGTTAGGAAAACAAACAAAAAATCAGCACAACTTTGCTTGATCTTCTTTTTACTGGATGTTTTTGGGGGGAGGTTTTTTTTTTTGGGGGGGGGGGGGGGGGGTTCTTTGCAATTGTGTTATTTTTACATTAATGATTCTTTCAAGTTAGTTGTAAGATTACCCACATAGAACCGTAGAACAGGCTCGTTTGTCTTCTGCCAACAGGTAAATAACAAAATCTTAACACAGCAGATTAAGTAGCTCTAGAGCAGAACCTCAATGCCTTCTCACCTAGTCTTTGGTTCCACTTCGAACTAGATATTTTCTTTTTTCTTTCTGTCTTGTGCAATGTGTAATAATTTTGTATATGTTTTTTCTAATGTTTAATGACCTCTTCCTTTTTTCTTTTTTTTTCTTTCTCAATATATCTCTCATTCTCTTCTGTCAGCCCTACTGTCAGCAGGTGCTAAATCCTGATAAATTAAAGCTCTTTAATTATTTAAACCCTGGCCCCAGAAATCAGGTGCAGTGATTTATACCTGTGTGTATGAGACATGCGGGGGAAGAAACAACACTCGGTGCTGATGGATGACCACTGTGTGTGTGTTTGTGTGTGAGCGGGAGGATTTAAACAGAAAGCACTGTTCACAGCGCTGCGAAAACCGGACGTGCCCAGTTGTCATAATCTGGCTATGAGCAAAAGCTGTGTATTAGTGGAGGGGAAACAAACTTTGGATGAAGGAAGGCAAGCTTTCTGCAAACCTTTGTTTGTACATTTGAAGTCAAGCCAGGGTCGTGTTATAACGACAAAGATCTCACAGTGTGGTTTTACATGTATGTGTAACTTCATGATGAAACTCGGGGCTCTTCAGTGTACATTGTCCTCGGAGAGAGAAAACCCTCTCATCTCTCCTCCCTTTTTTTTTTTGTTTCTTTCATCTGTAATTACTGTAGCTAAATGATATTACGGCTTTACACCTAGCTCTACTGAGAATCTCATCCACCAAACTTCTTGATGTCACCCCCCGTTCTTATCCTTTCTTCTCGTTACGTTTCCCCCAATCAGGTTTTTGCTCCTGGCAGATAGAGGCGTGATGTTAGCTGTGAGAGAACTAACGAGATACTCGAGTGCTTCTGGGCAGGAAGGAAGTCGAGCTGAAAAACATGGCAGGGAGAAGTCTTTCTTGTCTGTTTGGTGGCGCAGCTTAAAAGGGAGAGGGGGGCCAAGGTGGGGAATAGGAAAAAGGGAAGAGAAGTGAACACATTGAATAAAAATTTCATAAAGTTCAGTGTGTGGTTTCTTTGATGCGAGCAGTGGATGGTGCGTACAGTCTGCAGGCTCTGTAGAGGCAGCAATTAATGCTACATGTGCCCAAAGGCAAACTGTGAGAGGTGTGGGGACGGTGGCTCGTTTTATGTGTGTCGTACCATCACTATACCCGAGACATCTCTTTGCTGTCTTTTGTTTTCATTCACTGTATTGTAAACCTTCTCTTTCACCTGAACACTGATTAAAAAAAAAATTGCTCCTGAACTTGTATGAAGTCCATATTGTTCATGCCTGGTAGCTGTCTAAATTGTTTTCCCCACACCAGTGACACTTGAACGCAGCAAATTCAGCCAGCAATTTTGTGACATCAGTGAAATTGCACTCTTTTCAGACTTTCACTTCATCTTGAAACCCATCTGTAGAAAAAGGGGCGAAGCAAGACTTGATCTGTTTGCTTTTTAGCACGATTTAATGTTTTAACAGACTCGGAACGATGGGTTTCATCCAGTTTTAGGGTTTTTTCAAAACCCTAAAACTGTGTGTTTTGCCCAAAAAGTTTTGTTCAGAGAAAAAGAAGTGGTAGGTAAGGTTCATCACCTTGTTCTTTTGGTGGAAGATATAGCATATAGAGTGACTACATATGTAGCGGTCACTTTTAAAAAATTGTTTTCTAACATTACATGTAATGTGTTTCTGGGTGACAACAGACAGGAACTCCTGAAATGCCTGGAAAGTTCTGTCTTGGTCTGTTTCCCTCTCAGTTTTGCTGAGGCAGGTATCTCTGATGAGGTGCGGGGCATGTGAGGAGAGTACTGGGAGTTTGTTCACCGAAATATTCCTCAAAGTCAGGAGAAACAGGAAGAGCGGGAATCCTGCCACCCGGGTGCTGCAGCTCAGCAGGTCGGTCCTCTCAAATGTTTGAACAGAAAGTGCCAGTGGGCTTCCCCGACATCAATACTGGTTCTACACCAACTCATCTTCCGCTTTTAAACTCTTAACAACCGACCCCCTACCCCAACCAGACACACACACGCGCGCACACACACTTCTTGTCTTGATAGCCTAAGAGCATCGAGTCTTAACTTTGATTTAATAATGCCTGCAACCAACTTGGCCCTGTATCAGCTTAAGTGAAACTTGCATATCTTGTCTGTGCGCATGTTCTATTTTTGCGCCCTGACTTTTGCCAGTGTTATGACAGAGGTACTTGTAAGAATTGTAAGAACAACATAGTTTATCTTTATTATTGTCTCTTAAAGACTGCTGTGAACTTCATTTTTCTTTTATGGGAAATGTAATTCAATATACCACAAGGAAAGAACAGTTTTTGCATGTATTTTGTTTATCCAAGCAAAAGTTTTGTAATTTTTTTTCCGAAGCTACTGTATGTCCTTCCCTAAATGTGGCTGCAAAAGCATCGTGGAAAAAAAGCCCTTACATTAGTTTTAGGAGCCCCTGTAAAAGCTTGGAAAGTTCTGAAAAATCACTGTTTCTGCAGAAATATTCTCCTGGAAGTGAAAATGAATATGAAGCATGTTGATATAACTATCAGGAGAATTGCTAATCATTGCTTCCTCATTTATTTATTTATTTGAAATTCACACAGCCGCTGTACTAATATTTGAAAGTTAAGTCCTCTAAGGTGTTTAAAAAAGAAAAAAAAAGCGGCAGGGTGGGCAAAATCCCTGGTGTGTATGTGTGCATTGATGTCACAGTGGAGTATCAGGCCAAGTGAGGCGATCTGATCTAAATCTTACCCCCCCCCCCCCCCCCCCCCCCCCCCCCCCTCACACTACCATTTTAGACCAACTAAGATGTGTGGAAGAGAGTGAGGCCCAAGGCTATTATTCTCCCATTAATTTTTCCATTTGAAATCAAACCTCAGCGGGCATGCAAGAGGGAATCAGAGGAGGGGGGAGAGGACTACAGTGGGGATAACCTTATCAGGATTGGGGGAGTGTGTGAGGGGGACAAATGTTAGTTGTAGCAGTATTAATGTCCAATAGGGGAGGCAATTTCACTTTCAAAGCAATGCTTGTTATTAAAGTGTCTGCCCACTTCTTCTTCCATGGTCCAGAATGGCCCGTGGGAAAACTGCATGACATTAAAACATTGTTTTTTAGCTCTATTATGAAAACCCACAGAAACATAACTTTGATTATTTTGATTGGGTGGGGTTTTTGTTGTTGTTTTTTGTTTTAAATCTGATATTTTAATCTGTCCATCTAACTGTCACTGCTACAAAAAGAGACACATCTGTACAGTCCAGTAAATCCTCTCAATTCAATTAGGATTTCTCAGTTCTCTTCCATTTTCTTTTACATCATTAATTTCATACAGCACATTTTGTATCTTTACAATGCCTCATCACATGCCTACATACTGGGGAGACCTGGTAACCTCCAGTCCTCCATCCTACCTACCCACACAAGCACACACCTCCTCGACCTGACACTTCCTCTTCAAGCCTCTTTCAGTTCCACTCATTTCTCTCCCCCCCTCTTCTTTCTTTATAAAAGCGCCAGTGCTTGCTAATCTGTCAATCAGATGTTGTCCTGTTGTGGCGATGATGGGGGTCCGTGACGGTGTTCCACACACCTCCTGCAGCTCGCAGCTCGGCGAGTAGCTCGATGATTAACCAGGCAGGTACTGAGTCAAACTGCTGACAGCATAAACACACTGACAGCTGATTTGAAAGACAATGCTCCCACTCCCTCCACTTAACTTGTCATGGCAGTCAAAGCACCTTCTCACTAAACTTGTGGCATATTAGGCAAAGATGGAGGGAAACACTGATTTATAGCATCACACTCATAAATGGTCACACATAAACAAAACAAAAAAGAAATACTTATAAGCATTTCCAAATATTCATAAGTGCTTATGTTTGCACAAAAAATATGATCAATTATTTAAATTGTAAAGAACAACTAGTGAATAGTTGATAACTGTAAAAAGAAAAATGCAACTACCAGGGAAAGATTTTCACATTTCCTATTTTAACTGTATCTTCAAAAGTGAAGGCCAGAAAGAGCAGCACAGCATTTCCTTGTCTCTCCCGGATTAATAGTCCAACACTTCCCAATTATTAACCATGTCTGTTTTGTACCATTCATATTCAAAGCTATTTGCCTCCCTACACTTCCTGTGCCTTGTATTCTGAGTCTTTACAGGAGGGAATGGACGATCCAGGCAGATCTGTCACTCAAACCGCAGCCCCCGACCACCAGTCGCTGCCCAACAAACTGTCGTCCATATACCTCCATCGGCTCCGGTACCTCCTCGGCTCAATGAGTAACTAACCTGCAGGTAGTGAATCAAACTGCTGACAAGCACATGAAGGGGACCAGAGGGGTGGGGAGAAGGGGACTGTGTAGGTGGATTGATAGAAAGATGAAAAGGGAGGGGAGGATAGAGATGACAATGGCATTATTTCATAGCCCACCTTGGTGACGTAACCTTTAACTTTGCATAAAAAGATGAGTCCCTTTCCTGTTGGTCCAGCCACACTTTTTCCCGTTTTCGCCTCATTTCCCCCCTCTCGCTTCTCTAAGTGGCAAGTTTTGATGGGCTGTCCCTGTCTCTCATCTTGTCTTCTTAGACAGATGAGGGCTGTCAGTGCTGTCATCACTGCCCAGCTAAACATTAATGACTCTCTTGCCTGACAAGTGTTGGCGGGGCAGAGAAGAGGTGAAAGGGGGACGCCTCTGGACAAAACAAGGAATGAAAAGGAGAAGTGATGGCTTTATCTGCTTGACAGATTCTCTTTTGTCTCTCTGAACTTGTGTATATGTATGTGTGCCATCAGCAGATTCTTGGCTTGACATGACGGTTTTATTGCCCTGTTTTTCTTCCCCTCTGAGGAGATGAACCTCTTTGTATTCCCACTGCCCCTCATCCTTCCTACTGGCATTGCTGACATTCCTTTCAAGCATCTGTGTGTATGTGTGAGTGTATGTGTACATATATATATCTACACACGCAGGCTTGTGGTGTCTGTGCCAGTCGTAGTTTCGAGGGCCGTGTTTGTTTCCTTCATATCCTCGTGTGCTTTCTTGAAGAGAGCATCCTGAACTTTGATGTTGGCACCAGTGAGAGTGATGACGGCAGGTCACAGTGAAAACTCAGAGGGACGGCCAGTAAGAGGAGAAAAGAATGGCCAGAGCAGAAGAGGTGGAAGTTAAATGGAGGGAAGGTCTCTGCCAGTAAAATGATCTGTGCAGTTTGGATGTTGGGACAACTTCATGCCACGTCATGCTTTCTCCAGAGAGATATAGTATGGATATATTTTACTTCTGTCCTTCCGCTCAGTTCTTCCTTCCTTCTGTGGTCACTCTTTCCACTCTTACTTCTCTCTGTGTCTCTCACTCTTCGTGTTGTCACTCAGGCCTATCACCTCTTTTTCCTGCTTTCTTTTGAATTATTAACTCTCTAGCTCACCGGGGTGAATGGGTACTGCTGACTAGACACAGCACAGAACCGGCTTCTCAAGCACCCACATTACATTGCTGGTGCTCTCACCCCTATGCACATTCACACACAACGAAATGCATGCATACACAACTAGCTGTTTATTAATATGACCAGCCGATAGTTGAAAAGAGAGATAAACACACGTGTATGCGTTTCTTCCCTGCATTCCTTTACTGTAGAGCTGTAGGCCTCCTGTGGAGCAGCCGCCCACTCACCCTCCTTACTTCTCCCCAGGCAGCCTCTATCTCTTCTGGGTTCCCGGAGCAATGATTAACCCGGTTCTGATCAATGCTTCTGCTGACTCTGATACATCACTGGTGCCTTGCAGCTGCCATGTAAAGGAAGCGTCAAGTCTGTGCTGCTCATGACAGAGTATATCCACTCCATCACTTAGATCAGGACATGCAATCAGACACACAAATGCACATGCACACTGCACTTTTTAGTCGTTCTGGTTATGTTTCATGTATGCAGTATATTTTATCTTGGTGTTTGGTTTAAGGGACTAGTGTTGGTTATTTGAGATGACACAAATGAAACCACGTTTAAAACTAGAGGAACTTTGGCCAGTGTTTATAGCTGAAAGGTAAAATCTCTTCATTATTTCAGGCCTTTAAATGGGAGTGAGTTTCTCTGCTAAACTTGGGAGTCGGGATGTTATTTTACTAAAATACTTTTTGTGTGTGTGTAAGCATTTTATGAGGACGAACATAAAGAGCGCTTAACAAAGTGAGGTAAACATAGAAACAGAGAAGAGAATAAAAAGAAGAACGAAGAGAGGGACCGTCGCTCATCACCCAGCGGTCCTTTACCTCGACAGCAGGGGGAAGACCTGATTTCCTGAAGATGACAGGAAACACAATAGCAGAGTGTTCTGTCAGCACATCCTTCTCAGAGAGCCAGGTTAATGATTCTGCAGCCACAGCTGAGCTGGAGAGAGGGATGAACGGTGGGAGGAATGGGGAAGAGAAAGAGGTGGAGGGAGCTGGCACTCAGCTACACTTAGGCCCTCATTACAGCTGTATTAGGAATGATAGTGTGTTTTTGTCATTTTAATTACCTTTAATCTGATGTCTTCATACTCGGGCCGTTCATTAATGAGGCAGAACAAAAACTACATGTCACACGTGTTTAGCTTGTATCCGTGCTATCAGTCACACAGTTAACATGGGAAAAATGTTCAGTGACTTCATGAAGAGTGCTGCTGCTCAGCAGAAAGTTGAAATAATTGGTTAAAAACAATTACGGAACTTTTCCCCTTTATTCTCTATTGCAGTTTATATATACATATATATACTCTGTATTAGATCAATTAGCATTAGACTCTGTATTAAAACCTAAAATGATTTTTGGAAATCACGTCTCTTAAATCTCTTAAATACAGTGTTTTATTATTTAACATAATAAAAAATAAACTTAATGGAAAAGTTGCTCTACAACAGGGCTGACAAACATAAGGTCTGGGGACCAGAACTGACCCGAAAAAGATTTAAATCAAGCCCACTGGACAGCTTTGGAATATGGCATTTTTTAAAAATTTTTTTGCTGTATTTTCATACGTTGTACAGCTTTTAATCCTGATTAAAAACTCCCCTAATAGTAGGGGTGCAACGATACACAAAATTCACGGTTCGCTTCGATACTTTGGTGTCAGGGTTCGATATTTTTTCGATACAAAAAATGTTCATGTCTTTTCAATTTATCATTTATTAAAATTATAAATATATATTTTAACTCAAAAGTACAGTTTTTAAATTTAATGTTGCTGAAACAACAAAATAAATCTATCTGATCGAGAAATCACTCATCTTTGGAAAAGAGAGTTTATTACAGAGAAATGGCTCTTTCCAAAATAAAAGCTCTACTATACGCTTCTTCTGGGCTATATTCTCAGCAGCATATTAAACATATCAGGTTCCCATAAGGAGAATCATGTGCTAACGGCTGTCTAAATGACTCGGGTAAAGTTTGTAGCATGCGTGCTTGTTGTTTTTGTCTGCTTCAACTTGTCTTTGCACTAGGATGATGTCGGTGTAAATGTGCAGTCATATTCGTTGTGTTCCCACTAGTGCTGTCAGCGTTAATATCGTTGAAATGACGTTAACGCCACAACACGGCAAATCTCCGTTAACGAGCTACCGCGGATCGCATAGGGCTGGACGGCGTCAAACACGTTAACAAGCTAACTGCGCTAACGCACTAGTTCCCACAAATTGAGCATTGCGTGGCACATCCAACATACTGTTCTACTTTTGTCCATGACGCACTTACCATCAGGGTCAATTTGCCATATTGCAACGAGCTTAGCTTCTGTCTTGCTAGCTTGCGCTGCACTCAGTAGATCTGCACTCAATAGGGCAGCCTAGGCGGAGTAGTCGAACGCAGATCCACTGAGCTCTCAACACAGACAGCATCGTCAGAAGAAAAGTTGATAAAATAAATAAAAATTTTGTATTGTTCGATACATATGCGTACCGAACCGAAAGCACTGTATCGAACGGTTCAATATCGATACGAGTATCGTTGCACCCCTACCTAATAGCCATACAACTACAAAGTAATTAACTAATGTACACAATTAAATGACAGTGTTAAAACATTTTTTTTACAGTGGGTCCACAGTTTTGTTTTGTTTTTTAAAGCATTTTTCAGTCACAGAAACTTTCTGTGTTATAATTACAGGACAGTCTGGGCAATAAGCTGCCAATTTTACATATTTCTTGCAATTTAAGCCTAAAGATTTGTACTGACTTATTTACTACAAGAGTATTTCTTTGTCATGTAGAAAAAACTTAGACATACTGTTTATTTTTCTTATATTAAAGCATCACAGGGATTAAAAGTCTAGTTACATTTCTTTACTGAAAGGTCAGTTTCACCAGCCTGACCCGCACAAAGAGGGCCAGTGATGTAAATTGAGTTTGACATCCCTGCCCTACATTGGGAGGCAGAAACCACAGCAACATTATGCTTATGCACAGAAATATTCAGTAATTAATTGATGATTTTTTTCATTTGGTGTTCCGTCCCAGTTTCCTCATGATATTGTAAAATAATGCATGTGATTAAGAAATTTCAATTTCTACTTTTCAGCTCATTTTATAACATCTAGAGAAATAAATTGTTATACATATGCATGCATGAGCCTTAAATTTGAGTGTTTTTTTAATGCTTTGTATCTGATTAGAGTTGTAATTGAAGTTTTGTTGTTTTTGATCAATTAATTGGTTTACAGCAAACAGAAATGGGAATATGTCAAAATTAACAAATACTACTGTTAGAGTAGTATATGCTAATGGGCCTGCGGTGGTCAGGGGTGCCTACACCCCTCGCGACTCAGTTAAAGTATTAACCAACTGCTGCTTAACAATATTGCTGACTGGTGTGCGGAAACAGGAGGGATCAAAGTTATCATGTAGAGGAGAAAGGTGCCTTTCACCAGGCCTATACAGCCTGTCCACTCCATCTTACCAGCCCATTCAGAGCGGCTACCAAGAGCAGCGCTTTAGACACTCCCATCCTCCCACTCCTCACCTTCCTCATTCTACTCTCATTTTTTTTTCCTCATCCTTTATTTTCACACTTCCTCTTCCCGCTTTTCCACACTCATCACTCCTTTGTGAACATAGTATTAAATAATTATTCATTTCCATCAGAAAATCATCTGCATTTCCCTCCCTTCGCATGCTGTCCATCCATCTCTCCATCTGTCACCTGGTGGAGTAATCACATCCACATTTGATAAGGCTGGTCAGGTGGGTCATAAAAAGTTTATGCTTGTGATGCTGGAGTCTCATTTATTATCCCTGCTAATGTAGCAGTTGGGAGTGGGAGGAGGGGGTGGACAGAAAGAGTGGTTGAGAGAGCCACCGCATTAAGGGATCATTACTCCTCTATAGGCTCTGTCCATAGCTTTCAATGCTAGATAGGTACTCTTTATGCTTTATGGCCTTGATGAATCCAGTACCCTCTGTATTTAAGTGTTCAATAGCCACTAGGAGTTCGAGACGCTTACCTCACAGGAGGTAGTTACCATTCTGTAACCACAACATCACTGCCTTAAGCCCTAATGCTTGTGTGTATTTCCCCTACATTTACTTCAGCATTAACTGTGCTGGCTTTTAATTCACATTGGTCAGTTAGAAGAATGATTCATCGCAGTGGACACCACTGATGGTGACTAAACAGACACGGACTTCATGAAAAGTAGTCAGTTGATTTTTAAGCTGGTTTTTGTGTGATACCACAACTTTTCAAGGCTTAACGTCAAACCGGCTGCATTTCCTGGGGGCATGGAGTGTATTAAATAATATGAGGGGTGATGTTTGTTTCTTATTGTGATCAAATCCAATGAAAAATGCAAAAACTAGCAATAAAGCAATCTTAAGAAAAAAGATTATTTGTGTATCCAAATTTCATCACACATCCTCCAGCTGCTGTAAATACTCAGCAACAAAACAATTACACGTTTTCTCCTTTTTCCAAAAAATCCACAATGCAATGTTTTTTGGGAAATTAAAGAAAATACAAAATGTCTGTGACCATCTTTTAAAGACAATTAAACATCCGTGCTTTTCACAAGCTCTTGGATTTTACTGGTGTATTTGGCAAAGTTACAAAAAGAAATAGGAGGGTACAAAGATATCCACAAGGAAGCTCACATTCACGCTTTAAAGATTAAGTTTCTGTCACCAGGACCCAGAGACTCACATTGTCACAGAAGCAAGATGGACAAACACATTTTTTGCTGACAATGGGGAAAAACAACAAAATCTTGTCATCCTTATACTTTAAATATAACCAAAACGTTTTCTCATGTTAAGATTGAGATGATTCTAGATTTTAAAAAATAATGATCAAGCCAAAGAGATAAAAATGTATGGTTTGTTTATTTTTAAAAAATAACGTGACGATAAGGTGCAGATGGGACGGCGAGGATGTGCAGGTATGTATGAGTTTGTTAGTATTGGGGGGCTGAGGCTACCCAGAGGTATAGATAGTGATAGATTGGTTTGGGAGAACTGCGATGCAGATCCACTCATCAAGATTGATGTTCTGCCATTCTGCTTTAAGTGCAATTAAATTGGCCCCTGTGTTAAAAAGCCCAGCCGATAACGTGGCTGAAGCTGAGATTACGCTACATTTCCCTTGCGCTTTCCTCCACCTGCATTCCTGCCACAGCCACTAAGACATTTGCTTTACATTTTCAGCCCCCGCTGGACAGAAATTTTCATCGGGGAACATCCTGACCCGTTCATCAGCACTGATTTACAACTTTATATACAGCCTGTGTTTTTGTTTTTTTCCATATAGCCCACAAAGTAGTTTTTCAATCAATGCCCCCTAAAAGTTTTTAATCATTTTCTGGTTGTTGCCTTACCACAGAATTGATCAATTGTACATTAGTGCATGTTTAATGTGTAATAATGTATGCTCATTACTGAGGGGAAGGAAGTTTAATGTCTTCATGAACAATTCTAACATAACTCATCTCTCGCAGTCAAGTTGACAAGCCCGTCTATTTAGCCGTAAAGCAATATTCTGAACTAAGGACAAGGTCACTGCTTGTTTTCACTTCTGCAGCAGTGAACACTGACTACTCACAGATACACTTTTGATCAAAACTGTGTACTCTGGAAAATCGCTCTTACTTGTCCAACAGCATGCGCGCTCAATGATGTTCTCATTTTTCCGCTAAATGGGAATATTTGCAATAATTCAAATTGAATGTCGATCACGGCCCAATCCATCTCTCTTTCCGTCCCAGCCTCCATTCTGCCACAGGCCTCACCCACCTCTGTCAGTGTCAAGTTGTTAACCCCATGTCAACAGTGGCGCAGGGCGTATTTGGACCCGGTTGATGGATGGGTCTTGGTGGACTTGTCCCACACAAACATATTCTCAGCGTCAGCTGAGAGAGGTGTAGCGCGCGCGTGTGTCAAACCCTCCACCCACACACACACATACACACGTCCTTCCCTGAATCAAGTCTCCGAACTTAGGCAGTATGGTGCCCCTCTCTGTCACCTACTGACACCCAGCGTCTCCAGTTTAGACCCAGATGGGAGGAGCACTGACCCCACTGTCACAAACAAGGGAAAAGATTTTTTTCTCCCCCAAATGCTAAACTTGACCCATGTCCTTTGCATTACTACATTTTGCTTGTGAGGGTTTGACATCCTGTCCCCTTAACAAACTACTAAAATGAACATTGCCGGTCCTCCCCAAGGAAAACATGTAATAATCAAGGGGAGGACCATTACGAATTAGCACAATTATTTCTTTTGTCATCATAATAAGCATTTCTCAGATCACTTATTGCAGTTGTGATCCTTTTTTATGTGTAAATGTGTAGGTTTTTGCAGAAAATATAATTTAAGATAAGCTTCTATTGACACTTTAAGTTTTATTGATTTGTAAATGGTGTTAGAGAATTAAAAACAAAATTGTAGAAGCAGTCATCGTAAAACAAAAATTACATAATAAAAATAAGCTCAGAGAAACTCTTTAGCACATGTTTGTGTTTTTTTTTTTAATCTAAAACATAAGCCTGCTATCAAATTGATATATCTCTTTCATGCAAACAAAACAGAATAAGCAGCTGCAACAGTACAAAACCCTGAGCTACTGAACACATGGTTTGGGGCAGAGATGGCATCGGGACATGACTGATCACTCATCAATATCACGAGTTCATCCAGCAACATTAGTCATCTGCGCTGCATCCTGTCACTCCACACAGCTGCTTGCCATCTCTTCCCTCCACCTCTCATTTTTCTCTTTCTGCCCAACTTTCTCTGTTCTTTTTATACCCCTCACCAAATGTGCCCAGCTTCTAAAGCATTCCTGTCATGGTTTTATGGAGGCTGAGGGTGAAAATAGGGTAAATAAAAAGGAGGAGAGGAGAGTGCTGCGGCTCGTACGTAGGCGGGCGAGTTCAGATACATGTCATTTGTTCTCTTTTTGCTTTTTGGAGCGGGGGGTTGTCATAATGTGTTGCGTTGTCTACTATGACTGGGAGGGTCAGATTAACCAGGATTCTCTCTTTGCTTTGGTCCCCTCACAGGGCACAATGAGAGAGGCGATCCATCACTTTTGTCCCTAGCAGAGTGGGGGTCAGTGGGGGTGGAGGCCATAAGGCTGGCTCTGGCTGGCTGATGAAGGGTTGCAGGGAACAGGATGGGCCTGGTTAAACTTTAACCAGCTCTCATCCTACACACTGAAGACTGCATTAAGACACCATTCTCTCCTGTGGGAGACTCTGATGTTTCGTCAGCCTGGGATCCATGACCCCCCGCCCACTGGGACCCCATCTCGCCCACTCATGGCCTGGCGCCCACCTGCTTCCATATGGATCACCAAACTTTTGGCCAAAGTGTGGGAAGAAAAGAAGAAACATGGCTCTGGGGTCCCATCTTGATGTATATAGAGCAATTGGCTATATTAACCTAGCCCTCTGCACGCGCCATACAGCCCTCTGATATACTAACCATGACTTCATATTCAAAACAGTGTTGCCTCCTTGGCTGTGGCACTGTCACAACCAGTGTCAACACATTTTCACAGTGGATCAATAGCAGTAGTCAGGGGTTAGTCCTGCGGACACCGTGGTTACGCTATGAAAAATGATGGGTGGCCTTTTGATAGTCATTTAATACACAGTTGCACACTTTGATGGAGTTTGGCAAAAGCTTCTCCCTGGCGAGTTAACAATGCGTACTGAAAATCATATTTCCATGGCGGCCCATTCAATCTTATCCCCCTGTTCCAGGAAAAATTGCAGTGACAAATGGGATGTTAGCGCACTCTGGGTGGCTGTGGGTCACATCAGGTGCAGAGCAGGTTGGAGGTGTTATAACCCAATGTGTTCCTGTTCACTGGTCCAATCATCTTCATTGATTGAGCCAATGATTGAAAGGGTCCTACCCTTATTTTATGAACAGGAGGAGTTGAAGGTTGAAGTGGATAAAGCATGAAGGAAAATGGTGACTACAGAATACAGGAGTATAATCTCCTCACTTACTGTTTTAGGCGTTTGCCTCCACATTACCAATTTTGTCACTTGTTTTTAAGTGTCATAGACATATCAATGTAGAAGTGTATTAGCCTGTATTTGTGCATTATGACCATGATAGTGTGAGTCATGTGACAGCCTGATTAAATTAGTTCTGATGATGTGACCTGGCACTCCATGCATAGTTAATAATGCAGTAATTTCTGCCCAGTTGACAGGGAGAGAGTGAGGCAGTGACACTCTGAGGCAAAGGGACAGGGGCATGACATTTGGGAAGTGGTTGAGTGAGAGGGGGAGTAGACATTTTGAAGAAAAACACGAGGGGCAAGGAAGGTGTAAGGTGCTGCTGGATGGAGGATAGCAGAAGTGAGAGGCTTGAAGTGAGAAGGAGGGGAGCTGGGGAACTGTCCATTTGTACAAACCTAAGAATCTGTCATATGTCGGTTTGTGTTTTCTTCACTGCAACGCTGAGGTGGTTTTGACAGCCCAGACTTTCTCTCCTCCATCCATGCTGCAAATGACATTATGGAAATTCTGTTTGCAGCATTGCCTAGGCCAGGGACTCCTGGGAAACTGGCTAGGTCACAGAGGTCAGGTAGACAGGCGGGAAGAGCTTGAGAAACAGGAGCAGGTAAATAGTGAGAGGAAGAAAGCAGGTCAGAATGAACATGAGAAGGACAAAATGTATAACATTAAAAAACTGTAAAAAAAAAAAAAAAAAAAAAAACCCCAGATAATCAGAGAAAATACAGTTTTAAAAACAGGTCAAACCACTATAAAGATTTTTCACAAAAAAATGTGCAGAGACCCAATTTTTTTCTTAACCAAACACTAATTCACCTGGGCTGAGACGTACAGGAATGACTCCTTCCAGCATATATACACAGCTGTGTCTAAGATTTGCTACTCTTAGTCTCTCCGGGCATGCTCAGCCCTTAAATATTTCAGTAGCAGAAATGAACTACTCTCTCAGGGGGTCAATCCTGTGCCTGATTGCCCTGGTCTGGCGTTTATTTCCTGGGTGCATCCGGGTCGACCTGGGCCAGACTATGGGCTCCACTTTGCAGGTCTATAGATCCCCAGCATTCACTAACAAGGACCAAGGGAGCAGCAGGACCAAAGCTCCTCTGTAAAGCACAATTACAAGGTAAAGGCAGGATTTTGTGCTGTTATATGTGTGATTTTCCCTTTTACAGCTCACAATCAATCTTTAATGAGCCACTGAATATTAACTGGATTTGTAGGAGCAGAGTGTCAACTCCCATGAGTGTAAGCTTGAGGCACAAGGTTTAGCGACAGAGAGGGTGGAGGGGGGGCGGGGAGTGTTTGCAAGTTGGGGGTAGAATGTTTAACATGGGGTTTATATGCAAAAAGTGGATTTAGTCAATTATAATTACAATCATTCACCACAGGGAGGACAACCAGGGTAATTGTAGTCTTAGCACCCCCTTTGAAGCCACTACAGTAACAGTGCATTACAATGGGACACATACTGGTGCAAGAAGGATGGGGACAAAATATCGGGAGTACAGATTTTAGACATTTTAGAATTTAAACATCAGTAAAATCACAGATCTGTAACTTCAGTTGCTGATTAATAACATTAACTACAACAGAGGCTCTTGTCTGGTCCCTCATACAGGCCTCTTCAAGCCCAAAGCAGAGCCTAGGCCCTGAAGCAGGCCCAAGGTAACTCTCAAGACTTTAACCCCCTGCCAAGCAATCCTTTTGTCACTGCACTGCCTGCCACTGATTAATGGATGTAGTCTTGTGATCAGAAGACTGGGATGTGGCTGAGGTCCTGATCTTTCTGTGTCTGGGAGCTAAGATAGGTCTAGCGGAGTGAGACAGATTAGGCCTTGATGCTGACCCCTATAGAGAGACCTCTGGGGTGGAGGAGCATGCCAGGGGGCCTGGGGATAATAGGACCCCTCTCTCACCTTTTAAAAGAGAACATGTTTATAGCTACTTAGAGGAAATTGATTTGATTGTGCCAGAAACGTATGTGTGAACACCTCTTGGCACTTTTATTGGCTATTTGTCTTTTAAGTCACAGCTGGAGAAATTTATGCCCACATAGGGGTTTAGGAGAGTGGGTGGATTGGCTGTGTGCTTGTGTGTTTAAGAGAGTAAATATTAAAATGTGTGAGCACATACATGGATGTGTACATGTGGGTGCCATACATGAAAGCAGGTCGCAATAAGCGATGCACTGAAGGTGCACTTTAACTCTGTGTCCATCATTAAGCATCAACCCCAGTTACTAAAAGCACATAATGGAGGCACTGGTGGAAATAAAACAACAAGATTTGTTGGAACACATTAATTCTCTGAATTGATGTCTACAGACGACTACTTTTCCCTGCTCATGTTTTCATGCTCCTGTCGCGACTATTAAATGACAAATGTTGGAATACTGCCATTCAGTTTGTGGGAATGTTTTAGGATTTTTCAAGCGCTGACTCATTCAGTACATTCAATCTGCAACTTCCTTTGTCATAACAGACACGTGGCACCATTTTTGTTTACTATACAGGGACACATACCCACTCCTCCTGTCATCTCATCTCATTGTGTCAGTGCTCAACCCTACTGTTTTACATGTAACTCATGAAATTTTTCCAAGTGGAAATATTGCAAACTCTGTGTTTATTAAGAGTGGCATGGATAGTGTTTGTTAGATGAATAATTCTCACATGTGAATGTGAACATAAATGTCTGTCTCTATGCATCAGCCTTGTGGGTGTTCAGCAGCCTGGTCAGCGTGCTTCTTGCTTAATGTAAGTGAGGGTCAGATCCACAGACCAATTACACCCTTTCAGGATGATTATATCTAGCTAAAAGACTTCCTGTGTAGTTATTTATTGTGATTTTGCTTAGTTGTTTATTAAGGTTATTCAACTACTGCCATCAATACAAATTAGAAAAAGAAGGCAAACGGCCAGCAGAGGTACAATAATCAGCTCTGAATGTAAAATAATAATAACATGCACCAAGGATTTCTTTCATCAGAGCACATTGCATTTTTTTGTGAGTGATGTCATAGTAAAGTGAAAGAGCTTGTGTGGCGAGATGGTGGGATGATGGATTGAAAGAGTGCAGATGACGAGCGTGCACTCTAGGGGCAAAACACAGAAACAGAGTGGTTGCTTAAAACAGCCTAATCTATGCAAATGAAAGAATTGTATCTAATGGTAATTGAATTACTTTGATACATGCATTCACAGCTAAAGTTGTAACACACTGATGTACAGTCCATCCACCTCAGCTGCATTAAGACAAATCAAATTCATCTGCCAAATGTTTCTTTCTCTGCTGCCATCCATCAGCCTCATTGCATCACTGCTGACAAACCCAGTATGTGTTTGTTGCAGGCTGCTTGTGTGTCCTTGCACGTGTCTGTGTGGATTTAGCGTTCACATTTGACATAATACTCATTTTAAATGTTTCTACACAAAGCCCAGATTTCAACTCACTGCACACATGAAAAGTAGTCTAACAAAAAGAGACGGAGAGCAACAAACAAACATTTGTGATCTAATGTCTTTCATCAACTTTTATATGGATCTGTTTAATTGCTATTTATTTGTATGCAGTATTGGCTCTATTATGTTACAGTTAAAAAGGGCTACGAGCTTGTGTTTATGTTAATGATGACATGTGTTTGTAAGTATGCCTTCACACTGCGGCTCAAATCTATTTAAGCCATAGTGTATGTTAATGTTAATGTTAGTGTGTGTGTGTGTGTGTGTGTGTGTGTGTGTGTGTGTGAGAGAGAGAGAGAGAGAGAGAGAGAGAGAGAGAGAGAGAGAGAGAGAGAGAGAGAGAGAGGAAGAAAGACAGAGAGAGCTATTTGGCCATCCCCAGGGGGACAGGGCTTCTGCTCCTCTCTCTTAGGTAATGGAAGCAATGTGTCCATAATCCCAGTGAATGGCTAATAAAAGAGAGTAGCGCCTTGGGCCTGTTCCCTCAGCAATATTATGGCTGGGTATTAAACTGAGTGCTTGTGTAATACTGTCAAGTCACTGTTTTCTCAAACACATTTCATGTGCACTTCATTTATTCATTCTGTTCTTGCTTATCTCCTTATTTGCAAATGAAATCAGAAGTGTTCTTTATGGCGGGATATTGTTTTCATCGATGTGAAAGCTGTTTGTAAAATCTTGGATGTGTGACTCATCAAATCGCTGGCGCTGAATCCTTCGAGTCACCCGAGGCACTTGTGAACGCCGCCTTAATGGAATCCAAACGCTGGTTGAATACTAATAAGCAATGACACCTAACCCACAGCCCTCCACCTGATACCCCTGTGCTCTCTTTAAACACTCTTTAATGGCTGTGTTAGTGTTATACAAGATGCTCATTAGACACTTTAATTGGTTTGGTTCGTCTTGACAGCATTGTTGATTGGCTGAGCCGGACTACGAAGTTAGTGTGGTGGTTTGTGGGGGTCAGTAGTAGGGTGCTGTTGACTAATTTGCTCATAGTGGACCCATAGTCCAGGCAGAGGTGGTGATTAGGATCGGCGTTGGCTAGGGAGGTCTCCTTGTGGCAACATGAGATCATAATGTCCGTTGACTTACTTGCGAGGTTTAGGAACATCATAGACAGGATGAACTCTCTGTGTGTAGTAAAAAGGCAGACAGCTGAGTTTTTAAATGAGCAACCCGTGGTCTGTATTGATTGTAGCAGTCTGTGGGGATGATGTCACGTTGCCTGGATCTGTTATTATGGCTGTTATTGGTGTTTGGAGAGATGCGGTTTTTGGTGATTTCTGACATCAACGGTTTATAGATCAAAATTAAAAGGTAAGTCCAGCTTTATGTATTACAGTCTGTTGTGTTACAAGAAAATACTCTAGCATGCATGGAAAAAGGTTAGATGAAAGCCATGTTAAGGAACTGAGTATAATGTAGGATTTGGCAAAAGACTACAAGTTCCATTTCTTTGTTGATTTTCTTAACAACTTATCTAACAGAGACACACAGTGTGGTTGAAAGCTAACCCTGCTGTCTTAGAGCAAGAGACAGGGTAGAATCTGCACAGATTGCCAGCACAGCTAGTACGGAAAAACAGATAATTCTCACTCACATATACAATTAAAATGACCAGTTAACCAAACTTTGGGAGGAACCCATACAGGCACAGGAAGAACGGGATATTGGAAAAGCCCCAGACTGTGGTAACCAATGCGTCAACAAATACAACAAAGCTCCTGCATGGGATGTACCATCGACAATTAGAAGAAGAGGCTGACATGAAGAAATTCTACCACTGACTAGAAGAGGCCAACTTAAAAAACAGTACAGAGGCTCTCCTCACAGACTCTGAGCACCTAAGACTGCAACTTGGTAGACTAAATTGGCTATGGTAGACTTCTCCCCCCATAAAGGCAGGAGTCAACAGGACCCAAGAAGAAACTGCAAAGGTGCCCCGGAGACTACCCAACACACAGTAGCAGGATGTAAGATGCAAGCTGGGACTGATTACACTGACAGGCACAGCCAAGAAGCTGAGATAGTGTATCGGATCATCTGTGCAACATATAGACTAGAAATCACCAAGTTCTTATGGTAGACACCCCCAGTGGGGTTTAAAACAATAGGGCTCCAGACAGACAAGCAGCTGCTTGCCAATCAACCAGACATAGTGGTGGTTGACAAGGAGCAGAAGACCACAGTTGTGTTTGGTGTGGCAATCCCAACACACAACAACATCAGGAAGGGGGAGCACGAGACACCAGAGAAGTTCCAGGGGCTGAAGGAACAACTGCAGCAGATGTGGAAGTGTAAAGTGGTCCCAGTGGTAACGGGAGCATTAGGAGCTGTAATCACCAAACTGAAAGAGTGGCTCCTGCAGACTCCAGGCACATCATCAAAGGTCTCTGTCAAGAAGAGTGCAGTCCGTCCTAGGAACTACACAAAACCCTCAACCTCCGAGGCCTCTGGTAGAGGATCTTAGCTTGAAGAACACACAAGAACACAAATACTGTGTAAAATTCTCAATCAGCAAAGGGTTTGTGCTATTCAGGTATTCTTGCCCATTGTGGCTATTAAATCATCTGTGCTGCTGATCCCGTCCTTTGTACAGACCGGGAAAACATATGGACAGAGGCAAAATTAACATTTTTACAGAAACCATTTTTCTTGAGTGGTTGATTTAACGATATCTGCACTTTTCAAGCTGTAACCAGTCAAAGAGTGGGCTATCAAAAAAAAAAGACCTATTACCAAACTGAGTACCTATGGTACAGACACAATCCAGATACTGTATTACTTTCTGTGGCTATCTGAGACACGATCCTCTTTTTACTATTCATCTTTGATCAAACTATAAAAGGAGTGAATGAAGGAGTGGGGTCCAGTCATCCCTCTGCCCATTCACTGAACTGTCCCAGCCTGTAATTATGATTGATTTGGGTCTGGGGCATATATTGCTTGGTGAGCCTATTCTTGCCATACTTCATCACCGGGCATGGCTAAATGCTTTAAAAGAATTGATTTGCTTGAATTACAACATGGAATCAGACCTCTCACCTGTCTGCAGGGTGCTCTGAGTGAGCCTGCATGTGTGTGTAAGTAAGTGAATGTGTGTCAGAGAGAGAAGGTAAAGACAGATCTCACCTCCACATATCATAACACTCGGCTACCCCCCCCCCCCCCTCTCTTTTTGCCCACTCTCCGCTCCCATCATCATCTCCATCCCATCGATTTGCCCCATAAAAGGTGTTTAATTCAATCAAGGGGAAAGAGAGCGCCTGTTTTTCTGGATCCTTGTCGATAGCGGTATAATCAATTAGAGTGAACCTATACCTACCTTTCTGTCTCACACATTCACTTTCTAAATCAGTTTCTAAAAACTAGTCTTGGCTGTCTGTTTACTGGTTACTACAGATATACCGAAACATAAGAAACCCACTAATGAAAATAATGAAATTCAACCTAAAAAATAATAAAAATTCTTAATAAAATGTGAGTTAACTTAAAGTTTACATTCAGGTTTCTTTTTCATGAAATATTTATTTTAATTAAAAATAATCAGATTCTAATAATTAAAACAGATAACTCCTTATGGTTTCAAATTTGCAGTTTGACTCCACATCAATTATTTACCAGCATGCATAGCAGTCCTGCAGAAACATGATAGGTCAATCTTACTAACTGGACCCAAATGAAAACCAGTAAGCTCAAAGTAACAAGAATGTTGGACATATGTTGGACTACAGATTAATTTTCAAATGACTTCCAGGTTGATGAATCATGTTTATACAGTTATGTGAAAAAGGACTCCTATGAAAAACTAAGTACAATCTTACTGCTTCTCTAGTAATTAAGGGGTAAGTAGCAGCCAGGTGCTGCTAATCAAATGCACTTGATAAACTGATCATTAGCAAGTGTCAGCACCTTTATAAAAGCAGAAGTTCGGGCAATTAGAATCAAGTGTGTCTGCTCCAGCACACTTGCACTATTAACACAATGCAAGTGTGCTGCACAGTGTTAACACAGTCATTATCTGGAGCGGACTGAAAAATTTACCTCAAGTTTAGTACAATTCTCAGAAATACTGCAAAAAAAGAAAACCTCAGACGCTACAGGCCTCAGTTAGCATGTTAAATGTTAAAATTCATAAAATTACAATTAGAAAAAGACTGAACAAGCATGAGTTTTTTGGAATGATAGACAGAAAAAAGCTTATTTTCTTCATATCTCACACCAACTGCCAAGCATGGCGCTGGAGGGGTGATGATTTCAGCTTGCTTTGCAGCCACAGGACCTGGGCACCTTGCAGTCATTAAGTTGGCATGAACTCTTCTGTATACTAAAGTATTATATAGTTAAATGTGAGACCATACTGTATTATTGTAGGGTCTTTACCTTACAATGTTAAGTGCTTTGAGGCAACTGCTGTTGTGATCTGGTGCTATATAAACAACACTGAACTGAACTGAAATGTTAAAGCTAACATTTGACTGTTGCTAAAACCCAAATTGGCCAAAACTGAGTTATGTAACACCACAATGATCAAAGTGTCAAAGTCCTGACCTCAACCCTGTTGAAGTGCTGTGGTAGGACCTTAGCTCTCGTCAGAAGTCATTTTCATGTGGGAAAAGGTTAAGAGAGACTGATAAAATCACACAGAAAATAATTACTTCAGGCTAATGCTGCTAAGGTTCTACATGCTACTGAATCCTGGGATGTACTTTTGTACATGTAGTTTTTCACTTCACAGAGTCCCATGAAATGTTTCTTTAACGTGACATGTTCAGTTAAATTATTAATTATTAATTTCTGGCTCTCTTTCACAGTGTGTCTTTTGTCCTATCTGTCATTCCCAAACAGCATGGTTCTGCCGTCTTCCTGTTAAAAGGGAGTTTTTCTTTCCCATTGTTGCCAATCACTTGCTCATAGGAGGTCATCGGGTTTTGGAGGTTTTCTCTATTATTGTAGGGTCCTTACCTCACAGTGTAAAGCACCTTGAACCGACTGCTGTTGTTGGCACTGTATAAATTAAATTAAATTAAACTGATTTTATTTATTTAACTTAAGTCACATCAATGTCAGAAGATTAATTGACAAACACTAAGCTATATTTCTCTTGATTAACCAATTTGGTTTTATCCTTTTGTCATACATAAGCAATATGTCCAGCCTGAATAGAAGAACAACCAAAAAACAAAAAACAACTACTCTGGCTAACAAAGAAACCAGACTTCTTTGCTAAGCTTTAGACACAAAGACAGCCAACTTATAACTACCAAAACTATTAACAATTTCATTGTGTCAAAATTGGTGGAATTCTGGATTTTTAAATGACATTTCATTAAAGCTAAATATTCATAACTATGACAATAAATAACTCCTCCAAATCTCCTAATTCACACAGCTGGTATACTGATAACAGAACTACCATTTCCATTTCCTTTGAGGAAGGCATCTCTTGCAACATCTATTCTCTGAGCTCCATGGATCAAGTATTTCTACACATAACACACACACTTCTGCTGGTCTGTTGCAATACTGTATGTTGCAGGTCCATGGGTACCAACAGTGAATTTAACACACTCGAGCGAGGAAATACACAACACCTAACCACTAGACAATAAAGGGAATGAAGAAATAAAAGGTCCGATTCATCAAAATCACCAAAGACTCTACCACCCAGTAAATTAAACAATATTTCATAATCACTCTGACAATGAGACAAGAGACAGCAATTTGGGCTGAGAGCTTCTTCGCAGTGGAGGAGGACACACAAATACACACACACATACGCACATAATTATCAGAGCGGACATGCTCTAGAGGCCCCAGACACTCCCCTCGTACCTGCCCAATCAACTGTCCAACAACAGACACCCACCCAGCCTTCATTTATCTTGTCTGTGAGCGTATGTGTGTGTATCAAGCTAATTACCACCATGAACCATCCCACACAGAGACCTAACCCAGACATTGTGGCGCTGTCCAGGGACATGGGAGGTGGGTAATTAGCCTTCCATTATTACAACACACACACACACACAAACACACATAGAAACAGACACACACTGAACATTGAGTAGAGAGGTAGTAGGAGCGTTGGGAGGTTGTGTTTTAGGACTTGTTTTGGTTCTAAGGACACTGTAGGAGGTCATAGTTGACAATCTGTAAACTGGTGAACAGCTGGGCTCTGGAATGGAGTTTCCGTTATAAGACTTGCCCATTCAACCCACCCGAGATCACGCTGAAAGAAGAAATATTGCACATTTTTTAAAAAGCTGATATTCAGTGTGTTGTCTATTCTTGTCTATTTTTTATTAAATCCTTTTAAAATGAATTTCTCTTCAAAACTGGGCAAAAACGTTATTGCAAAATTAAGTTTTTAAAACGGTTACATCAAATATCAAGATTCCAAAATGTTTTTAACTATTAGATTCTCCACTTAGATTACAAATATTTCACACTGTGCGGACCGTAACCTCAGTCTCCACACTAAAATCTTTTCTAGTCATTTAAAGGCAAAAGAAAGAAAAAAAAGAAAAATGTATAAGTCAATATATTATTAAATCAGCAGTGTGCATGCTCCATAATTTTCTCCTTGTCACATACTGTTAGTTTTGGATTGGTTGCAGCAATAATTGTGTTTATACTATAATTGTCATAATTGTGTCCAATTACATGGTTATTGTTCTTCTGTCTGAATGGAGAGTAGATAGAGGAGGATGCAGAAAATGAGACATTAGTCATCTGCAACAGCCAACAACAACACGTACAGAACTCTGCTCTCCAAGAAAAATCCACTTTGCCAAAGCTAACGCCACCTGGGGGCCATGCACGGAGCACAGGGAAAAGGTGCAGGTGGGCTGAAGGTGTAAAAACTCTCATAATTCCAAGCTGGCCCAAAAAGTACTCCATTCCAGCACTGGTCCAGCTGTTGTCTGGGGGTGTATAATTGTGTCAAAACCTTCTATTCCCCTCCAAGAGTGCCCCTCTAAAGCAGTTAGACATCCCCCTCCCCCAAATGGTCCTGGGCATCATCATTTTCCAGCAACCATCCATCTTCGGCCTGCAATTAATTCTCTTCATTTCCAAGCACAGGCCATAAATCCTGGCACACTTAATTAATTTCACGGCCAACGCGGGGCTCCCGTAAAGCGGGGATTGTTCTCGCAAAAGCCCATATTAATTATGCTATTTTACAGCCATCTCATTGAAGGCTGTGTTTCATCTTTCATAATTACATTTTCAACAACAACAGGGGCAACAAAAGGAGTCTAATTATGGATTTGGCGGCACACTCCCTTGTAATAAGTCAATGTTAGCATCAAGCTCACATCGTGGTGCTAAGGCGCTGCGACGTATGGCGTAGAGTAGGCCTGCAGAATTACTGCGAGCCTCCATGTTTTATTATGGCTAGAGTAACAATGATTTTAGCTGAGAGGACGATCATAACACTGAGCATATTGAAAGTATTTGGAGGCCTGCTGGCGCAAATCGTGTTGATGAAGTTAGAGGAGATTATTGTCATATTGAGGCTCTGCTGATCATTACTCTTGCTCTCTGCAGTGGAGCTCGTCAGCTGCTCTCCTGATGTTCACGCAACACACAAGTGTTTCTCATGTGTCTAAAAGGGGCTTATGGGCCACAGAGAAATGCCACATACCGGTCAAATTAAAAGGCTAAAAATACACCGGCAGCGCCATTTGTTCATAAGATTGTGTTCGCTTATTTAAATGGTGTGACACCAGAAAAAAGATCAACAGTGTGATTTTCATCCACAGGCCTAACCTCACGGCCCCTGCTGTTGCACTTTTCCTCTGGTCTGTGCTACAGGTCACCACCCAGTCGGGATGGGTGATGGCGCTTGTGTTAACAGCCACCTACACACTTCGTTCAGCCTTCCACCCACACGCTGCTGGAGCTGAGCAGTAATAATATACTCAAACACATTCCCTTAACACAGGACCTGCCATAAGTATGCCATGATGCATGGGCTGTCACGGCTGCCTGGTTGGTGGTGAAGTTAAAACTGCACTTGTTTTAAGATTTAAGTCAAGATGATAGGGCATCACCTCTGACAGGCTTTTATTCTTCACCATTAAGCGGCTGAAACTACTTATCAGTTTATCCTTTAGTTAAACAATAAAAAACTGCTAATATTATAATCATTTATAAAATCACAATCATTCAATTTCAGCTTCTCTTACATCAAGATTTAGCTTTTGGATTACTGGGCACTACATTAAAGAACAGGCTCATAATCTATCATGTCTGTATTAAATCTTTAGTTAAGTACCACTGACGCAGGTTTTTAACTTAAGTAAGGACAGACTGGGGAAGAAAAAAAAGTTTTTCTTTCAGTATTTTCACATTTTAGAGACAGAAATATTTAAGCTGAAAGTAAACAGAATTTTTTCATGAATAAAAATAATAATTTATTTCAGGCCAACGTGACACCCAATTCTTATCCCACCTTGTTCACTCCACTCTTTTTCTAGAAATGAAAAAAGGATACAAAAAAGTCACACAGATCATTGTTTAGAGTTTGAGAACCCCACCGTGTGTCTGTGCACTTATCAAAAGAAAGACAAAAGCACTGAATTTGTGATAGGGATGCGGGTAATAAAGGCTGCCTGGCTGACCTGAGAGTGCAGCTATGTCACCTCTGATCAGTGGTGTTACAGTCCACTGCCAGATAGTCCTTTCACTTCCTATTTGGCTCCTCACACTGAGAGTCTGTGTGCAAAGGCAAGAGCCATAAGTCCTTTGACAGCGACCTTGAGTGTGTGTGTGTGTGTGTGCTCATCCATGTGCAACAATTACCAGCATCGTTGCCTGTGTGTTTGTGTGTCTGTCTATGTGTGTGCGTGATATCCCCCTCACCCCCTTTCTTTTCCAAGGCCATTGGTGATCAGTGGAGGTTAAAAGTTACAAATCACCCCACCCCCCCTTCTCTTCACTCCACCCAACCTCCTCCTCTTTCTCTAGTCTTCTCCACCTGTCCTCATGCTCACCCAGAAAGGGCCTCTTGGGGCCCGAGGTCTCATTCATATTTGGAACCAGGGCTCCTGTTGAGGGTCTGCAGCGGATGAGAGGCAGTGGAGGGCAATTACTCCTCTGCTTTAATTGGCATTATCATTTTAGCAGGCTGACAGAGATGGATCACCCAGCAGGACGCAGCGAGGCAAGGGAGAGGGTGTTGGCCTGGTGGACATGATAGGAGAGAGGATAAGAGGAGAAAATAGTGTAGGTGGAGAACAAGAGCAGAAAATGAAGGGTAGAAGCAAGGAAATAAATCTGATGCCAACACCAGCTGAACTACTTGAACAAATCACCCCCATTACACTAGAAAGCTCTGTAAAGGAATTGTGTGGGCCAGTAGCTCTCTGTGTCTGTGTGAGGATGAGCTAGTCTTCGTAAATGTGTGGCTGATTTTTATGCCCGTGTGTGTAGGGTGAAAGAGCACGGGAGGGGGGAGGAGGTGTATTAGTGTAACCCAGCGTGAAGCCTGGCGCGGGCCTAACGAGCAGCATTGCTGTGGCTTCATAACTCAGCTCCTGTAAAGCTGTCAGTAGAATTAAGAGGCACCCATTATAGGTGCCCATATGAGTGCCTCAATGCAAAATACCAGTCTTCTCCCTGCGGAGCCAGCGGCGGCATATAATTTTAGATACTTAGTGAATCATCTTCAAAGACAGAGTCGAGCTTTATCTGCTCCGTTGTTACAGATTCTGCATTAAGTACACATTATTATGCAGTTTCATTTGAGCTTTTCCAACCTTGTCTTTGTTGTTTTTGTCTTTCATAACAGATTCGCAGGTCTGCCATCTCAGAATATCCCAAGATCCCAACAATCCCCAGAGGCTGAACCAGACAACATGCCACAGAAACACAGTGATGGATCGATGAAAAATTATTATGAAGCTGTCCAACCTGAATTATTGTTCTGTCTGTTGATAATCCCTTATGTGTCTCTTCTGGCATCCAACGAAATCTGTCAGTCTGACTGAAAAAAACAAAAACAAGGGACGGTTCATGGGAGATGATGAAGTGAGTGGAACGGAGGATGTGGGCCCCTCACTTCCCGCCTCTTTTAGGGAAGGAATATACTTGAAGGGAACGATGCTGCTCGCTCGCCCTCACTCTCTTTCTCTCTCTCTACCCTGATATGAAAAATGAAAACTATAAGGGAGACAATAATAAAAATAGCAGTATGAGTGGACAGGCCAGAGCAGTCCATTACTCACAGCTACTTTGGGCTGCGTGGTAAAAATGTGCTGCTCACTGCAAAAGCATGCATCACCGCCGGCCCAAAACAAATGGGCTGTCTCCAACGTATTTACCTCCAATTGTTCAAGCATTTGTAGGGAGAGCTACGGCCTGTCCAGACAACTCAGGCCTGTCCGACTGCAGGACAACAGAGTGGGTTATTGGGAGATATGATGAGAGTGCCATGCAAGAAATGTATATAAAAGATCAGAATCTGGGAGAATCCTAAAATATTTAGTTTTAACAAAACGATCTAATGATACTTAAACTAAATAAACTTGTTAGTCTTTTTTGCTGAGCTCTTCCATTACTACTTGTAAGTCATTTATTTCAGCCAAAATATCAGACGTTTGCTTCTGCTAGGTTTACTGCTAGTGTAAGTAGATTCCTGGTTATCAAAATCTTGTGATCGAAAGGAGGGAAGTAAATGATGCAAATGCGATCGTTGCTGGAAAAAGCTTGGGCCTTATCCAGATCTACAAGTGGTTATTAACTCTTCCAACTAAAACATGTAAAACAGTAAATGTGTCCTTCAGTCACTAGGAATTAGGGGAAGAGAATGACAGTGAACATGTTTTGAAATCAGTCAACATGATGATATTACGTCCTATAAACAGCAAGATTATTGACCTGGAAAGACAAGCAGATCCTCCTCAGAGTTGTTGTTATTTTGTCTTTTTATCATTACAGAGGAGTATTAGTCTCATGGCTACAGATCTGTTTGTTTTCTCTCTGAAGCCACTGATGATTTTGGAAAGTGAGACGAGAAAAAGGAGGGGAGGGGGCATAAACAGAGCAAAGGAGACAGAAGGGACGAGGGAGTAGGATTCACATAAACTACAAATTCAACCCCCGACCCCCACCCCCCTACACTATTGACTGAAGTTTGAGTGTCCCTGGGAGGCTTTGACTGGAGCCAGTCAATGGTGGATAATAATTTCATTTGGCCGGTTGTTTTAGACACTTATCTTTCTATTCTTGATCATTTTGGATTTAAAGGGGCAATCAGAACAACACAGGACGCCCGCAGAGCTTGGGGCTGGGATCTGAGCCAGCTTCAGCGTGCAGCTTTACAGCTCGGCATTTCCCATATCCTGGTGTGATACAGCTGTGCTTAATGACAGAGCCCCACTTTTAAACAGCTCTCCCGATTAAGATGGCGCTCCACGTCGCTACTGTTTATCTCCAGTGCAGTCGTTAGCTGGGATGGGCCCACTAATGATGAGTAGTTTACAATATGGCACTCCGGCATAATCGGCCTCCTGTCATCGTTCCATGACAGAAAAGATCCTAGCAAGCTCAAGCCTATAGCTTTTTTACAGAAGGCAGCAGATTTAGAGAGCATCACAGTGATAAACAGGAATGAGCAAACCTATTTTCACTTCATGATGATCTGTCCTTAAGTATGTCAAGGCACTGCCTGATGATAAGTAAGTCAAATAATGTGCTGGAAGGCAAACCGGCAGTCAGTGAAAAGCCCCTTTACTGTTTCTAACCCATTCTGGGGAAATCTGAGATTGAGATGTATGTAACAGCTGAATTATTATTACCACACAACATCAGCACTAACTGCTGTTGGTTTGATGTGTGGGTGTGTGTTTTGCGAAACAAGGTAAAACTTTCAAAATGTAATAAAACTAATAAAGCTAAAACGAGTCATGAAAGGGGAACTGGAGAGCACGGAGGTACAGAGAGAAAACGTGAAAAGTAGAAGAGAGGGGGAGAGGCAGAGGAAGAGAGAGAGAGAGAGCTGGTTATTTAATTTATATGGGGAGTGGGAGAGAGTGGCAGTGATACATGGGTTTGTTAGTCAATTGATAAAGGAGAGGAAATTTCTAAAAAACATTCATCACCAAGAGATATGGCCACCATACATCACCTATTTGCAAACAACAAGGACTAATATTTATCCCTGTGAGGGACAGAATGACCCTCACACACACACACACACGCGTGCATACACACCATATCGTCATGACCTAATTAAGCCTAAAGAATAGACGTTAATTGGAAAAAGAAAACTGTACTCTACAAAACAACAAAAACATCTTATCCCTTTATTGCAAACATGAATGCCTTTATGCTGTTGTTATGTGTTTTTTTGCTCTTTTTTTTCAGATATACAATGCCCCACGTACGAGCTTTTAGCTGTGCAGCAGTCGTAGTAATGGGGTGTTTGGCAGAAGAGGGCCAGATAAGGAAAGTGAAGAAGAATTTGGTGGGCCTACATGGTTAGTTGGATGTACTTAGTATAGCCTATATGTCAGGAAAAGACAGTACAGAGTACCTCTGCACATGCATCATGCATATAAGCTAAAAACAGTACATCCTTGTGCTGTAACACACACACATACACGCATACTTTCTCCCTGTAATGTATTAGATGCTGAATCCTTCTGATACATTGCTGCAGGCGGAATCTTTCATCTTTCCCTCTTTCCTCATTCAGTCGACTTCGTGTGCGGAGACTTTTAAATTGTCAAGGCTGAAATTTAATTATTGAATCCCTCGTGATCGATCATTAGTTAAAACACTCGATCTACAAACCCTGCAAGCCCCCCCCAAAACACCCACTCTTCATCACTACCCCTCCAAACCACCCATTAAGATCAAGACAGCACTTTACAGACAGGGGGAGGGGAGGAACACTTTTCATTCACAAAAAACAATAAACACATTTTCAATTCCACACAAGCAGTTTCCATTTAATTCAAAAAAACAAACAAACAAATAAATAAATGTGTAAATAAACATTGTTGCTGTGTGGGATGAGTGTTGGGTGTAAGTGTGGGCGTGTGTATGTGTGTGTGTGTGTGTTAGCGATGTATTGGGGGCGTCTTTGTTGCAACTCATAGTCCAGATGGATGACTTGTACAGGGGAGTGTATTTATTTTGCGGTGAGGGGACATCAGGAGATTTGTTATTCCCTGGCGTTGCCGAGTTTTTCACATTGCTCCACATCCCGGGGACCATATTTCATCCCCACACCCACAATCCCCAAACAGATTTATTTACAGGCTCTCTTCCTGTACATATACCCCCCCCCCCCCCCCCCCAACACATGCATACTTACTGCTACACACATACACACACACATAACACATACTCTTGCATATATGCTACAAATACCAAACCTACTCAAGCACTGGAAACCACAAACACACCTTATGTGATATCAAATGTATGAGCACACACGATACACTTTTTCTTTTTTTTCTTTTTTTATTGTTTACAGCAGTATTCTCACTGTGAGCTTTGAATCAGGCTGTTTAACAATATTGCCATTTTACCATTCAGCATAGGTCCACAGTCTCTTCATGATGGGGATGTAATTGCTCCCATATATTCAACAAAGTGAGGGATCTTTCTCCACCTGAGGAAGAGACAGAATAAGCAACCAGATAAGATGCATCTTGGGAAGATTAGTTATAAATACAAAAGAATTACTATTATAAATATGCCTAATAAACTAGGCCAGAAACTAGCTTAATAAATTCATCGACTTCATAAGAGGTTCTCTAAAGTAAAGTTTAGCATTGTAGCAACCTGCTTGTGCATCTAATTCTAATGTGGCAGCGAAGTGCTCATTATTAATTATGCCTATTAAAGTGAATCTCCACCAGCACAACCAGACTTAAGTACCAGAGTAAAGGTTCACTGGCTTTGTAGGGGAATCCCAATGCTCAAAATCAGTGGGAATTCTGCACCTTTACAACTCTAGAGGCCAGTATCTGCTGCAACTGATTTACATCCGGAGTCTCAAAATGCAGGTAAAAACTCATACTGTAAATTAGCAGAAACTTTTTTTTTCCATCCTTGCCTTTTGTCGTCTAAAAACAAGTAGCCATCGGGGCTGGGGGCTGACAGCTTCCCTTAAAAAGAAAAAGAGAAAATGAGACAGAGAAAAAGGGAGAAAGCAATGACAATGAAAGATTAAGAGAAATGAAGAGGTAAGGAACAAAGAGCACAAGCAGAGAATATAAGGCTCAAACGAAAACCATTCCTCACACACACACACACACACACACACACACACCCCCCCCCGCAAAAGGCAACCCAATGCTTCAGTCTCTTAATAAAGGGGGTTTGTCGGGGTGGAGGGGGGCGGATATGGTGAAATGCCAGGCACTCTGCGTACAAATGAATAACCTGGGGATATGTGAAAGCCAGAGTGTGTCTGTGTGTGCAAGTGTGTGTGTGTGTGTGTGTGTGTGTGTGTGTGTGTGTGTGTGTGTGTGTGTGTGTGTGTGTATGTGTGTGTGTGTGTCAGTGCAGGAAGGTGGAGGATGTTAGGGGTTCCTCGGCCCTGGGTCTCTCCCTATCTCTGTGAGTAATGATTCAGACTGCCAGTGTGATGGTGTAGTCCCATCTATAACCATTTCCACACAACGACACATATAAAACAAACACACATACACGCGCATGCACGCACGCACACAAAAAAGAACATTAGTCAGACAGGAAACGGGGCAGGTGGATGGACTCAGCAGCAGGCTGGGTTCATCCATTCAGTCCTGAAACAGACATGCTGTAAACACACAGAGAGAGTTTTAGGTGAAAGCAGACACTGACCCACCGGCAGCCGCGCTGACAGCTTCGCTAGGCTAACGCGTGAACATTATATTATTTTTTTACATATACACTACATACACACACAGTTTGTTTCTTTCACTGCTCAGCCAACACATCCTGATAAGAACCTAAGAACAGCTGAGCTGATTAGGAACTATCTACATGGATGTAACTGTACTTTAATGCAAAAATAAAAGTGCAGTGCTGAGAGCCTAAATATCATCCTTTAATATCTGGTCAGCACAAAAAAGAAAGTTAGACGTCACTGTAGAGATCATTTCTAAGTGATTATGGAGAACAGCCACAGTCATTTTTTTTAACCTAATCATATATTCTGAAGTACAGCTTAATGTAAGTCCAGCTCTCTTCTTGCTTTTCCAGACAGTCTTTTCTTGCTGAGATTCAAAGGAAGCATACAGCATAGGGGAAGTTTGCTTTGTTTAATTCAGACAACCGAAGCCTGAACTCATTTTGACAGAGAGGCAGGTGTAAGATATGAATGGCAGAATGCACATTTTATCATTCCTATCTAAAATCGAATGCATTAAGACTGTATCTCCCATCTTAGCCAGGAGAGAAACATATAATGTTTCAGTTTACATAAAGCATAATCTTATTTCGAAGCTGCTGAATATGAAAATAAAGACAAGAAATATATGCTTTTTTAGCATCCGACTAGATAAACATGTTAGTGTGGGCTGTCTTTCTGCAAACAGTTCAGCCAGTAAATAAAACAACCATTACATTACGTGATGGAAGCGAACGTGGCTGTCCTGCGGGTTTAGAGTAGGTGGGGTGTGGTCCAGTGGTCAGGGAAATGGCCGGATGACCTGAAGTGTGCTGAGTCATGTCCCAGGTGAGGGATAGAGCTGCCTCCACTGGGCTCCGGGACGTGCACTTAACCTGCAGTAATTACTGGAAACAACACTGAGAACATGGCAACATGGAAGTCGTGGAAGTGGCTCTAAGATTTCAAATTACTCTGAGCCTCCTGAGGAATGCTGCGGGGAGACCTAGCAGGACTGTAATGTGGATACTTGAGCTGGTTTTCTTAACATGCCTGGGCTATATCAGACAAGAGTTCATCACTCTCAAACAAAGAACAATAAGGAGCTTTTTTCAATTCTCATTTTTATGCATAAAATCTCTAAATCAAAGACATTGTGACTTCCATTAGCAGTGAACACAACTGTATGAATAGTGGCCTTGAAAACTAAACAGACAAAAACGATCAACGCTGATTGGAACTGCAGTAAAAAGGAGGAGGAGACGACTGAATCAGTAAACAAGTAAAACAGATATGGATGGGGATACAGGAGAGTAGAAGAAGTGGGTAAAAGAAATAAGAGCAGAACGAGTGGGGGGAAAGAGGAAAAGTGGAAGAGAGACAGAAAGAGAGAAGGACCCTGTGAATGAGACCCAAATGGCTGCTAAAAATCATTAATCTTGTGAGGATCTGTGTCAGCGAACGGCGGCGACACAAAGAGCACTCGGAGCAGCAAGGAGAGCAGCTCAGTGACCCGAGCCCAATTGGCTGAGAAAGGCCCACCAGGCTTTAATAGACTTTTGCTGATCCGACACTTGTTTGCTGGGAGCCACAAAGAGGCGATTGCAGGGGCTGACGGGGGCTTGCAGGCCCGGGGGCTCCCCTTCTGGTCCATGATAAATGACCCAGGGTGGGCAGGGCCAGGGCCAGGGCCAGAGGAGAGGGGTGAGAGAGCTGAGAGGTAAGGAGGTCACCCGGCCAGGGAGGGTGGACAGAGAAGGAGAGAAGAAGACTAAAAGGGTATACGAAGGACTATAAAGTATAGATGTTTGATAAGAGCAGCGTCTTTCGATCCGTGGAGGATGACAACGTGTCTGAACATTATTACAAACAGGGACAGTGCTGTGCAAGAACATCCTGATGGGAGGTGAGAGAGAAAAAACAGAACAGATGAATGGTAGGGTTAGAGGAGGAGTCTGTGGCACTGAGAAAAATAAAAACGCCAGTTCGGCTCTAATCCCTAAAACTGCCTGGTGTGGCGCCCACCCACCTCCAGATCAATCATGCCCACACACTCAAACATGGCCAAAACAATATGACCGAGGGTCTGCTAGCTCCTGTGTGCAGCTTTCATGTGCAGACAATCAGAACAAACTAAGTCTGCTCATAAACATTTATGCTTTACACACTTGACAGGAAGATAAAGTCTTCTAAGATATTATAAAGAGACGTTTGAGGGCTATTAAATCTCTCTCTTTACTCTTAGCTTAATAACATGCCGGTGTTGTGTATAGTCTCTGCTACATGACGCATATTTTCCAGAATATATGAAGTGGAGGTTTAATGTAAACCAGTGATAAGCTCTGACAGCTCCATATGCAGACAATTAGAAAAGGCTAAAGAAGCCAGTGGATGTTCCTCAGCACTGACATGTTAAAGTCTGACATTCAGGAACAACACAAAAGTTTAAAAAAAAAAAAAAGAAACTGCTTCTAGGTGCTTGTACAGCTAGAAGCGTACATCAATTAATTCTAAGAAAAATATTTAACTTTTTACTCAGAATTACTGTAATTATGTTTTCAGTACATGTGGGTATCTTTAGAATTACAGTAGCCAGTTATTGGCTAAGAAAATACAGATGTAAATTGCAGTTATGACCTGAGAATATGGTCTTTAATTATGTCCTGCCTGCACTGTGATATTTGGTTCTTGTGGTGTCGCCTACATTCTGTGGTCACACAGCCACCAGTTTATGACAAAACCCAATATCATGCATATGCCTCAGCAATAAGCCAACTGGAAGGAAGCCAAACTATTGTACATAGCATTGCAATTTACATTAATGAAATGACCACAGCAAAGGGCAGATTTATTGTTCTTTTTCTTCTGGGATTATGCCAGTACAGTGCATACTGACATTTATTTGTTGTTATATTTACTACATGTCAATCAGAGACATCTAATCTCAGAAAAGGCCTACAATTATGTCTTGGCCTCCCCATCATATTTTTATATCCTCTCTGTTGCTCTGCCATATCCAAAAAAGCAAAGCAAATAACTTCAGTTTTGAAGTTGGAGCTGTCTGCATGGGGTTAGTGCCAAAAAGAGACTGCACGTCACTGATGATACACGTCAGACTATTAGCAATGAGTAAATGCGCCACCAGAGGCGCCCTGTCACAAGAAATAAACCTTAATTTCCCTCGCAAACACAACTACCCTTTTAACGTGCAACTAGCGAGAGTGCAAGCGTTGTGATAATACTGCTGAAGAATGGTGGACTTTTAAAGACAACATTTGATGTCCACCGTTAAATCGATACTTTTTCATATTAATGAGACTGCATGAATTTGCACTTACCTCACCTCTTGCCGTTTCCCCGAAAGTCTCTTCAGTCAATTATCCCTGATGGGAATGTTACTCTTCTTCAGAGGCTGGCCTCTGCCTGTTTACATAGACGACACGTCTTAATAATACATGTTTTTACGGAGATAATCGATCAGTCTGGAGTAAACAAGAATGTCTGAGTAACTCTCACCTTGTAAACGGAAGATGTAGATTACTGATGCAAAAAGGACGACTGAGTGTATAATCGAACTTAAATTTTAGAGACGGATTTGCCGGTGTTATTACTATTTTACGCCGAAACCCATCACGTTAATGATGGGAACACCTGTTTATACTGCGATTCCGCCTGTTAAATACATTATGCACTTTTAGTGATGAAGTGCATTTCAAATGTTTCAGCCATAAAATATTGACAATTAATCATGAATCAGTTAATTCGTTGCACAAAAACGAACATGCATTCTTGTCAAACTCACAGCGACTCTTTTTCTGTTGTTGATTCTGCAAAACTACAAAAATACAACTTCAATTAAACGCGGGGTGATTGTTGCATTGACAAAAAGCTACTAAGTTTGTTTTACATTTGCGTATATTACATCTCAAAAAAACATTATAAATCAGTTACTGCTCATTGAAGGCGTGTTTCAGAGGCTGGAGCCGGGTCTGCGCGTCTGCTCTGCGTGTCTCTTTTCTTCCTCCTGCATCAAAACGCATCAAAGCAGTACTTCCGAAAGCACCGTCTCTCCATCTCCATCCCTCACCCTCCCCGTCGCGGGCCTTCCAGCTCGGCTACCTCCCTTTTTTCTGTAACATTTCCAGCAACTTTCGAGAAAACCGTTAATGTTTACGCGCGCCAGATAGCACAAATATTCTGAAATAAAACCAAATATTTACCTTAGAGTTAAACAGAGAAGCTGATTCTGTTTCTAAAAGAAGGGGGAAAGGTGTTCCTTATAATCACTCTGTCTTTCCATACAGATCGGGTTTGAGTTGAGATCCAACGGGTTTTGGCAGTGCAGCTTGGCCACCGGAGCGCAGATGCGCATGCATCGATAGGTCCTGAAGTAGAATAGAAATCCATATTTGTGAGGCGAATCATGTATCTTCCCATGGACAGACCACGGGCCTCCTGTGTGAAACCAGCGGGCCTGCTGCAGGTGTGAGATGTGAGCTGTGGGAAGCTGTGCAGCCTCTGCAGCCTCCATGCGTCAACTGTTAAATGTAACATTTTAAAGGTGATTTTATTTCTGTTATTCATTCCTAAAATCCGTAGGATGGGACTCTCATTAGGGGAGAATAAGCAAGCATCAACACTTTTTTTTCGCTGTCCATAAGCACACGGATCACTTAATAGATCATTAACCACCGATATGCTGCTGACATGGACGGTTTTTTACATCTCGTCTCTCCATTACAGCCCGTTATTACCGAAGGGGGAAAGCCGCCGCCAGGCCTGCCTGGATCTATTAGACGGTGGACTCGGGTTATATTTGAGAGCATTACAACCTAATGGGGCTGCCGCCGGGTCGGCCTCGCTGGGAAGAAGTTTTAAGTCGGCTGTGCTCGGCATGGCACGACTCGCTCAGGGCGCTGTTCAACTTGGAGCTCAGGATTTAGAAGCTCGCCTGCAGGTGTAGGGAATTAACAGAGAACGATTGTAACTGGAATACTACCTGTATGTTTTTATATCTTGTGCTCGGGAAAGGGAATGCCTAGAATTTGAAGTTGACTGCAGTAGTATGTGGTTATCAGGCGCTTTGAGCCTGAAAATAAAGTGGGTAGCGCGTGAGTTGGCTTGAGATGTTATAAAGATTCCGGATAATTGTGCATTATCGCTCGATAAAAGCTGAAAAAAAAAAAAAAAAAAAAAAAAAGAATAAACAGGATCCAGAGTCGCGGTAAAGTGCACTGTAAAGTGCATTTTTCTTGGATCAATACATCCCGTTATTAGAATGTGCCTTTTGTCCAAAATAATAAAGACATAAGCCTGTGATGACTAATAATAATAATAAAAATAATAGTAATAATAATAATAATAATAATTCGCGTGTTTGGCTAAAAGCTTCATCTTTTATCATCAGTTCTTCTGGGGATTATATCAATTTAACTTTTAGCCTTAAGTCCAAGACTATTTTCAAAGACATAATAAAACAAACATAAACTACATCACATCGAGTTATTATGGGATGTTAAATATGAGGGTGATTTATGACAGAAGTTTGAGTCACAGTTCATCTATTGATACACTGCTACAGCTCAAAACTGATTAAGAATTTAAACTAAACAAATAAGCCCTTCATTATCGGATCTCATCTTTGGCAGCCTCCTCTTACATTGAGTCTGATCAATACGCTATGGTCGCGGCTGTGCTCAACCGTGGATATGAGGTGGAAACGAAATGATAATCCAATCGATCCTACAAACGGACTCATTTACAAGCAGTTTCTTTTTGCAGGGAAGCGAGACATTTGCTCACACTCCCTTTCCCCCCTTCTTTCTTTCTCTGATTTTAGCAGACAATTAAAATAAAGACCAGATCAATGACGCTTGCATACTTCCAGGGAAGATCTGACCCTATTTTGGCCAAACTACCTGTTAGAAAGTGAGAGTGTTAAAAATACACGCGTGACAGCGAGCTTGTCGGAGACTCGCGTGACAGAAATGAATTGTTGTCAGTCACAATTACATGATGTGACCCTTGAAAGCAGCAATTAGCGCGGAGATGACGATCCAAACGCAAATTAAAGGGGAATGTATAGCAGAAGCGTCATCCACAGCTTCGTCGGTTCGTGCGTTGCCCACGCAGGGGCAGCCTTGAGCCTGTTTTCTGGCGAATCCCCTGTTTTGATACTGCCCGGAGTAAGACAAACGGTGCGAGTCAAAAGCAGCCTGATGTGCGAGTAACAGAGTCTGAACAAAGTCAACTTTGCTTTTACCAAACAAAAAGATATTTAATCCACGAATTTCATTATATAGAATACTGCAGTGGTATGTTTTTTAAAATTTGTTTAAACAATAAATTGGGATTTAAAAAATCCATAAATTAAAGTGTACCAGTATTGTTGCCAGTGAGAAGCAGATCTACATGTAAACCTTGAGACTTTATTGTGGTTCTTCCCTACAATGAACATTAAAATGACGTATTTGTAGCTACAGCCTTAATATAGTTATTATACAGTAAAGCGCCTGTGTGTGAAATTGTGTGTGGCAGAAAAATAGTCACGATTTAACTTTTAAGGTCGCTTAGAAACTGTGTTCTGACCTTGTGTTATCACCATGCTGCGTAATACAGGCTTGTATGTGACTGGTTATCTTTTGAGTTTTTGAAAGTTATACACATGCAGCAGATAAACATAAACAAGACAACATAAGAAAATGATTCTTCTTGATCTCATTTTCAAGACAAATGAAGTTGTGTCTTGAACTATAATGCAGGAGCAGTGCAAGGCCAATTTGTATTGTGCATCTGGAAACATCTGGAACAACTGTTAGGACTACCTCAGAAATCTGCCTGAAATTCAACGTTTGGTGTCATTCTAAGAGTGTTGGGCCATAAAGTGGCAATTCTTTCACGTTCCGCTCATTTGAGACACGACTGAATACGAGGAGCAGCGCCTTACATCGAAGGCATTTCACTCCGCCACTTTCCACCGTTCTTCTGCTTTTAGGGAAGTCGGTCAGCTGACTGTAGCTGTCAAGACTGGATCGAGCGCCCTCCTCTCTTTCGTCCCTCTCCTCTTTCTCTTCCTCGGTTTGAGCGCAAAGTCCTGTTCCCATTGGAGAACCGAGTGCTACCGAGCTCGACGTCACCAGGCGACATTAGTATAAAGCGCAAGGCTGGCTTCAAGCGCAGTCTGCTGGATACCAGAGAGTGGAGAGAGTGAGAGAGGCGAGCCTTTAAATCTCTGCGGTGCAGAGCTGGAAAAGCTGCTTCTCAGCGAAAATCAGACGCCCTATTTACACCGCTTACTCGCTCCTTTTATTTTCCTGGGGAAAAAAGGGACTTACAACCAAGAAATTGCAACGAGGACTGGTGCCCGTCTCAGCGAATTAACGTGGTATTTCTTTTGTTATTATTATTTATGTTTTTTTCTTGTAAATGCACTTCTGCTGAAGGGACTCGGGTTTTACTTTTGCACTGAGACGCACAGCTTTCTACCTCCCGCCTGGTCTCTCTGCCAGATTATCCCAGCAGAAGTAGGCTATATGACGCAAACCGTGTGCAGAGCATTAGTCTGAAAGTTTTCCTCCACGACTTTTTTTTTTTCTTTTTTTCCTTTTTTTCCACCAACCACACGCTGTTTCATGCTACAGCAAGTCAGTGCACAGCGGTGGAGGAGCCAAAAGAACTATTGCATGAAACAAGAAAGGAGAGAAGAGACGCTGATTAATAAGTCAGTTTTTGCGACGCTCGCCAACACTTTTGCATATCTGCAAAAGAGTCGCGACAACAACATGAGCGCAGAGCTGAGCATGGGGCCGGAGCTGCCCAGCAGCCCTCTGGCTCTGGAATACGTGAACGATTTTGACCTGATGAAGTTTGACGTGAAGAAGGAAGGCCTGGCCGGGCTGGATCGCAACGGGGTGCGCCAGTGTAACCGTCTCCAACCCCAAGGCTCTGTGTCTTCCACCCCTATCAGTACACCCTGCAGCTCGGTGCCCTCGTCGCCCAGCTTCAGCCCCACGGAGCAGAAAAGCCACCTGGAGGAGCTGTACTGGATGCCGAACAACGGGTACCACCAGCAGATAGACCCGCAGACGCTAAGCCTGACCCCGGAGGACGCAGTGGAGGCCCTGATTGGAGCGACAGCTCACGGCCACCCTCCGCCTCCGCATGTCCAACAGCAGCTGCAGCAGCAAGGCGCTTTCGAGGGCTACAGGGGCCCGCATCACCACCACAGCCATCACGGCCACAGCCAGCAGCATCATCACCCCTATGCGGGGGGCATCCCGCACCACGCCGAGGAACTTTCCGGGCACCCGGGCGGACACAGCCACCCACATAGCCAGCATCATCATCACCACAGCCAAGACCCCGACAGCCCATCTCCGGTGTCCCCAGAGTCCCACCAGCCGCTGCACCATCACCGCCACCATCATCACCACCATCCGCACGGCCACCTGAGCCAGTCAGCGGCGCACCACAGCTCCGGGGGCGGACTCAACGTGGAGGACCGTTTCTCCGACGACCAGCTCGTATCCATGTCGGTGAGGGAGCTCAACAGACACCTACGGGGCTTCAGCAAGGACGAGGTGATCCGCCTCAAGCAGAAGAGGAGGACCCTGAAGAACCGGGGCTACGCTCAGTCCTGCCGGTTCAAGCGGGTGCAGCAGAAGCACGTGCTGGAGAACGAGAAGACGCAGCTGATGAACCAGGTGGAGCAGCTGAAGGCGGAGATCACCCGGCTGGCGAGGGAGAGGGACGCCTACAAACTCAAGTGTGAGAAACTGACGGGGTCGGGGGCCAATAACGGGTTCCGCGAGGCTGGCTCAACCAGTGACAACCCTTCATCACCAGAGTTTTTCATGTGAGTTGCCATAGCCTTTTTCTTGTGAACCCTCCAACTTACTCAACAAACAACCCCCACCCCCACTCCACCACCCCCGACACCTTTACTTTCTGACTGACTTTGCTGATGAGCAAACGATAATAATCCACACCTCCCATACTGTTTGATTATATTAATAACGGTAACAATTATATTCATATTAGACGAATAATCCATCAGATAGTATTCTCATATATAATCATCTCACCATCCACGTGTCAACTGAGATACAAAGAGCAATGTAGAGTGTCCGATCAGTCGCAGCATCTTTGTAGATTAGTTGCTTGTAGTGAAGAGACTTTTGTTTTTCTTCTTCAAAGAAGAGGAGCGACTGATGAACTTTTTTTGTTTGTTCGTTTGTCTCTCACTTGAGGCTCCAGCTTTTAAATCACCTGTAAGTAACGTGGGACGGCGTAAGGCAGTTGTATTTTTGCTGACATTCTTATGAACCAACAAGCAGGCCCGATCTCACAGCCTGCAACTCACGAGACTCACATTCGACAAGTGGACCCGAAATCTGAAGAAAAAATTAAGAAATAAATCTTTAAAAAAACAAAAAAAAAACAAAAAAACACGGGACACCACTTTATGCAAATTTATCTTCCGTCTACTAACCCGTCACGGGAGGGGACATTTTATGCAACATCTCATTGATTTATTGCCTGCTTGGTTATATTCGAATATATATTGAAAACAAAACAAAAAAATCTGCATTAAATATTAATCCTGCATGCTGGACATGTACGGTAATAATTTCTATTTTGTACCTTCATCTTCTCGTGTATATTAAGAGCATGTTGTTGATGTGCGCTTTTTTGGGGGGTGGGGGTGGGGGGTTAGAGAAATGCAGCGGGGACAGAACAGCAGGACTGGCGGTGCAGTATCATGGTGTGGGCTTCTTTTTCTTTTTGGGGGGGGGGGGCTTGTAAATATTATGCAACCGCGAAAACTGCACAACAAGATTGAGGAGGCTGGTTTGTACTTCTTTCTGTGTGTTGTGTTTTTATTTCATTTGTTATGATTTTTTTTTTTTTTTTGATCGTGTTGGGTATTGTTTGAAAGAGGAGTGCATTTGTTTTCCCAGTTGCATTTAAATACAGCAAAACTGTGTCAAGTGCACTTTTTTGGATAATGATTTGCGAGTTTTTCATTTTGAATTTTGTGCAGACCCCCCTCCAGGAAAGACATACTATGATGTAATACTGCAATAATAATAAAGGCAGGCCTCAGTGCGAACTTTTAAGAGTAGTATTTAGGACGCATGTTGTGTGAGGCAGAGGAGACAAGCATGTGACCACGACATTATTCAAACCAGATTACGCAGAGTTTATACTCCATTGCACCGAAGGCTGGATACCGCGTGTATTAACACTCTGCTATTTTCACACTCAGTGTAGCTTTTATGGCACATATTCAGTGGGGGGAGGTGTTATCTGCATTTCTAAACAAATTAGAACCAAACAAGTCCAAATATTTCTCATCATAATTGGCAGCCACCTGTAGCCCCCCCAGCTCCATTCGACAGATGTTGATCATTTATATTTTACGCAATATTTAGAAAATTCGCAGTTACGATTTAGATAACACGAATGTTTTTGATAGAAAGTTTGAATATTAATGTTCTATGTTTTTCCTGATTTTTTTCTGCCGGTCAGTAAAAAAAGGGGATCCAGGTTGTGCAAAGTCTCAAAATGAAAACAATGTGTATGTTATGTAATACTTTTTTTCCTTTGTTTTATTATTATTTGATGATTCTGGTTCTGCTGGCCAGATGCATAGTTAAAAGTTTTTATTTTAATGATTTAAATTAAACTGTCAGATCATATCGATTAAAGCATGGTGCTTGCATTGAAACTGTTGTGGAAAAGTCATGCATTTAACAATCTTTGGTTTGTTACTGATTCAACTGTGTTGAAATCGAACTGAAACTGCAGCAGCGGGTTGTTGTTTTGTTTTCACAAATTTCATGTACTTGGCGATGATGGGGATCAACTTTCAATCCTGTTTATATAAATAATAGTAACACTTAAATTTGAACTGTTCCATTCAGGCTGGTTTCTGTTTTGTCTCTTTTTGTTGTTTTTTGGAAGAAATTGTTTCCTATTTTGCTTATTAAAGTCATTGAAATGGCAATAATTACCTCTCAGACTTTATTATTTTTTCGTTTTCACATTTAAGGATCGGTGACAAAATCATTCTGTCATATAAACAACAGCATACTAGCGGTAATTAAAGCTGCCACGCAGTGTAACGACAGTAACAATATGAATCTTTAAAAAGTTTGCTAATGCCCTGAAAAACATTTAAAATTATTTTTTCCCTTTAAGAGCTAATTTGCACTGATCAAGCAGTTTCCGTTTCATTTGCACTTTGCCTTCATTTTTATTTTCAGACGTGAAAACAAAGTGCAAACTTTGGATTAAAGCCCACTGGCCTGCAGTGATTAGATCACCGGGTATGGTAGTTTATATGCCGCTGCAGGGAGATTCCTATACACGCTGCTCTGCTGGCATGCTGACTTCTGCAGAAACCCCGCGCCGTAAAAGGAGATCTTTGACCTTGCAATATACCGGAGAAGAGATGAAAACCTCAAATTTACATTAAGTGTTACAATAATTTTCATTCTCACCGTGCATGGCTTTGAATACACTTAAAGGCTAAATCTAACTGGTTCTTACAAAACTTGAATCTTAAAAAAAAAAAAAAAAAGTCCGACCCTGTCGCCTAACGCGCGGAGCAAGGCCTCAGTTTCAAAATAATCCCGTGTGCGCCTGCGGGTGTGATATTTTTACGGTTAACTGTAATGGAATTTATTATTGCCATGTGTCAACACACTTGCTATACCTCGGAAGTCTGTCTTCACTTCTGATTATTGCTGCATGCAAACACTTGAGAAAAGTATACAATTCTGGTATTTTGTTGATTTGCATTAAAACAAACTAAATAAATGAAAACACACTCTTGATTTTTAGGCGCAGTATATATACATATCAAAAGCACCGTCACTCTTCAATGTGCATGTCCTGACAGTACGATGATAGAAGCAGAGAAGAAGAAGGGAGTAAGTGTTGATCTGGTCCCGGTCTAGAGTTTCTGGTGTCAGAACATTATCTGCCCCATGTCTGCACATTCTCAAGGACAAAACCGCTAGGAAGGAATCAACCAATGAGACTCAAGGAAGGCAAGTCTAGTTTACATTCTCCCCTCTCTCTCCCCCCCTCTCTCTTTGGACAGCCACCAGCAGCCTGGGGGCATGAGTTCAACTGGGGTCAACCAGGAGAAAGAGGCCTTTAATATGTGATTTTAATTGAACATAACAAAAAAAGTGATTAGGCTTATCTTTATTCCGATTCTTTTCTTCAGATTTTTCATAAACATCACTTTATGAGTGAATCAGATCTAAACAGGTTATATAAAGAATCATATTATGACTTCAGCACTCAAAATGTGCATGAAATTCAGCTGGATGCATGGAAAAGAAAAGGGGAAAGAGTCTGGAAGCGCTCGCTGAGACACACTGAGGGAAATAATCCAGCATTAATATCAAATACATGACGAAGTCTACCAATTTCATCGCAGAGGCTTAAATTCTATTTCCGCCACATGTATGATAAACCTCTGAAAAGCAACGCATCAATATTGGACGGCATGAAAAAAGCTGATCCTAAAAAATATTACGGCAATCTGATTTATGTCTAAAAAAATCTGAAAACCTGAGTACATTATTACACTATTTTTGCTGCGCTACCACTGCTCACATGATTCCTGACTGCATTTTATGTGCATTATTAACAAGCTGCAGCGATAACATCTAAAAGGGAACTTTTTGTCATATTCTTGCCTGCAGAGAGCGATTTAAAATTTTGCGAAGAAGGGCGTCTTTTATTGGGGACTGTGTGTATTTCACAGAAATGTGTGATGATAAATTGGGGAAAGGATAAAAAAATATGAGTGAAAAAAGGCAGAGGTTGAAACTACGAGAGCGCATCAGCATCAACCTCAGCTCAGCGGAAGAGCCAAGGACACAGGGACCTGGCGTACTGTAATGATTTTAGTCTCCAATCACACATTCATGCCCCCCCACAGAGATCCTATCTGCATTCAGCCCGCTCTGCCAGCCTCCACCTTCAGCTCCTTGTATCCGCAGCGGCAGCATCAAGCAGTCCGGGACAGCAGCCTCAATCATGGCATGCTTCTGTTCATCGCCTGGACCTCACGACATTTTTATGCTCCAGTCAGCTTCAGCAGGTCAGCTCCTTTTATAAGCTCTCCAAGCGTTAGCCTCAACCCAGCTGCACGCATTTTAGAGCCCCTGAAGAGTGTGTGCTCACTGCTGCTTCCTCTATGCAGACTTGAACTCAAACCATGAACTCATTTGCATCTTTCATCATTTAGGAAAAAAAAGAGGGGATCTTTTTTTGTGCTAATTTTACCACACGCTGCTCAACTGAGAGAACCGCATTTAGTTATTTTTAATTACCACCAGCATAGCTTGAGCTTTGTATGTATTATCATGTTCATTAATTTAAATGTGGAATAAATCCCATTCAGATATATTGCTCACACACAGAGACACACATGTGCACAAGCAGTCTAGCCCACTTCTACACTAGCAGTCCATTCACTGTAATTGGAAGTTACTTTGCTGCTACTCTAAATCACAGTGATTTCCTGGGAAATTACAGCAGGCCATTTTCAAGGGACACGCACACACACACACACATACACACACGCAAAAGAGCATTAACCAGTTACTGAGACTGTTTTTGGATGTGTTAGTATTTACCTACCAATACAAACACATTGAGAATAGAAGATGAAAGAAATATGTTGTTTCATCTTTCTATTTTCTGCTTTCCTCTTTAGCGTTGAGTGTTGTCAGATTCTTCTTGGCACTGGAAATGTTTGCTTTCTTCCCAAATATGCTGAGGGGATCTCCCAGTTACATCAGTACACTGGACGCGAGTCAGTGGCAATCAGTCTTCAGCATCTTCTCCTCATCTCCCTCGTCATCCTTCCCTTCATCTACTCCCCCTTTAGTCCTCGGACGAGGACAGCCAAGTTCAGATAGCAACAGCGTCACAGCATCTGTTATTCATCTTCAGCATGTTACGCATCATGCACGCAAACACAAAAACACACATGGATGCACATTCTTAAATAATAACATACACACACATTACATCATTCCTCTGGTAAATATCACACAGATTGGTGCAGGTAGTATAAATATATTTCCTTATGTCATGTCCGGTACATGCACACACAGACACATAGAAATAAGCTAAATTACACATATGACAGACACTTGACACAAAATATGGGCTTTCCAAATACTTCCACATTCACGCTGTGCTGTTATTACGCCAACTTAAATGATAATACGTCAAAAGGTTCAATTTTCACCTGACTGTAGATGGGAAAGAGCTACTTTTTTCCCACTGACCTCGTCAACCACACTCTCTCGTTGTGATGAATTTGTACCTTCATGGTCACAACCAGTCAATGGTCTGTATGATGGATACCTATAGCCATGGCCGCAGTGAGTCGATGAAAGTGACCCATGTGTACATCTCTGCTTCCGGGATGTGAAACCCAATTCCGGGTGGGATTGATCCATGTCTGGCCACTGCGGGGATAAGGCCATAGGAAGAAGATAAGAGCAGACACAGAGCAGTCAATGATACGTTTGACCATCAACCTCTACTGCAAACAGGATGCTGTAGTAACTTTTAAAGGTATACAGACCGCATGTCACCAGGTCATGTAAAAGGAACTTGCTGCTGTTTAAGTGCTGCTGGCTGAAAAGCACTGGTGGAGGAAGCATTCAAGCTCCTCCACGTAAGTCGTACATGCCACTTATTTGAGCATATTAGTAAAAAGCAAAACACATAAGTATAAAACTTGTATGGATTCCTAATGCTATAAATCTTGTGCTTGTTTTGTGCTTAAATACTGATTATTCACAATATTGATTACTGCGTTTTAAACCAGTGATTAGACAAAGTAAGCTATTTAAAAACATCATCTTGGGCCCCAGGAAACTGATTTCTACCAATCAATAGAACAAGCAAAAGAAAAAAATAAAAAACAAATCCTTTGAGAAATGGGTAGCAGTCAGCTAATTCTACAGAGAACAAGCTCTGTGTCTGTGTGTTGTGCATGTCGACTGTATCATCTCCACCTTATGTACTGCGCTCTGGCCTGTTGTCGCCCCAAGATGTGAGGTAAATAATTGAATGGATCCATTAATAAATAAAGTGCAGGGGGTCGTGGGGAGGGGGGATGAGGGCGAGAAGCGAGACGGGAGAGACAGGTCACTCATTTTTACAATCACTGTTCGGGGGAGTGGCATGGCTGCACACGCGCTGCCACTTCTCCCTCTCTCTCTCTGTTCTCTTTCTCTCTAGCAGGTGTCTGGACGTAACGAGAACTAGCGATACTGAACTGTGACCCAAAAGCTGTGAGCAGGATGTAGCATTTCAGCACATTTCCTCTCCGATCCACCGGGACAAGCCTACTTCCTGTAAAACAGGTGGAGGGAGGTAACATGGAGCCGCCCCCACAGATCAAACCAAGCCTATTTGAGCACAGCCAACCTATTTTCCAGTATGCACCGGTAAATTCCAGCTGGGACTGGTTATTTATATATGTTATAAAACACTATTTAATGTAAAAACCTGCCAAGGGAGCAGCAACTGGAAAGGTGAATATGAAGCTGTGGTTTTGAGCCATATAGAATTTTAAGGGTATAATTATCAGCTACTGAGAGGCTGTAGTAGTTTGTTGAAAGTGTATGTTTCCTGTTACAGTAGCTGCCTTTTTTGGCAATATTTCTATCCTAACCTAGTCCTGCTCTGTAAGTATACCACCATTGTGCCACAGTTTTGTGTTTGTTACTACCTCTGCTTGTCTGTTGTGTGGAAAATAAAGATGTTTGCAAAGATGCAAACCAGGGCAAACTGCCCAAGCTCTGCAGAAACCAGTCATTAAAAATAACATCACATTTCATACTTGCCCAGTAAGTATTTTTTTTTCTGTCTTTACTAATTCCACACTAATGCCTTCTACTTTCTCTCTAACCCATTCACCTCATTCTCGCATTTGCTTTCTTGCTTTTACCCTTGTTTTCTCTTTCGCTTGGCCTTCTTTTTTATTTTACAGCCTGATCTCTATTTAGATTTCCTAGTTTGGAGTTGCCACAACGCTCCCCGCTGCCAACATCTGTAAGTGGTTTGCAGGCAAGAGACACTATGGAAAAACATCAAAAAAATAAAAAAAAAAAGGGCATAATGGGTCTCCTCTACTAGGGTTAGAGAGAACGGAGGCTGTGAGAAGGATACAAACTGCACTGGGATCATGCACAAAAGAAGGCGGCCGGCTGTGCTCTGTCTCGCTGAGGGTATGTATGAAGACAGCTGTGGAGCGACATGTCTGAATCACTGTGAAGCATTACAACTATGTAATATTCTGCACAGTGCCGGCAATAAATGCATACCTGCTCATAGAGTACTGTAGCTACTGGGTGGAAGTTCTTGGGACCCCACAGTTGAGGGTTTACTGCGGATTGACCTCAATCACGTGTCAGGTTTTAGGCAGATTGGACTTAAGCTGCAGCACTTTTAAAGAGATTATGTTATTGTAAGCGATTAGGGGAAGTAGATACATTGAAGGGAGCTAATGAGGGGTTTCTCCCCTCCCCAGCTGCCAGCCTAATTCAGTGCTCACTGTCCTGTTGATAATACACACTACAATAGTATTACTGTGGCATTAGAGGCTTTACAATGTTGTGGCACTGAGAGCTACTCTGTTGACAGTGTGGTAGGTGTTCAGAGCATTGTTTATCGCATTGCTATAACAGTCTATAGTGTTTTTCATGAGCATGTGGCTGCTCTTTATACATATGTGTTTGGGGGGAGGGGCGGGGGGAGGCTTTGTGTGTACAGTAGGGTCTCATTAGGTAATGAGGATGATTACGCTGCATTAGGTGGTGGAGAAGAGAGGCAACAGCCACAGGGTGGGAGGGGAGAAGGAACATGTGTCTGTGATTTGCGGCATAAGCACATACCATTTAATTGACACAAGCTCTCTGTGTCTCCTGATTGGTGCAGAGCTGTCCTCTCCATGTCTGCTTGGCCCTCTCTGTCCTTGACTCGGAGGGCAGAGAGACAGATGTGGTGTGAAAGGGGCGGAGTAGGGGAATTCAGTGAATGTGGAAAGGTACTGGGCTGAAAGTCAGCTGCAGTTAGAGGTAGAGTGGAATATTGGATGTGTCTCACTGCTCTGTAGGGCAATCTGCTGCAACTATGAAAGGCAACTTCAGAAGTCCCTGTGATATTGCGTAATTAATGCTATATAACTCCTCTAAAGGAAGAAGCAGAAAGACTACCAGAGTATTTCCCCAATACTAAGGGGGCATTTGGCTGAATGTGTGAAGACAGGCTTCCCTCTCTACTCCCCTTCTATAAGTAGGCAGGTATTTTTACTCTGGATAAAGTGCTGACCCAGTCTCAGGTAATTACACCCCTATTGGGCTTTGGCACAGACAAGTCAGGGCGGTGCTGAGTGCACCTTACACCCCGGCGACGGGTAAACCACACTTATCTCACTATTTACAAGCAAGTATAGAGCCTTGCTCCACATGAGAGACAGGGAGGAGGGCATACCTTGGCAAAGACAGGAAACCTTTCCCCTGGAAGCAGTCGACTGACATCCCATCCCCCATTAAACAACACAAAAAGGGACACAAAAGCAATGAAACTATATTCCATATTTATGCAGAGGGTGTAATCAGAGTAGCAACTGAAGAAACACGTATATTGCCTAACTGAGGGATCCTGGCAATATTGTGCCAGTGTGTGGCACATTTTCTGGCAAAGATTCAATCCAGTAATCCCTAAGAGGGTTAGGCATGCTCTAATCACTTCTAACATAATAAAGCCGAATGTTCATGAATGATGGATATCTTTCTTGGAAGCAAAAGAACAACAAAAGGAAAAAAACAATGCTTCTATTAACGTGTCAGGGTGTGATGATATCTCTAAATGTCACGAGGAGCATGATACTGGCTGTTTTTTTAGACGGAGCTGTTAATAACATCAAGTATGAAGGAAGTTCAGGCCTGCAGCCTGGCACAATGCCAACACAACCTGGAGGCATTTGGACCAAATTCAGGCTCATCTTTATGCTGAACTACAAATAATAATCCTTAATAACCAGGGTTGTAATTAAATATGAAAACTATAATAGGGTGCACACTGATATATTTTTGTCCTTGTTTTGGTACATTAACAGGTTGCAACTTGCTCATTTGATAAGTTGGCTTTCTACAGACAGTTGCAGAGACCTAAAAGAATCAGAAAGGTTAAGCTTACATTCACAAGCTTCTATAGTTTCCAGGTAAATCTGAATTATATAACAACTTTGAACTTCTTTCTTTGTTTTGCAGTCACACATTCTCAAAACAAGGCAACCTTTGCAGTCAACTTGTAAATTGATAAAATAGGGAAAAAAACATTTAAAACACCGGCATTACGATGAGAAAGATTCGTTTTTTCTTATGCCTCAAAGGTTATGGTCTTAATCAGACTACATAAAACTTTCATTTTACACTAGTGTCTACTATGATTGCTTGTTGCATAAAAGCTAAACTAAAATGATGACGGTACAAAAAGACTAAGCAGCACAGGATAAAGTAATTATGTTGGATGATTCACTGATGGCAAACATACCTTGTCTTGTCTGAAACATTGTTCAGAAGATAATATTCGTAAATTCTTAACCTTTATTTTATGCATAGCAATCAACATGCCTCCAAGAGAAGATCTGCATCAGAACCAGTGAACATGTGCTCTTCAGAGTGTCTTTGAATAAAACGGGGGATCTTTACAAGACACTTTCTCTAGTATCTATATATCTTCTCTCCAATTACATGCAAGTTCTATGGAAACTATGTGCTGTGTGTTGCTAGGCAAGGAAGAGACTAAGGGAAATGGCTGTGGTCAGACCATAGTCCTTGAAAGAGGAGGGAAGTGCCAAGCAAGGAGAAGAAGACGGAGAGGGAGAAAAGAAAAACGAATTTGAATGATTTACCTATAAATGCACACATATGGGCGTGCTCATGCACACACAAAACGCACGCGCAGAGACATGCACATGCACAAACACATGCATGCACTCTGGCAGCTGAGGTGCTGTGTGTAATAATACACTGATGGGAATGTGCCACTGCACGTTAATTCTCCCTTCACGCTTGCGTTGAGGAACACAGAGCCTCTAATTGATGCTAAAACAAACTGCTGACCCAAACTCAGGATGAAGGTCTGTCACTGATGCACACAGAGAAACACACACTCCTGCCTGCACAAACTATGAAGTGTACTATTTGCACCCCAAATTCACAAAAAGTGAACATGCACAACTCCAATGGAACAAATCTGAGGTTTCCTAAACTGACACACACTTTTGCGTTCTATAAGAGGCTTATAGGTTCAGAGCTTGAAAGTCATCCACCACATGAACAAGAATAAGATGCCTAGGTGGCAATCTGCAATGTCCTTGGATTTCTGGAGGCACATCTGGGAGTCCGTGTGCACGCTTGCATTAGGAGTACCTTCTGGAGGGTGGTGGGGGGGCCTTGAGAAAGTAAACTCTACTCATCCTTTTCACATTCAAATACAGTCATACACACATACACACATGACGCCCCTAAAGGAAGCTCCAGAGAGGCACAACGAAGCCTTTGTGCGGGCCAGATTTCTCATGTCTCCCCGCTCCAGCACACAGATAGATCATCTCAGTATAGCCCTCTGTCTGAAGGGCAAGTGCATGCACGCCTCAGAGACAGAAAGAGGGAGGGAGAAAGACAGTGGAAGAGTGTGAAAAAAAAAGTTACAACCCAAATCACTTCTTTCCTTTCTCTTTTAATACTTTCCCCCCTTGTCTCTTGTCTCCCACATCTTTCCCCCTCTTTCTCCCACTCCCTCCATACCCTCCCTCTCTCTCCGCAGAGGAATCCAGTCTCTCCACTGGGATTGGATCTCTTTGAAGGTGATCCAGAACTGTACTGCTTGCTGCCTCTGCTCTCCTCCCTCTCTGCCCTACCTCCCTCACCCTCCACCCTCCGCTTCCACCCCTCAGCCCTCAGGGGGCCTGGATCCTGCTCAACCAAGAGCAGCCGTGCTCCAAATCCAGGCCCGGGCTTAGCACTCCTGCCGCAGGCCTTGCTCGCTGTCCCGCTGCACCACAGAGAAACAGAGAGGTGGGAGGCCTGAGGAGACAGGACCATGGGTGGGTGGAAGAAGGGGGAAAGGAGGCGTTGGGAGAAACAAGGCACGTGTGTTTGGTCACATTCACATTTGGCATTTTGGAGAAAGAGATTAGGAAGGAGATGTAATTGTAACTCTCCCTCCTTCCCAAATGTCTCTCTTTTTGCCTCCTCTCCTTCACATAACTGTTTATTTTCCTTTTCATTTCATCCTTACGCTCCCTCCCTTTTTCCATCCCACTTCCCCTGTTCCCTCCATCCCAAGGGCAAGCTCTTCACAGACTCGTCAGACTGGTTTCTTTGGCACACCTCGCGCACACAAACACACACTTTTGGGTGCCAACATACGTTCAGACACATAGCTCTTCACTTTAACAGAGGGTCCGTTACTCAATTTCTCAGAACTGAGAAGGAAAAGACAGAGAATGACAAACAGACAGAAAAAAAGAAAAAGAAAAGGGAGGCCGATAAAGAGAGGGAGTGAACTGGAGGGATGTGCATTCCTTTGGCTTGCCTGGCTCGGGAGCACAGGAGACGTGTTGCTGGCTGTTCAGTTTATTATCCCCAAGCCATATGGGTTGGCAAGCTTTTGGGGTGTGGTGGGATTCATGTGTGTTTGTGTGTGAGCAGGGTAAGGCAGCAAGTGTGATTATACCTACAGTATGTCTTTTATCACCTGCAGTATGCATCTGTGTGTAGTCTAGGCCACAATAACCTAAGGAACCACATTTTCAGATTAGAGGTTTCACTAAAACACTGAGAGTTTCCAGCACATTTCAGCCTACAAAACAATACACCACACATGCACACACGAGTAAACTTATACAAGCTGATTATTTCAGTCATTTGTGGTTTAAATTGTAACTTAATGATAATCACCTGATGGTATGGTATCATGCAGTGTGTTTTAATACTGCTTCATTTAAGATTCAAGTATATTTAGATTTATTGCAACTGGAATCGCTGTAAAATGTTAGGAGAAATTGGGTCATCGTCCTTTCTCGCAATTAGCTAGTCTGGTTGGTTTAGGTGAAAGTTCTGCCTGGATGGAGCTTACACATGCTCACTGTGAATCCACCGTACAACTACCTACACTATCCTCACATGCATGCAATCAGACATTACATGGACTTCAGAGCTGGCTTCAAGATTGAAGCTGATTTGTAAAACTAATTCCTACAAAGAGCAGTTTAGGCATTCATTTTACTGATCATCTTTGTTTACTTTAAACGTCTAGGTGGGTTGAAGCATTTAAGAGATCGGTATGATCAAGCCCGTGCTAAAGTTCTAGTTTTGACTTTCTGTGCTTTGGATACAATCTGGAAATCCATCAGCTAGTTTGTTGACTTGGTTCAATTTCAGAAAACACAACCCCTCTTTCACTCTTCATATGGACTCTTTGCCTTCATGCAACCAGAGCCTACTCAAACATAACCGGTCAACAGATCTCAAACTACAAGCAGACTACAAAGGAAAGCTTCCCTTAGATATAAAAAAGTTCACTGTTGTTTTCTTCGCTGTTCTGTTTTTTAGCCATTTGGCTGAAGATGACCAGTCTTGTTTTGCAGCAGGTCATGGTTAGTCAAAACACAAATACACTGTGTTGCCTATGGCTGCTTCAGAAGAAAAGGCACTTGAGGCTTATATCAATTATTTCAATATCTCACTGATGTTTCAAGTACAATATCATGTACATTTAAAACCAGAACACTAACAATAAAAATTCATGGTTTGATATCTGCAAATTTGACTGCAAATAGAAGGAATGGCTAAGACCAGAGTAGGCTAGAGTGAACCAGCGCAACGTCACAAGAGTCAGCAGCATGTGTGTGTGTGTGTTTGTGTCTGTGTGTACGTGTGTGAAGAAGGCACAAGCTATCTATAGCCTGTGTATCCCTGGGGATTTGAGTCTTAAACTCCATATTCATGACACATCACTGTGGGGATTAGAAGGGCATCATCAGATAGAGGGGCTTACGTCAGCGGACACACACACACACACGCTCACACTCATAAAATAACAGACACACTCTCAGCATCAGTCTCACCCAGGAAAGCACAGCATATACACTGTCCAGGAAGCTCTTTACTTATTTCTGAAGGAAGTGCCTTTCTTTCACACGTGCACATTATAAACCATTGAGAAGACAGAGAGGACTCTTCTCTACATCTACAGCTCGCTGCGTATGGCAGAGTCACCAGAATGACTGCTCTGTTTCACTAACCCAAATAGTTCGCTGATAATTTGAGCAGCGATTATTTGCCTATTTGAAACTAAAAGCATCTAGTGTTCGACTAGCGATGCCAATTTAAACACTCTGAGTTGGACCGGGGAGTGCAAATTGTAGAGAAGAGAACAAACCAAAATGTGTGAGAGGAGACGGAGGTGGGGCCGTGCAGGGGAGTTGATTAAGGCCAAACCACGTGGAAGTCGATCTGCAGGGGAGGCGGAGAGGGAGGGGGCGTTAGCGCAGGCAGCACGGGTCTGTGTTGTGATTGTTTGTTCATGGCGGCGTGTGCATCCATGTGTGTGTGTTCTTATCTCTTCTGGTCCACAGCAGCAGGAGCATCAGAGGAAGCGTGGCCTTTCCTTCCTGTGCCTTTCACACTGTCACAACACACATGAGCCATAAAACTCTGTGGCTCCATCCAACATATAGAGAGGAAGACAGCAAGAGAGGCAGACGGGTTAGGCAGTGAGTGTAGAACATGTGTGCAGGATTTATGGTGTGCTGCACATGTCATTTAATTGACACAATGGCCCTTTTTTGTTTCTGAGAAGAAACACAGAGCCATTTGAGGGCAGGATTTAAGAAAGAGCTGAGGTGAATGAAGGGAAAAGTGGCAGTTGCAGCAGTAGAGGGTACTGGGACAGTGGATGTTCAGTATGGGCTGGTTCACTCCACAGGGGAGCTGAGGAAGGACACCTCTCTACCCTATATTCTGCACCTGGCATTCGACTCTGGCAGCCAGCCATTCGCCCATTCTTCCATTTCACCCTGTGCTACTACCCATCCATTTCTCAGCAAACATCTAAGTCATCCTTCTCAGTCAGTTACACAGTGGTGGGTATCACTATCACTCACTGACTGATATGCACACTGAAGCCAGGGAGGCTGAAAAATCAAATAACTGAGCTGATATTTGCATGTTTAAATGATCATTTCATGGTAATTATCGCATGTTTGACCTAATTATGTATTATTTACATTCAGTAATGCATTTCTTTAGGGAAACATTGTTAACATCATGTTTTCTTTTTTCAGACTTCACCTTTTTTGCACTAATCTAATGTCGAGCTACACACAGGAAAGGCTTGCAAATGACATATAACGTCTCCCCCAATCACACCAATACGTTTGATTTAAAAAGGCCTACACTTTGTAATCTACTGTCTTTAATCAATTATCAAATCAACAGCTCCAGGCTTAAAAGTGGGCAGACCTGAAGCCTGAAGATGGCTCTTCTGTGTAGAACAACAGCTGTGCCCTGAATCAACATAACCCTGAGAAGGGGCACGAAAATAAATAAGTTCAGAAACCACTGTGTAGAAACTTCTCCAACTGTCTGTTGAGGCAAAGTCCACCTGTTCACTCCATATCTATTTAGGTCTTGCATCAACCATAAATTGCAAAAAGTAGTACTTCTGAGTCACAAGTTCACAAAATCGGTGATGTTCTGTGCAGTTAGTTTGGTACAACGCTCACAGGTGAGGCTTGGCACTGACTATGGGTCCTTAAAAGATGTTTTATTGTATGCTTTCATTTGAAACACAGCAATGAAAAGAAAGTCAACTTTAAGTCTAAATGTCACAAAATCTTTATATCTGCATTGTTATCTCACAAATTAAACATAAATTTTAATAAAATATCTATATTACTGTATTATTTACTGTTAACAATGTTAGAGTCTGGGTTAAATGTTCTAAAATATGAAAGCCTTGCTTCAAAGAAGCGTTCATTGAAAGGAGGCCATGTAAGAACATCCAACAAAGTTGTATTCACACATCCATAATGTGAAAGCAATTGTGTGATAGTGGAGCACCAATGAATCCCATAAGAGTGAAGAAATACTGCTCTGACCCATGTGAAATGTACTCACTTTATTAAACTTTAGTATACCTCGCTAATACTAGGTTGGAACCAACTTCTGGCTTCAGAACTGAATTTTCATGATTCAACAAGGTGCTGGAAACATTGATACAACACCATTATACAGTTGCTGAAGATTTTCCTGCAACACATCCATTATGTGTATCTCCCGTTCCACCAAATCCCAAAGGTGTCCAACTGGATTAAGTAGAGTGAACTCCTTGTCATGTTCAAGAAACCAGTTTGAGATCATCTGAGCTCTGTGACATGCTGTGCAAAAGCCAAAAGAAGATGGGCAACTGTGATCATAATGTAATGGACACCACACCACCAACACCCGCCTGAAACGTTGTTACAAGGTGGATCCATGCTTTCAAGTTGTTCACACCCTACCACCCAAATGTCACAGCTAGAATCAAGACTAATCAGATCAAACAATGTTTTTCCAGGCTTCTGTTGCCCCATTTTGGTGAGCCTGTGGAAACTGTAGACTCAGTTTCCTGTTCTTAGATGACAGCAGTGGAAGCCAGTGTGGCTTTCTGGTGCGTTCACAGACGCTCTTCTGCATACCTTGGCTGTAATGAGTGGTTCTTTGGGTTCCTGTTGCCTTTCTATTAACTAGAAGCAATCTTGCCGTTCTCCTCTGATCTCTGGAATCAACAAGTTCATTTCCCCATGAGAAGTGCCCCTAACTGGATATTTTTTTCTTTTTCAGATCATTCTCTGTAAACAGTAAAATGGCTGTGTGGGAAAATCCCAGCAGATCTCTGAAATATACACACCAGCCCATCTGACATCATCTGACAGGTTGGGTCGCCTTGTCTACATACCTAAATGGATTGCTGCCATATGATTGGCCGATTAGACATCTGTATTAGTGAGCAGCTGAACACGTGGACCTAATAAAGTGGCAAGTGAGTGTACAGTCATTGTTTTTACTGAATATGCTTCCATAAGAAAATCCCAGCACAGAACATATAAAACAGTGGGAAATGAGGGCAAAATGTGTACTCAGGTGGTGTTTTGCTGTGCGCACACACACACACACACAAACACTCTCTTTCCATAGAGTAGTGAGGTGGGAATGGTGCCAAACCAACACTTCATTTCAATTTCAAATCCGAGGCCTGACTTTGACCTTTCAGCACAAAACTAGTTGTAGACTCACTCTCGGCTTCTTTCTCTCTTCCCACCCGTTATGCTGCTTTTTCAACACACACACGCTTCTTTCCTTCATCTTGCTCACAATTTTAATCTCTAACTCCTTCTCTCCTTTTCTTTTTTATATTCGCTCATGATTTCTCACCTCATCTTCTGACTACTTCCCATGTCTCCTCATGAGTAACCGTAAGTGACTATTGCAGCTCATCCCCACTTGCTTCCTGCTTCCTGTGGCCTTTGAGCAGCACTTCCTGTCCCCTGTCTGTGAGCTTTCTGGAATGCCACCTTTCATCATTATGGAACACTGACACATCTATCAATGAAAAATGCGAGTGCATTTCTCTCTGGTGTTAAACTGTCGACAATGTTGATTGTTTGAAAAGAAAAAAGAAACAAGGTGGGAGGGAAAGTAAGAGAAGCGAGAAAACAGGGTGTGGGGAGAGGAATGAGTACACAACCAATAAGGACATGTTTTATAAATATATGGAGCCAAGGTCGAATTTATCATTTGACTTTATAGGAAACAATTAGGAAAAGTTTATTTCAGGAAGCGAAAGTGACATAACCAGTGACATAATACCATCAGTAGTATTACAGAATGGGATTTACAATGATTTCTCACTTCGTCTACCAAATGTTAAGTTTTTTGATCACCAAATGGCAGTTACACAACACTAGTTACAGGGAGGGAGAGTGTTGCTCTAAGCCAGAGGAAGGGCGTGAGTGTAAAATAACACTAGAAACTACACTAAAAGAAGAAATGAGATGGAGAGAAAGAGTAGGAGGAAAGTGGGAGATGGAGAGGGGGTACCCAGGCGGGTGTTCCAGAAACCTGTCAAGGTATTTCCTTCTCCAATCACAAACTTTGCGCAACTGCACAGTACAGACAAGCAGATACACACACACACACACATATAATCCAACATTTTATGTTAAAAATACCCAACAGTGGTCAACAGCACAACTTTGATTTAAAGCATTCTTTGATTGGGTAGGTCTCAGGCCAACTCCCGATTTCCTGTGCGGCACTGT